>NC_142396.1:9130121-9436097 GCF_059441095.1 Idiotropiscis lumnitzeri | reverse complement strand
CTACATACGAGAACACAGGAATGTCAAAGACCTAACCAATCAAATGCTCTCGGCCCAACGCTTCTGAGACTGGCTGAACCGGTGCCAACTCTGCTTGCCTGTCAGTGCGGGACAATGGAAAGCATTTCAGCGTGAAGCACAGTTTACTGGAGTCGACTCAGCGACATTCATTGCATTCCTGACTAAAAGTCTAAACTGGTAGAATCATAAATATGCATTATTATCCTTTAGGAAGGCCGATAATTTGATAGAGTGCGTGTTTTGGCTCTGAGAGTTTTCTGTTGCAGTTTGAATCATTAAAGGGATCGTTTGGCTGGGATGGTGCATTTTTCAACAACAAGTTCAATTTATGTTTTTTTTTTTAGCAGGAAAATTATATTAGCTTACATTTTCAATTTCATCAATGTATTATGGAGAAATGAATACAAAACTAAGGTAAGGTAATGAGCGTTATGGCCACGCCCCCTTCTCCTCCCGCCATGTCTTGGTTGGAGTCAAGTCGCCATGATATGCAAACAATGCGTTCCGAGAGGCTTTTTTGTAAGATTAAGCTGCCTCCCGATAATAAACTAAACTTTAGCGTAGCAAAATGTCCTTAAACTAGTACTAAGTTTCGAGGCAACTGGCACTTTTTTGATTTTGTAGCGGTAATCATGTGTTTTGCTCATATGAGCTCGCTCACATTTGAGCCAAAATATTGTGCAGAATGCTTACATATATTCACTGATTGAAGTGGACAAAGGTAGTCATGTGTATTTGAATTTTAGTTGGTGATCGCTCGCCGTTTCGGACGACAGAACTGACAAACCAAGCAATATTAGGCTTTTCTCCCTGCTGTGACGTAGTCAGCTGACACGAAAAAAAAAAAAAAACAAGCCGAGCTCCAAAAGGGGGCATGCCAATTCGTCATAAATCCCGTCCCCAAAAAGCCCTCAAATCACTACAGAGACTTTTAAGGGTTGAATTTTAGTATTGATGTAATTTTTACTTCCATACCTTTTATATAAGTGCCAATGTTTATCCAAACCAAGTGTCCCTTTAAAGTGCTGATCATAAGTATTTATTATGCACTGTGCTTCTTGCAGCAGGATTCAGTCGATGGAAATGCAGCAGGTCCGGGCAAGCCAGGAGGGAAGAAGAAGAAGTAAAAGAAAAAGAATCACAACAAATGCATTCAAAAAGTCATCCAGCATTCAGTTTAAGATCATACAGCAGGTTATTTGTGAGATACTCGAAGAGTTGTATGTACGTTTTCTAGAATAAACTTATAAACATTCAAATGGATGTGTGGTCAAACTGATTAGATCAGTATGTATGAGAGAGGATTTTTTTTCTTTTTTCTCAAAGCTGAGCAGCTTGACTTTGTCAGGATCAACTTTGCAGTGGCTGTTTGTTCAATTGGGTGGAGTCAAGAGTGGGTGGAAAAAGGAGGAGGTGAAAGGGGAAGTCCTCTCCGTGTCAGTCGCAGTGGCGTTAAATCTCCACACCCATTACTCGGACTCATCAGCACAGGATTCGTCGCTCGTGTGCCAACTTCTACAAGTTAGGTACGTTTCACTGTTGTTAGGCAGGCTATGATTGAAAGGTAGCCAGGGTTGTTGTACATTCTTTTAGGGTCTAACAAAAAAATATGCTGATTCATGGACTATGTTGAATTGTTTGTGCAAATATGCTGTTTTCAGTGTTTAAGAACAATCCAATGTTGTCACATTGCCTCCACATGTGTGACTGCGGTGTGATTTCATACTGCAGTTCCAGGGCGTGTCCACTGCATGTGTGTCAGTGATTAGCAAGTTGCCTTTAAATTATAATAATTCCATTGACTGAGAAGCAATGAAAACCAACACAGCGGAGCTTAGAGCTGCACATATGCTGTTGTCTTTTATCCGTGTTTTATGGGACGGCAGTGTGTGTGTTTGAAGAATGTGATGGCATCAGGAGACTAAACAAAGGTGTCCCACTCGGCCTCAGTGATGGGATTATACTGATTCATGATCACATGATGTCACTTTTTGCAGGACAGTGAAAATGGCGATGGTGGCTGAATTCCTGGGGCAACTGGCCCTCAACGCTGAGGTCAAGTCAAACACTTTTGCACTCCCACACCCTTAACATGACATGCTTCATTGATGGATTATGTTTTATTTCATTCTACAGTGCCATGAGCCCAAATACCCAACTGTTATTCCTGCTTTGGACTTTGACCCTGAAAAAGATGCTGCGCGGATAGAGACAGCTATCAAAACTAAAGGCAAGATACACCGTGTACATTCCTGTTGAATTAATTGTAGCTGAAGCGTCTGTCGGTATTTGTGAGTCAGCATCCTGGCTTAAAAAAAAAAAAAAAATGGGGGAAGCCGTCCAAGTCTGTGACCTCAGTGCTGCCCCGGAGCGCTGTGCAAAATACATGGAAGCTCCTGGTAACAGCGAGCAAACCCTCCATTATGTTAGGATGCTCATTAGTTTCTGGAAAAGGGCTGATGGTGGACTTTGGCTGCTCTAGGAAACAGAATTTGTTTCTGCTCAAACAGACCAAAATTTCAAAAGCACTTTCCTTTCTCAAATAATGTGTTCCATATTTTTTGGTAGGCCCATTTGATGTAATGAGTTGTCCAGAGGATAGGCTAGGCTTCAAACGAAAGGACTAGTTGACACAACGTTAATATTTTCCAATCTCCTTCACTCTGCTAAGAGTGAAGAGAAACTTTAGCGACACGACACAGTGACAAAGTGGCCGTCTTAAGCAACTGCAAATCTTACACAATTCAAACATCATCGGAAATAAAAAACCATGACTGTTTGACTTCATGACCCGAATTAACTGACAGCTTTGCTTACTTTACCAAAAACAGCAGTGACAGTAGCCTCAAGACTAAATTGCGGTTTCCATGGTAGCAGTCAGCAGAATCGTACATTTCATTAAAAAAAAATTTTTATATATATATATATTAGTTTATTTTTATTTTTTTTTATTTTTTATTTTTTTAAATGCTAATAAGCACCCCAACAAAATCATGTGTAAAATTCCAACACGGTAGCCAGTCGTGTCCAGAGATGGATGACGTCATGGGAAACTATCGTTAGCTCTGGTCGTCATTCGGGTCGCAGGTGAGTTGGAGCTGGCAGGCAGGAACTGGACTGGTTACTAGCTACTCACAGAGTCCATCTAAACAGCCAACGAGTCAAACTTGCATTCACACCTATGGATAATACTTCACGTATGTGTTTGGAATGTGCGAGGAAGCCAGCGTGCGTGCAACAAACCCACGCAAGAACGAGGGGAGCAAGCGATCACCATACAGGGGCGGATGATGTCAAGTTTCGAACCGCAAATAGTTCAGTGCTGTTCTTGGACAGTACAACCTTAACAAACCATCAAATGAGTATTCCATTGACTGTGTTGCTCACCATCTTGTATTTTTCATACCTCTTTTGTATCTTATAAAAGTGTTCCGTTGTATCTAATAAAGTGTTTTTTTTTCCTGGCCTTCAGGTGTGGACGAACAGACCATCATTGACGTCCTAACAAACCGGACGTACTCTCAGAGGAGGGAAATAGCCTTTGCTTATGAAAGGAGAGCAAAGAAGGTAAAGGAAAGTTATTTGGGAGGTTTGGGGCATTCAAGTAACTCATACCATATCGTAAATGATGAAAACAGGATATTGTTCGGTGACCTCAATGTGATGTTGTTTTCTTTCAGGACATGATCTCAGCTTTGAAGGGGGCACTGTCTGGCTCTGTTGAATCGGTCATCCTTGGCCTGATGAAGAGCACGTCTCAGTATGATGCCTCAGAGATCAGAGGGTCCATTAAGGTACACAGCAGGCTCATTTTCAGAACGCCACTGCCCTCTTGTGAAGAAAGCACAGAATGCAGCCTTTTACTTACTGTAGTTTCTCCAAACCGCTTGTTACTTTGAAATATTCAAACATGTGGATGTGTCTTTCAGGGCCTCGGTACTGATGAAGAAACGCTCATCGAGATTCTATGCTCCCGCAGCAACTCAGAGCTGCAGGAGATCAAGCAAGTCTACAAGGACTGTGAGTAACCTCTCAAAACGAAGGGCCCCACGCACCTCTTTTTTTTTTTCATGCCAAACTCCAAATGATCACCGAGTTTCAATGCTATGCTTCAGGCTAGACAAAAACTTCACAATCTGTATCAGATACCTCGTCAAAGCTTTTGTCAATTTCCCTAATAGGAGTTTGTCAAAGTCACCCAAGATGTCAACAATAAACCAAAATGGCCGACTCACTGTTTAGTTTCGGGCTCTTTGCATCCCATTATGTTGTATTTTGCTGGCGTCAGGCCAAAACCTTGTACCTCCAAAATAGTCACATTTCAGGCGAACCCAAAAATGGCAAGTTTGTGCAACCATTGTTTATTTTAAAAGGGCTGATTTCTGTATTGCTGTTCGACTTTTTTTTGTTGCATGGAACAATTATTCTATTTTGTTTAACTAATACTAAAACAATAAAAAAAAATAGACCAAAAAAAAAATTTGAATTCTAAAAATCAATGGAAACTAACTGCATTTAAAAAACATAAGCCAAAATAAAATTAAAAAATAAAAACCGACTCTAGTGAAACTTCCCAAACTATTATAGCGCTGCTGAATGCAAATTTCTTCAGTTGAATAAACAGCGATGTGCCATGCGTTTCTGCAACCTCACCCTTGCAATCTAAAATGCAAACCTTTCCCTAGTGTTCAAGAAGGACTTGGATAAAGACGTTGCAGGTGACACTTCAGGAAACTTTGCAAAACTGCTGCTGGCTCTGGTGCAGGTGCGCTCTGACACTAATGCCAGTGATGTGGTTTCTGTTCCTAATTTTGAGACCGAATGCCAACCTTCCTTCTGCGCAGGCCAAGCGAGACGAGTCGTCCTCTGTGGTGGACTATGAAAAGATTGATGACGACGCCAGAGTAAGTTGTGTCCACACTTGGTAACGCTAACAAATTCGTATTTACAACATCGTCACATTTAAAAGTTGTAATTTTTAAATTACAGCTCGTAATAAAACATGCGTCGCTCCTTTTAAGCACTCCTAATAAAATGCCCTTGATGGCTATTTGCTCGGTATTTAACATCAGAGGGACTTAAGAGGACCATAATTAAAATAAATGCCATTTCCAAATGACTTTGCAAAGGGACACGGTGTCATTTGTGCTCCTGATCCTTTTTTCTACCATCAGTTATTTCAGACACGCTTGACGTAGAAGATAAAAATGTGATCATTTACTGGCGTCTTACTGATTCAAAACAGAAACTGTACGATGCCGGCGTGAAGACCAAAGGAACTGACGTGGCCATTTGGATCTCCATCATGACTGAAAGGAGCGTCCCTCACCTGCAAAGAGGTTCAGCACACGTCATTGCTGTGTATACAATGCATTTTATTTATTTATTTATTTTAAATAGAAGAATCTCATTATGCACTCGTATCCTCTGTAGTGTTTCAGAGGTACAAGAGTTACAGCCCCTACGACATGCAGGAGAGCATCATGAAGGAAGTGAAAGGAGACCTGCAGAGGTCCTTCCTGGTTCTAGGTACTTGAGATTGACAAAGAATACATAACCTTCAATATTACTTGCATTATTTATTTTGTTTTTTTTCCCAGTGCAAAGCTTTGAAAACAAGCAGCTGTACTTTGCCAACAAACTGCATGAAGCTATGAAGGTAAATGGATATGCGACAATAATAGAGATGTTGTCATAAAATGATATGAGAGGTGTGTGCCAACGGTGATGTTAACAAGCACTTTAATGTTGTAGAAATATCAGCTTTATTGATAGATTTTTTTCCACTGTAAATATATTGCTACATGATCAGATGAGGCAATTTAGTCAACTAATATTGGCATATGTACTGAATCAACACCTGGAAAGTGTCCCACCTTCTGTATGGCGTTGTTGTTTCTCACAATCTCAGTTGTAGTTTATCACACAAAAGTTTGGAGTTAAGGTCCGGGCTCGAGTGTTCCTCATGCACTTATAAAACTATACTAAAGAGGTCCTTCCATGAACCGGTTCCACGAAGGTAGAAGCATTGAATTGATTAATTCAAGGGTGTGTTAAAATAGTTTTGTCCATCCTTTGTATGAGATGTTGGCAAAGTAAAGGCAGCAAGGTTGTCTTAAGATGGTTACAAACGCGCGCGCACACGCACACATACAGTGCTTTTAAACGACTTGAAAGATTTTTAAAATTTGAGTCTTCTTAAGCCTTACCTGCTGTACCAACATTGCACGTTGTCTGTCATAGTTCCAAAAGTGGCCTGTGGGAGGCAGCATTGTGCTACCAGGCACAAAGAGAAGTAGTTGTTGAAAAAGCAATGGAAGCTTTACTGAAAATTAGAGCATGGTTGAAAATCCTTCTCAATTTTATTTTTACATTCACATCCATGGGTCAATATTTATAATGTTTATTATTGTGAGACACCTTCAACGATTGAACACAACCATTTGCTTTTCAATTTATGTTCATCAACAGCTGGGAAGCTTCAGACATTAAACAGCTTTAACATTAACGATTGTCAACCCCAAGCGTCTTCTGAGTTCTGAGTACATTATGGAGGAAAGATCAATCTTAACAAAATCCACACCTCAGGATAATCTTTTGGACCTATCTGATAATTGGGCCTCTGCTGACTTTGATCGGAAGGGGGGAGAAATGCTCAAATTCAGTATGCGTAACTTCCTTCAGAGCAAAATAAGTGCAACTAGAGGAAGTGCTGACATGTTTTCACTCTTTGTTCTCAGAATAAAGGATGCAAGGAGAAGGTGGTGAGCAGGATCATCGTGTCGCGCTGTGAAGTGGACCTGAAGAAGATCTGCTCGGAATACAAAGCCCACCACGGCCAGTCTCTTCAAAAGACCATCTTGGTGAGTGCGCAAGTGGATGGCGTCATATGTTGCAAATATATGCAGCATGGCTTGACCGTGCTCTCTTTGTTCCCTGTGTGCAGGAACACACCAAGGGAGACTACCAGAGGGTTCTGCTGGGCCTCTGTGGATCAGAGGAGTAAATTCTTTTAACTTGACAATGAAGATAACTGGAGCTAGTATACTAAAGCAGCAATGTGTATTTTTTTGCTATATGAAGAATGTCTATCTATTATTGAAGTAAAATAGCAATAAAGCAGCGCACCATTATTCAAGCCTTTCTGTAGTTTCCTCTTATATCCTGAAGAGGGCGTTATAGTAGCGCTAAAAACTGACCGACATTTTTAGTGGAGGCCTCACCCGCTTAATACCAGCTGATGAAATGCACATTTGTTTCTATTTGTATAAAATAATGAAAAGGCAGATTACACACGACTTCAACATGAATGTTCAAAACAAATAAAAAGGGGTGGACATAAAATTGAATTTAATTATATAAGATAATTCACAAGAACATTTTGCAGACTGTGAAGAAATTGATAAATTAATTAGATTACATCCAACACATTTTTGCACTAATGTGGTTCAAGAGTAGGCACAAATACCGTACTCTTTTTTCCACTATGAGAATCTATGAATATGATTTAATCATTAGTGTGTTTTTCCGTGTTTGTTTGGTGCTAATATTTTAATTAAAAATGTTAATTTTACCTACGGCAAAGATGATTTGCATAGCACTAAACAAGCGTATATACAGTGTTTCTGCTGTTTAGTTTGCAGTCTCTCAGGATGGAATAAGCAGCACAGTGTTGTCAAGGCATTTCTACTGAAGTATAAGAAAAAAAAAAACATCCCCAAAAGGCAACATGACTTGTGCTGAACACAGCGATGAGGAAGAGGAAGCTAATGAAAATAAGTCCTGAAGATCAAACACGGTCGTTTATATTTTATTTTCAGAGATTAAATCATGTTTCCGTCAAACTCTTTCAAAAGAATGGACTTAAAATTTTAACTAGACGTTAGATTTGTGGTTATTTTGTAATAATACTGATGAGAACATTAGCCCTTTGTGACACTTTATGTTTATAGGCAATAGAAAAATAAAATATAGCATAAAGTAAGCTAAAACAGTATTTTGCAGGGAAGGGGGGGGGGGTTTATGCACCAATATGCTTGACAGATTAATCACTCCATCATAAAGATGAAAGTACCGCCATATTTCCTCCTTTTTTATATGGATGTACAACATGCTGTTCTGCTCAAGGCCGGCCCGTGGGGACCGGCGGCGGACCCGAGGGGAAGTCGCTTCTCAATTGATACCGTGCAATTTACTGTCCCAAACGCTGACACTTCATCATTCAGACGACTTTAACCCCATGAATGTCAAACAGCGAGCATGCTGCGAAGGCGACGGCACGAACCCGGATTACCATAACAACCACAGCCTGGTGAGCACCCCCCCCTCCCCCCTAAAAATATTTTAAAAAATCATAATCACAGTTCCAAGTGGAATGTGACAATCAACAGTGTACTTTAATATGAAAAATAAATAAATAAATAAAAACACCATATATTGAAACAACCTCTTCAGGTTAGAAAAATCTCACAGCATACTACCAAACAAATATGTCACAAAAAAAATGGATACTCACAGCATGTACCTTCTGCCATCCAGTTAATGAATGAAAAACCCACAGTGGTCACAGAAATAACTTGAATCTGATACGTTACGTGAATAAAAATAGAACGAAAGTTAACCAATGAAAATCAGACACTGATTTTGAATTGAATTGATGTTTCTGTATTTGGTGATAGTACACGAGAGCATATTAAAATTTTCGGGAAGTCAAACAAACTGAAGGGACAAATAATATTAATGTTAACAAAAGAGCCCAGAACAAATTTAAACAAATCACTGGTGGGCTCCAAGTTGACATGACTTGAGACAACAAAGGAGGACACCACAATTGAAAATAAATCGTAAAAAAGCCAGACTGGCATTTGCCATGTTGACAAACCACAAAGCTTCTGGGTGAACGTTTTATGGACGGCTATCCGATACCATTAAATAAGACTGCTGTCTGCCCAATATCAAACTTTGTATTGGTACTTGTCCATTTCTATTAGGTACTGTACATGTTTTGACAAAATGCGGCAAATCTTTCAAAACAAAATGTATTTATTTTCACATTGTCTTTGAAGAAAAAAAATCATTTTACTGCAAACTGCTATTTGTAGAGTTAGAGACTGTGAATTGCACAAAAAGGTTTTATTTTAAGACCGGATCTAAACAAATGAAAGGTCCTGAAATACAGAGGTTCCACTGTACAAATTAATTTTATCAAATAAAAACGGTTGACATCTGGTGGGCCACCGCCTCCAGTTTGATGTAATCCAGCAGCCATTTAGCAGTTTGCCAGCCGGCTGCGTCCTTCCAAATTCTTGTCCCAGTTAGAGTGAACATGTGGAAGGCTCCTCTCCGTCACCTCGGAGACAGAACCCAAGCGGGCGGCGCTCGCGGCATCCAGCGGCATTAAAGTTTCACGGTACAGCTGGAAGAGCTGCTGCCGGCCCGCCAGACATAGCGAGCGCGTGCACGCCGGGAAGGTTCGAGTTTGTGCTTGTGATTAATTCATCCCATACAACTTAGAGGAGGGACACTTTCTTAAAAGGAGACGTGACTCCCCTCTCGCGCTGACACCGACAGAACCCCGCCTCAGAATCGGGGGGTGAGTGGGGGAGAACGCCTAAGGGTGTTTAATTATATAGGAGGAGACCACTAAGGTCTTCTTTTAATTGTGTGCATCTGTTTGTGTGTGTTAGCCTGCAGCTCTGCGTAGGTCGCAGGCCTAGTCGAAATGAGAAATCCTACAGGCGAAGCTGGAAGACGTGCCTCCCTCCACACGAGCACAGAGAGCCAGTTTGATTAATATTTTCTTAATTATCATTATTTAATCCGGCCCGAGCGCGGCACGTTGAAACGCAGCCTTTTGTCTCAGTGCCGAGGAAGATGTTGGCTCATTAGGGTGCGGCGAGATGCTGCGTATGGTAAATAAGAAGCTGGTGCCCTCGGGGGGGAGAGTCAGCACCACATTGAAGGACATCTCCCCTCCTGAAGGATGCTGCGGCGCTGGCGTTAACCAGCAGCAGCCCTCAGAATAGCGGAAGCTGCGCCTCTGGCACCGTCAAGGCCCGCTTCCTTTTGTGAGGCTCAAGCAGCAGACGAGACAGCTGTGAACCGGCCGGGCCATCAGTCAGCCTCTTCTGTACGTAGAACCAGACTTGAAATAAGAACACAAAAAAAAAAGCGGAATGAATTCCTGACACCACATCAGTCGGTCGGCTGACAAATCAGACGGACTGAGAAAAGTTGGACAACAAGCAGCATACTTTGTAGAGTTCATCTCGAAGAGCTACAAATATTCGCAAAAAGACTTTTTAAAGTGAATGCAAGTCGTATTGTGGCTACTTTGATGAGGGCCCGGCGGATTAATTGGCCAGCCACTTTAATCAGGCGTTATCTCTTTAAAATCATTTTTTTTATGACACAATGACACATGAGAAGACAAAATGACATTCAAACATTCGCCTCCAAAAATCAAATTATTTCGTCAAACGCTTTATTAGTGTAAATGTTAAGGGACCAAAAAAAGATTTTCATTGTATATTTTTTAAATAATGTCAGATTAATCGGTTGTCGGAGTATGATTGGAATCGGCACAAAAAATACAGCTAAATAATATCCAGTCAAACCTCCCAATTGGAATTGAGTTAATTGCCTTTAGTTTAATTCCCCAATATTTAATTTATGTTTTCTAGAAACAGAAATGTTTTGTATAAAAACAAATTTGTTTTATCTGTGCCTTTAAGAGGCATGGCCTATTGAGTGACATAATTTTGTTATTTGTCTATGAGACTGTTTTTGTTCTGCTCTATATGACTAGATGACGTTAAAGAGAGCCACAGCAGAAGAATGAAAGAGCCACAAGCGGCTCAGGAGCCGCAAGTTGCAGACCCCTGTTTAAAAGTTATATGACTTGATCACGTGACGTGCAAGAATTTCTAACATGGGGCTACTTGCACTAAGATTGTTGGTTACGAAATAGTTTGGATAAAAGCAAGTTCGGGCAGATTGCTCAATATTATATAGATAGTGTGTGTGTGTGTGTGTGTGTGTGTGTTGACGCTTGGTGGCCCTCAGCCAGACGTGCTGATGCTAATTCTCTACGAAGTGCTTGTAATGGCGTGGCACCTGGCTTCAGCACTCCGGATGCGCCACAGAGGCGATGCTAATATGCAAAGAAGTACAAGGCGGGGAGCAGGACGCCCTCTTCATCAGTTTGGCGTTTTCCAATTTATTTACATCCTGGCTAATAAGTTATGCGCTGTGCTGCTAGGTAAGACAAAAAACATGTTAGGTAATTAAACTGCTTTGCTTTCCCGTTCATCCATTATCCAAACTCACGCCTGCATACATAATGTAATAATATCAAATCAGGCACAAATGGATGAGGTGGCCATTCTGGCGTGTTTTAGCGCGAGCGGCGTGTCGTAAATCTACACGGAGGTGTCACGGAAGAGTAAATGTACGGAAGAGTAAATGTACAGAAAGTGTTGTGATGAATTTAGGAAGCATCAAAATATGTGTTCAGAAGGGAAGGTGGAGGATTTTATGTATCCGACTCTTTACATAATGCGGCCGTGCCAGAGCACAAACAAGCCGGTGAGTGTTCATCACAAGGCGCTCAACCTCTCACCCGCCGGAGGTTCCGGATCCAGCGAGTGGGTCTCTAATCCGTGTTGTCATGTTTCTTAATCCTGCCGATTGAAGGCGAGACTCGGCGCTTGGTGTCCTTGTCACACTGGCCGCGGGACCCCCACGCACGCACACACTTCTACTGAGACACACGCGCGCACGCGCGCACGTCCAGGGCCTCGCCTTCATGCAAGAGATTGAAATCGGCCGGGCAGACACTCAAGCATGAACCAAATGTCAGCGGCGAGCCACAAGGAGGAGAGGAGCCCGTGTTAATTATCACGCAGGTTCACGTACACGCCGAGCATCAAGTCATTTCCCGGTCCCGCCCCTCCTGGGACACGCCGAGACGAGACAATTTCAACAAGTAGGCTCTGATTAACTCCGTGATGGATTTTATTTTTTTATTTATTTTTACTAATCTCGCTCTGGAATGATGGTGTCTGCATCTACTTCCGATTGAATGATGATTTTTTTTTTATTTTTTTTTTTACAAATGCGCAGCTTGTTGGCGAAGAGTTTTACAGTTCATCAAAAGCGTCATGACAGGATGAGGTTTGAAGTCGGAGATAACAAACAAACAGTTCTGCATTCTATTGCCAACACCAACTCTGAAAAGGTACTCAAAAAATAAAAAATTGCCCTTTTAAAGTGATTCCTATGAAAAAAAAGTTAGAAATATTTGTTTGAAAAATATGTTTACGCTTCTGTCTGGTCAGTCATGTCAATCCACGGGACACCTGATGTAATCATAAATAATATTCGTTCACACTTTGCACAAATACACCAAGCGGTACAGTACAGACAACCAAAAGTGATGTTGATTACCTTGCCTAAAAATGTTCGCATTTCACCCTACAAGAACTCCACTTTGAGCCTGTGCTGTTTCACGAGCGGAATCAAAGAAAGTTCATTTAAGAAATTTCCTGCTGCTGAATTTCTTACTTAATTACTCCCACTCAAGTAATTTCTACGCCACTATTTACTTGAGTCATATTCAATCATAGACTCCTCCTTAGGTATACAATCATTGATTATACTCAACCCTCCTCTGGTTTTAATGTTGCAATACAAGTCCACTGAAGGGGAAAAAAAATCATCATTAATCTTCTCACAAGGATTAAAGAAATATGTACAAAGCATACGAATACTGAATGTTTTGTTCCTTACATGTCAATGTCGGTAACCGCCAATCTGTGGGCTTGACGGACGCGTCGGCATTCTATTTCTTTTCGAACAACACGTTTCCCATGTGTCACTTAACCTTTAGCGATTTCCCTTCTTGTCTGTTTGGTTCGTGTTAATTAACCCTGAGGACCCATCAAAGAGATCCAAGCATCAATTGAAATGATTCTTGATAGCGAGTCGTGGCCGAAAAGCCATGCGAGTGAGGTGTGCGTGCGTGTGTTGCCAGGGGAGAGGAGACGATGGCATACGGCTGGTGATGGCGTTTGTGCCGCTGTCACCGTTTGTGTCCTTGTTACTGAGAAGAAGTTGGCTGGCGCAGCCTGACCTCCCTCAGGTGGCCATGGATATGCAAATGAGAGCAAAAAATAGAGCCGCTTCCTCTTCAAAAACAACAAAAAGGGTTTTGGGGGAGTTTCTTTTCATTGATTTGTGGCTGCCGGCAGAAATGGTTGAAATACACAAAAGCAAACTTCCTGGTGAAAAGAAGCACGGCTGGCTGGAAAAGTAGCAGTTGCTGAGCCGCGACGAAAACACTGCACGTGTGAAATTATCCGGTTAAGCATGCACTGCTTGGGAATCAATTAAATGAAAAAATATATATATAAAATAAAATATATATATATATATATATATATATATATATATATATATATATATATATATATATATATATATAAAATAATGAAATGTACAAATAATTATAAAATAATAATTAGAATCATAAAATAATTTTAAAAAATTAAGTACATTTACTGCTGCTTTCGTGAGGATTATCCGTGCATGTCTATCGGAGACGTCACGTCAATGTTCCATTTCTTTGGGAATCGGACTGGTTAAGGGTCGGAGGGGAAATGTTTTATTCAGAAATATTTCACACTATATACCGACATTATATTCGTACAATCTGGCAGCCCCCGTGAACCACGGAGCTGGCACGCCAACCTGACAGTAATGCAGTTTTTAAAAAAAATAAAAAAAATTTAATTTTGAGGATCAAAATATGCTAATAGAATAGCCAGGGTTTTAAAAAAACACAGAGTCAAAGAAGTATATTTGAGAAATACGTAATTAACGCGTGCCGTCATCAGCAGCCAACGAAGGACATCTAGCGACCGACCACATTGAGTACCTCCACCGCCACTGAGATGAGTAAAAAATTTCCTGCTTAATTCATATTCCACATATAAATCAGAATACCATGATTAGAACTTTGACATGTTTTTATGCCCATCTGTCAAAAATATTGCTTTCAATGAAACCAGTCCAAAGTGCAAAAAAATGTTGGTGAACGCTGTGCTGCAGGTTGGAAACTTTAACCTTCTATCATCTCTCCGAGCTAAATATACACTCCAGACGGGTGACATATAGCGCATTTATTTTGTACTCTGATAATCCTGTTTTGATGTGAAAAGCACTGTTTCTGTGGCGAGGCTATAGGGTTGAAACCCACAAGTCAAAAACAGCAGAAAATATTCCTGATGAAAGAATCGCTGCAGCACCACCAGAGGCTTTATTCGCCGTGTTCTCGGGGCAAATCTGCACCCGGCGTCTCTTTCTGACGTTTGTCTAAAGCACATAAAGACAAAAGACAGGAAGTGTGATTAGCCATGGAGGATAGCGGCGTATCTGGCGCTCGCTCCAGGATACGTCTTGAGGTGAGGCTGATCAAAGTTGTGCCCACAGACACGACGAGACTGAAGCAGCATTTTTTTTCCATCGGCTATTTCTGCCTGAAGACAGAAGTGTGTTGGGGCGGGGGCTGACGATCGAGACATACTTCCCCTCGCAACGTCTTTACGAGAAAGTTTATACGTAGCTGTGGCACAATACGTTCGGCAGAACAATTTAGTACGTTCATTCGGCCTAGACATTCACAATGAAAATATATCCGCTCTCACCAGGTTGTTGCGGTGCGCTCCGAGCCCCAGTCTGCTCGCTGGCTCTCAAGTTTGAATTTTAAAAAAAAATATTTTCCCAGCTCCTCTACTGTCTTTGTTTGCGGAACGTGATCACTGACGGCTCATAACGAGGCACTCTCAAGTTGCCCCGCCAGTGGATTTTTAGAAGCCATATGTTTTTGAAGTGTCTCTTGGCGTTGATTTAGCAACCCCCCAAAATTAGGAAAGGTTCTTGTAAATACTGGAAAATCGTTTAACATTAGTTGACACAAGGGACTGGCGAGTGTTTGCACGTAAATCGGAATTCATGCTTTAATACCGCCTAAATCACTAAATAAATATCCGATGTACGTCGGCGTCTCACCTTTCTCCGACTTTTTTCATGATATCCAGCTTTGTTTCCATCGTCATTGGCAGAGCGAGAAGAACAGACGATGGGGCTGCAGACAAAATGGCGGACGAGACTCGGGCATCGTAAAGTCTCAATGGCGTGACCTGAGGACAATCTTGTTCTCAATATTTATACACATTATCGTCAAATGTGAAAATCAATCTCCATCCATCCATCATCTGCCGTATATCCGAGGTCGGATGATGGAGGCAGCATCTTGAGCAGGGAAGCAAATATTTAAATTTACTTTACACGATCCTAAAGGTAATCCGAGCAAATATCTTATTCCATAAGTGGATCTCAAACTGGGAGCCCTTCTCATTGTGTACCTACTAAGTAGCTTTCAATTCACACTTCTTGACCACCCACTCGGAAAATCAAAACGTCAGCTACCTCAAACGGTTTTATACTGGGTTGAGGTCTAGACTCTGACTTGGCCACTCTATGGCGTTAATACGCATCAAAAGCCACCAAAGTCAATAACCTTAATATTACCCATGTAAGGGGTCAAATATTTCTTTCTTTGGCCTCAAAATTGCATTCTTTTTTTTATCCTAGTCGCAAAGACGTAAAGGTTAATTAGGACATGTTATTACCATAAATTCGGGATGGGGAAAAAAAAAAAAAGGATTTCTTTTTCAAGTAACCCTCTTTGAACTGGTGCCATTAGACAGACGTTCCAAAAGCCCTCAGCTCAGCACACACAAGCAGACTGAAGAACAGCTTTTGACCCAGAGCTGTTGCTGCTCCTGCCCGCGCCAAAAAAAACGCAACATTTAATAAATACGATGCAATATCCATGGGAAGTGTACACGTACACAATCTGCGATAAGATCTAAGCAAATATGATGAAAGCGTGGACTGCACAGATTGTAAACAAATGTGATTTCCCATTTTGAAGAACTTCCTTTTCTTGTGTAGTGACAATTTTAGAAGGTATTACGGTTTGTGTCCCATTAGAGGAAAGACATTTTTCGCACAGCTACTTCTTATATAGAATTAAGTATATATAGATATCCTCGAAATACTCGAATTCGTTCAACACATAAAAACAAAACCCAATCACAATGCAATGAAAATGAAGTCATAAAACAATGCCATTATTATTAGAAATGATTAATATTAATATTATTAATATTATTACAATATAAAGTTGATATTTTTTATTTACGTCACTACATTTATTTATTGACACTCATATTTTTACCTTCGGACTTTATTCTCATAACACTGTATTACAGCTATGAACACGCAACATCGCATTGTCTTTTTTTTTCTTTTCAGTACTTATTTGACAACTTTTTCTAAAGAGACCGTCAACCGCAAAATTTTCTTTACAAGAAGTTTTAGAAGCCACGAAACCGGAAGTGGCGTCACGAGACCGGAAGTGACGTATTTTTGACCGGAAGTGACGTCGCGAAACCGGAAGTGACGTATTTTGACCGGAAGTGACGGCACGAAACCGGAAGTGGCGCATTTTGACCAGAAGTGACGTCACGAAACCGGAAGTGTCGTCACGAAACCGGAAGTGGCATATTTTGACCCGAAGTGACGTCACGAAACCGGAAGTGACGTCACAAAACCGGAAGTGGCGTCACGAAACCGGAAGTGGTGTATTTTGACAGAAGGTGACGTCACGAAACCGGAAGTGGCGTCGCAGAACCGGAAGTGACGTCACGAAACCGGAAGTGACGTCACGAAATCGGAAGTGATGTATTTTGACCGGAAGTGACGTCGCGGAACCGGAAGTGACGCGTTTTGACCGGAAGTGACGTAGCCCGGGAGTGACGTATTTTGACCGGAAGTGACGTCACGAAACCGGAAATGGCGTCACGAAACCGGAAGTGGCGTGTTTTTACCGGGAGTGGCGTCACGAAACCGGAAGTGACGTCACGAAACCGGAAGTGACATATTTTGACATGGAGTGGCGTCACGAAACCGGAAGTGACGTCACGAAATCGGGGGTGACGTCACGGAACCGGAAGTGACGTATTTTGGCCGGAAGTGACGTCATGAACCCGGAAGTGACGTCACGAAATCGGGGCGACGTCACGAAACCGGAAGTGACGTCACGAAACAGGAAGTGACGTATTTTTGACCGGAAGTGACGGCACGAAACAGGAAGTGACGTATTTTGACCGGAAGTGACGTCACGAACCCGGAAGTTGTTCAATGTTATTTACTTCCATTTAAAATGATTTAAACTTATTCAGTTTTCATATTATTAGCTTTGATTTAATATCATTCAACTTTATTCACGTTGATTTAATATCATTCAATTCCATTAATCACTGCCTTTCCCCATTTTCATTCGATGTCATTCACTATAATTCAACATTATTCAATATTTTTCAACATTATTCAATATTTTTCAACATTATTCAATATTTTTTTCTATTTCATTCATGATGATTCAATATAATTCACTGTCATTCAAATCATTCAATTTCATTCACTATGATTCAAATTCATTCAACCTCATTCAATATTTCAGAGTCATTCAATATCATTCAAAAACATTCAGTGTCATTCAAAATCATTCAATGTCATTCAGTCTCATTCAAAATCATTCCACAAAAAAGATTCCAGCCTTTCCGCCTTCACACGCAATTTCTCCAGGAATTGCATTTTCTAGTTATTAACCAGAATGCCATATTTAGACTCGTGAAGGAGTATAGAACATTGTATTGCAAAGAATTGTCCTGCGTTGACTTCGCCTTTAAAAAAACGAAATTTATTGGCAAGCGTTGCAGTAAATGTGACATTCACATCTTTCTGGGTGTCACGGTTGGTGATTGTTCTTGCGCTTTTCTGATGGTCTGACAAATGTCACATGTGACAAGTGTCACATTCCAGACAGTGCGCTACTTTCAAGTGCAGCCTGCGCACTACACCGGAGGAGCAAAAAGAGGCGCAGGTACATTGTCTTGGCCTTAGGGGCTGCAATTGTGAGTGCGAGGCTCGGCCTGGTAATTGAGGCAATGTGATGAGACGCTGGTCATTATTTGTGGGACTCTGCACCACTTTGATTGTTGGGTCTTCAACACTTCCACATGTTGAAATGACAGCTCATTTGGTTTTCATTGTGTTGTTTTCTGTCTCCACTGTTATCATCAATATTTGATTTTTTTTAATTATTTTTTTTGCTTGTGCAAAGTTACAAATGAATAGGCCGCCTCACTCATCAACATGAACACTGTGCAGTATAGCCTAGTAAGCTAGTCACGGGCGTGTCCCCCTCTGCATGGTGAATGTCATTTGTCTCCAAAACATCATACACGTTCGTCACACTATCAAGCGTTGACTGTATCCACGTTTTTTGGAGGACACACATTTAGTAACTCCTCATGCACTTCAAACGAAATGTCAACGGTTCTGTTTGCTATTTTTTGGTGTACTTTTGAGATTAATGTTACAGTGGTGACTGATGTTGCAATATTTCATAACTTTACAATATTTCAAACTAAAAAGATAGTTTTGTTTAAATTTGGTGAATATATGATCCTTTTTCCCGAGCCATGACACACGGTGTCTTCGACTGATGCACAGCTACAGGCTTGGGGTTGTAGGCGCTGGTGAGTGTTGTCTGCAATCGAGTCGTTATTGTTATTTCAAATTAAAACTTTATTTTCAAAAATTTAATCGAGTGTAGCCCCATTTGACCCGCTGGCCGCAAGTTGCCCATCCCTGATGTAGACGTTCATAACATGTTGGATGTAGGTAGCAAGTCATCAATGTGCACAAATTCATGTGCTGGTCTCTAAGACTCTAAACTAAGAGACTAAATTTATACTGACAATTTATTTCAAAGATGAGGAAAAAAATCCTCTCTGGCAAAAAAAAAAAAAAAAAAAGCAAAGAAGAACTTTACCCAGGGATAGGAAGATCATCATTATAACGGGGAAGAAATATTAAAAAGCTGGATATGAAAAAGTGAGGAGTTAGTCGCCTTTGGCTACTCCGACTAACTTCAAAAGCATCTGGAGATCTTCCCCTCCCTCAGACCCTTGTGCTCCCTTGTTGTTTGACTTTATTTGCCGGCTAGCGCTCACGTTCAGGCTGGGGAGTCTTCCATTAAATAATCAATCACACATAGCGTCATAAAAGAAAGGGACCCCGTGTGTGTGTGTGTGTGTGTGTGTATGCGTGTGTGTATTATGGCAGCAAAAACACAAACGTGGGGACCAAAGCGGCCGCCTTGCACCTCCTACTCCCGCCCACTTGTGTCTGTTTGACACCTCACACTTCAATCAGGCTTGCCCTCATGTGACTGTGACCTGGCTGGCCTAATTACACACAACTATGAAGGCTGAGGCGAGCATAAGTGTAGGTATGAAGGTAATTACCTGCTTTTGCCTCCCTCTGCTCCTCTTTTGTCTCTCATCATCTGAGACACGGGGCAGCGGGCTGTCAGATTAGAGGAGGACATTAACACATTACTCCCTGCTCCCTCATGGATAATGGAACAAGGTTTTCATTTGAATGATAAACAAAATGACTTGAAGACAGTGGGGAGCTCAGTAACACCTGCACCCACCGCCCTCACCCCAGCCAATGCAAAGCTGAATTATGCAAAACAAGGGACAAGGATTTTGGGTGTCCCACGCACACGTCTGCGTACCTCCGAGGCACGTTGGGACAATTATGAGTCGGTGCAAGTAACTCTACCTTGCTAATGTGATGCAGCATGATGTGCATTTCTCTTTTATCACAGCCGTGCTACTTTCATCTGTAAAGTTCCACACCAAATCCTGTGTTCTTCACATCAGCATAGACTTGCAAACGGAGGCCCCCCCCCTAATCACGCCCTGGAATACAACAAAGCCTCATGCGGTACATGTCCAGGGGCCTGAAAGAAGTCTTGACCTTGTCAGAACAGCCAAATCCTAATAGAACACGGACCATTGATGTGTAAAAGGTGAAAAAGTAAATATATTTGGAGGAGAAAGACGATTGTGCAGCGCATAGCTGCAGTGCTGTTTATTTTCATTTAGCAAGACTTTCAATTCAAAACAAACTGAAGTTATTTTAGTTGACTTTGCTGCCAATAAACAGCTGGGGGGAATGTTGTTCCGCAATGACGCGCCAACTAAAAAAGGCACTTCAAGTCTCCCCAAAAAACGACAGCGGCGCGGCTCACGCAACACTGCCACGCTCTGAAGAGTGACTCTTCAGAAGTGCGTCTAAAAAGGGAGCATTGAACATATATTGGTTAACATCCTTTCACTGCAACTACAATTAACGTGTGAAGCTGCGCTCGAATCGCACTTTGTGCCATCCACCTGCCAATCACCGTGTTTGCAGAGCTGGATCACAGCGTTGTCTTCCCACTGTGCGCGTGTGTGTAACGATGGTGCAGAGGGCTGCCTTAACTGGTCGTTTGAAGATGACGAACAACCATTCGTGCGGTGCATAAACTCCCAAATTGTGAGAAAATAAAAACAAATGGCAAAGGAGGAGGTATGTTGGCAACGGTGACTGCTGAGAGTCAGACCGGGCTCTTCGGCGACATGGTGCTCGTGGAGTGCTCGCTTTATTGTGTTGTGATGAGAAGCAATTATTTTTTGACATTACTCCAGTCTTAAAGGCTTTACACTTGCTACCAATTAGCCTGCAGAATAGATTTTAAAATTCCGCTGTTGGTCAAAAATGGCTTGGCTCCCGAATACATTCAAGAAATTTTCACTGAATAGAAGCCCAATAGGGCGCTGAGGTTTGCAGACGTTGGTCAATTAATGGAGCCCAGAGTTTAACGTAAACACAATGAAGCTGCATTTAGGTGTTTTGCTGCACACAAATGGAATAAGCTGCCGAGCGAAACTTCTTTTAAATCCATGTTAAAAATTGTACTTTTTTTCTCAAACCTTTGACTAAGGTGCTCTAAACATTTTTTTCTTTTAGATATTTTAGTCACACACTTTTATTTCTCTAGGTTAAAATGTTTTTAAAAGTTTTCTGTTAATGTGTTTAAATGTTGTCAATGTACATTTTTGTCATTTATTTAAGCGACTTTTGTTTTCTCTTTGCTTTTGAATGTCGTGAACGGCTGTGTTTGTAAATGCTTGTAGGTGTTGTGTCTATGCTTGTGTGAAGCAACTTGAATTGCCGCGTGTATGAAATGTGTTATATAAATAAAACGCCATTCTCTTGCCTTGGCTTGCCTATCGCAATTCGGGATGGGAATTTCAGCAAATGAACTCAATCAAGATCACATTCATTGCCATATATGGCCTCCTAAACGCTTACTTGAGATATGGACCATTTAAAAAAAATCTTTTTTAAAATGTTATTTTGTCCTCGCAAGTGTTTTTGTATTTGTGTGTTTGTCTGCTCGTCCTGTTAAGGAACGACTAAAAATGCATCATGCTTTCCTTGCCCACATGTGGCGGCATTACAGTATCTCGTTAAAATTTCTCACAACACACACAAAAAAACATCCAAGATATGATGTACGATGAATTCCCTAGCTTGATGATGACTGCGATCCTGCCACCTCTTCCCGTCCTTTCACTGCTTACGTGTTGCTTCAAATTTGTAAGAAAACTGAAAAAATGGCAAGGCCTTTTTTAGAAATCGATTTTCATGATCGAGCCGCAAAAATTCGACCTGACAGCAAGCGACCAGGTTGAAGAAACAGAGCAATTGCGTTTACCTACATTGCTGAATCTGCTAAACATTTCATTTTCCTTGTGAAGCTTTTAGAATAAATCAGGCATGTTTGTGCGGCTTAATACAGTGCCAGGCCAAGATAAATTGGAAGCAAATAAATAAAAATGCCACCGCGCTGTGGTCCGACTTCCTCCTCATTTGACAAACTGAAGCGTTTTGAAAATGCCCCATTTCTAAATAAATGTCCCGATGCACACATAGTGGCATTAGCTTCTTCATTTTGAATCTCATCGCTGTAAAATTCCGCCCGAGTGCTCTGTTTAATTGACTTTGTGCGTCAATTTTCTCCACAGTCAAGCCTTCAGTATGCAAGCGGCTCTCGTTCTACAGGGAATGTGAACAGTTGACGTTCGCTGGGTTCTCCAGCGATTCGATCATCCAGAGAGCTGCCAATCCAGACATCTCAGCACCTCGTCGAGATGGAGCCCGGAGGGCGCGCAAAGTCACAAAGTCCCTCGTCAGGACACGGCGCCATCTTTTTAATCAATGTTGACCAGACAGACTGCTGGCGTTGCCGCATCGAGGGAGCTTTTTCGGTCCCTTCTCTTTGTCGTCTCGGGTCAGGAGATGTGCCGTGACTCCACCTTGAGAATTGTGACAAAGGAAATACTCCGAAGGTATGTAACAAGGAATAACCCGAACCGGTGGAGGAGTTCAAACTTCTCGAGAGATCGGAAGCTCTTTCGTGACGGGGCGGGTAGCCGCAAAGAGGACAAATTAAAGTCGGTGAACAATTTGTCAAAATGACTTCGACTCCCAGATTGGCGATTGGTGTTGACATCATTTCAATTATTTCCAGGCAGCATTAGGGAGGCGCGGATTAAAAAGATAAAACATGGGCTTTTATCTATAGGCCACTTTGCTAATGAGATGGATTAAAACGCGCTCCGCGAGGGGAATTAATTTGCACGTGAATGGCAGTTAGGAGGCAAACGTGTCGAGCAGATGACTCAAACCCCCGAGGGCGCTCCACGGTTAGTTTGGCACAATTTAGAAATTACACAAGTCGTTTACTAAATAACAGACTGATCTTCCCCTGAACTGCATTCTTTGGCGCTGGTTGTCACTTGACTTTCAAATGTGTTGAAAATAGGTTAGTCTCTCCCAGTGAATGAGGCCTCCTGGTAGGATCCACTCACTGCAATATGGTCATTTATAATTCATGAGGTGGCTCGTCCCCTAAGTTAATTTTGCCCAGGGCACTGTTTATTTCTGCTTTGTACTTTGTTTAAAGTGAGTTGTTGACAACTCTTGCACATGTCAAACTATCACCGCTAATAATTGCTTAAGGAGATAGAACTTTTGCAAATGTTGGTTCCACCAGAGGTACATTCTGCTCGCCCTGCGCACAACTTCTTCAGATGAATTTTTGATTCATCTCCGACTTGCTGTCGACAAAAAAGTCCTCTGTAATTCAAAGCCATCGCTGTAAGAGAAATGTTAAAAAAGAATAATGTAGCGCGCTCTCCATAACATCCTAGTTTTCATGTGGAATAGGAAACGACTCCCTCCACCACCGCCTCACCGCCTCCCTCTTCCCCCGTTTCTTTTTTCTTTCCCTCCGACTTTCTTCTTCTTTTTCCTCGCATATTGACCAAAGATCGACTGCGCTGCTGGATGATGACAGTCCCACTTGCTGGATTGACGGAATACATTGTCGGAGAGTTTGAGGGCCTTGGGCGCTACCTCTATGGGTCAACGGCGTTCCTTTCTCCGAGCCCAAAGTGACATTCTCTCAATACAAGCAGTCACTTGATTAGTGCCAATTATCCAGGCTGTCACTTTCCCTGGTGAGCGCGGCCCAGGATGCGCCCCCCGTCCCCCGCGCTTCCCGTCTACGGCGGACGCGCGCTAAAAGTCTGCGCTCGTAGCTGTAGGCTGTGGGAATCATTTGGAATGCAGAGACGAGGAAGGAGGGATGGGGGTGGATGATGGGGAATGAAAGACGCGCGGGAAGCAAGTTTGGAGTTTGACAGTGTGATCGCATTGACTTCCGAGACGGTTACAAGGGGAGTGTCAGTTCCCCCGCAAAGACGTCTCCCCAGGGCTGCACCAGCTTCCATAAGTCAATCAGTCAGCAGCTTGATATTCAGCTGTGCACCGTCTACGCGACCCAAATGGGTTACGCTCACTCCGACATTCACTTGGAAGTGCGTTGGTTTTAGGCGAAAACTCAGCTGCAATAACAGCCATGTGGTGAGAATATAATTCATGCGCCGGAAAATAAATATAGGCCACATTTGGAATCCGAAAGGACGACCGTA
Organism: Idiotropiscis lumnitzeri; assembly: GCF_059441095.1. Taxonomy (NCBI): domain Eukaryota; kingdom Metazoa; phylum Chordata; class Actinopteri; order Syngnathiformes; family Syngnathidae; genus Idiotropiscis; species Idiotropiscis lumnitzeri. The sequence continues at coordinate 9,412,047 of NC_142396.1, read as the reverse complement.
AATCTTTGACGCCAGTGAATCAAACCCAACGCAAACATGTGTTAGCAGCTGGTGCAGAGCCTAAATAAACACACCAAACAAAGGCAGGGCGTCTTTAACGCGTGTGGACTCAAGACAGGGTAAAGACTGCGATTATTACGATGAGATCTTTGCTCACAATTATTTTACAATCGAATGAACAATGCGGCTTTTAATCCCAATCAAATAATCAATATTTCGCTTTTTTGCCTTGAAAAATAATTCAGATTTACACATTTAAACACCATATTGTATTTATAAATAATTTTCTGGTACTGTGCTTTCACATCCCCATGACACACGCAATTTTACGTGCTCAAAAATGGAAAAACATTTAAAAAACTCTTGTTTTTGGACTAATTAGAATGCATTACTTTCTGTATATATACTTTCTAAATTCTGGTTAGTACCATACGTATGTCAATTAAATGACTGAAAATCACGTTACCTCTTATGTGCAAACATCACTTTTTTTTTTTTCAGACAATGCTTATTTTTGCTTTTGCTTTTTTGGAGCATATTGAGTTGCATTATGTGCGATAGAAATGAATTTGCCTTGCCTTATTTGCAATTTCAAAATAACGTAGAAATCTAAAGCCGTGCATTCCCCGTTCCGTGAAAATATTGAGAGAAAATACGCCTCGAAAACAAAACAGTTGAAACAGCTGCCACGCATGGCCTCGAGCAAGACTTAGGGGAACGAAGCCTGAAAATGCTTTTTTGCAAGAATACATTGTGTGTGCCATCACTATTCAAAATACGACACTCGGATTCATATTGTGTTCATGGAATTAAACGGAATACGTCAACCCGCTTTCGTTAGGAACCGGAAGTGGCGTTGAAGCGCAAGTCGCGCATTGTTCAGCAACATGCTGTATTAGCAGGCGATGTTTGCTGCCAGAGAAGAAATGCACATTTAGAATATAACGTAAAATTTTACATCTTGGGTTTATTCCCCCCTGAAAGGATTAACGCTGGGCATGGTTTTCTTTTTCGTTAGATAAAGAAGAAAGAAAAAAAGATTAAGCCAATGTGGTGATATTTTAAATTAAGCTACTATTAATGTTTATTACATTTTGTACATATTCATTATTAACAGTGTTCAAATGTTGAGAAGTTATTAAAGAAATTGCTCGTAGCGATAATAAAGGGTTAATGTTGGGAATAATTGTTTCAAAATAAAAATAAAAAATGGACGTTAATCAATGACTTAAAACCGTTGTGTTATTAATTTATTTGTCTTTGTTTGCATTTTGCATGTAGCTGTGGTTGTTTTTAAAGTGCTCTATAAATAAAGATGACTTGAGTTTGTTTTTTTGCATGTGGTTAGCCCATATATATACATCGGCTTTGTTCCTTCAGCTTTTACCTTGTACAACACAGTTGTCAGTTCATATGTATCACAGGATTACATTTTAATTACATTTTGGATTTGTTAACAAACGCCTGAGAGCCAAACGGTGCGGAAGCTTTGTTATCACCTGTTTGCAGGTGTAGCCACGGATTTTCTCCAGATACTGCAATATTTTTTCCCGTTGTCTCCCAAAACACAAGCCCCTGTGTTATTGAGGCACTCTTTAAACAGTGCTGCGGTGTATTTACTGATCTATTTCTTGCAGCTTTCATGTTGTTACTGTGCCTCTTGTAACTTTGCTGCATTGTGCGGCGGGCGCTGAGCTCCTTAGAACGGCAGAGGTTATCCTCAGTGTGGATGACTGCAGGGGAGTAAACACTATTGGAGCGCGAGTGAATATTTTGTGTGAGAGGACATTAATTATTCATGGCCGCCTCATTGTGCATGATGATGTGTCAGGATGTTTGCCAATAAACAACAATATTCCTTGTAGGGTTGATACGATACGAAAAGTTGCCGAGCTAGTTCGTCGCATTGTGGAGAAGTCTGACGGATGCAGTTTGTGGGAGAGTGGGTACTTATTTATGGAAATATCAATATTGTATTATAATGCCGCATCCTCTCCACTCCGTAAAAACAATACAGGCACTGCTACGTGAAACCTGGACGGCGAGACGTTCAAGTGCATTTTAAAGTAAACCACCGGGTACCAAGCAGTGTCATCAGATTCAGAAAGGTAAACTTGGGAAGTCCACCGCAGACGTTTGCCGGAAAATACAAAAGCAGTCTGTGCCGCCTTTCAAAGTCTTTCGCTCCCAAATGGATGCTCTAGTGACGTATGGCGCGCACCATTGGCTCAAGTGCGCAGTGATAAGCGCCGCATGTCCACGGGGGGATTTTGTTTCCCTTTCATGGCGCCCCCGCCACCCGTCTCCCTGCGCCGCCCTGGGGAACACACCAGCGCACGGGCAGGAGTGCAGCAGGCCGCACGTTGGGCGTTATAATTGCTATCTCCTCCCCGTGCAACACTGTGAACTGCGGAGCACGGTGATTAAATGGAAAGAAAAAAAAAAAAAACCTTAGTATCACAGTTTTTTTACCTTGCAGGCAAAACAGCAGGGTCCTCTGGGATGGGGTCATCACAACTCCCTCTGTGATCTGTGGATGGGGGGTGCACACGCTGTTCACTATTATGTGTCAGTGCAGAGAATACAAATTCAGAGCAGTCAAATATTCACATACAGTAGTGAAATATTGAACACATATTTGCCAGTAATTCACAGCACAAAATTACACACTCAGGTGTCAACGTCATACGTCTGAAATTTGTCATTCGGGACGCATGCATTATGCATTGAGAAATTTAACAGTCATGTAAACACCGTCATACTTTTATAAAGGTCCACACTTTGAAATTGAATGGCTGTTTTTATTAGCTAGTGACTCACTCCATCATAATTTCATGAAAATAAGTTTTGAATAAACAAAAAAACCCATAAAAGACTGGAAAAGACATGACCTTTTTATTGGAGATAACAAAGCACTGTTATGTGGCACACTTGGAACTTCATCTTGATTAACATGTCAAAAAATGCACGTTGTTCCCTTTGTGAGGAGAAGGTGCACTAATTCATTTCAAAATGACCAATTAGTAAATTGACACAACAACATCAAATGTGTGAATGTGCTATATCAATGAGGAGGCAGGAAGCATGCTAATAAACAATATATAAGCGCAATTTAGTTTTTGGCATGTTCTATATTTTTAATAATAACCAAAAGTTAAGGTGCAGTAAAAGGGTAAGCTAATGCTAACGTGTGTTTAAATTTGTAGAAATGTATCAACAAATGTTTATTCAACTATAATGTCATGAACCTTGACGACATCTTTTACATTTTTTTTTCAGTATAGCACAGCGGTCACCAACCTTTTGTTGTGCCATGTGCCATTTCAGGTAAAAAACATTCAGACGGATATAATTTAAAAAATAAAAACAAATGCATTTTGCTATTTGTAGTTCGAGGGAGATCTGCAAGTCTAACGCCAACTTATTTTTGTACTGCACCCACAGAGACGTATGCGGACCGAGTCGCCTTCATGGCCTGACTTTCTGTTGCTCCACTGAATGTTATAGTGTGGTGACAACAGCAAAAAGGTGAAGTTGAAGTTTTTCTGTTAATTGAGGATAAGCGGCACGGTTAATGGCTGGATGGCGGATTGGAAGACTCCCTGATAGCACCTGCCATTGCCAGTGGAAAAGCATCAATAGTGAGTGAGAGCTGTGTTGAACAGAACATGCAGAGTGAAAAGGGTCTTAAACTCCCTCTGGTCAGCTTGTCGCCAATAAAGCAAAATTACACCTGGAAAAAAAATGACACCTAACCAACAAAAAGCGATGAGAACATTCTGGACCCTTCGTGGCTGGGGCAATTAGTGAAGAAGAGCTGAGGAAGAACAATAAACTGCTTCATTTCACGCTGTGACACAATTACTTTGGATTTAATCACAGTCCTATTAGAGGATTCATTCCTGATTAAGCAGAGCTAGTTTGAGCGCTCACTCAATCAGCAGCCACCTGATTTAAAGTTGTCTGTGACCATCAAGGTGCAGATAATTATTCACCTGGAGCCATAAAGAGAATTAGACCAAGGTTTTACACCCAGTTATTGTCCTTGGACAACCTGCACATACACACAGAGCCGACCGTTCTCACATCGGGTTAATGGCTTTGTTAATTTAAAGACATTAACAACTGCTCGCCTGTCCCCAATGAACATGTCATACAAGGCGGGTCTTGCATTGTTAAACGGGCCGCTAAGTAGATTGATTCCTCGGATGCAAAGCGCAGCGGCGACGTCGGCAAGTGGGTTAATTAAACATTTACACACAAACACCCCAACAATCTATTGTGCTGGGCTAATTTATGACATCAATATGCACTTTCATCAGGATTTTTCAGAGGCATATGTCCGCCTGCTCCGTGCTAATTGGCACCATGCCGCTTTAACTGCGACGCTCATCTTTTTTTCCCCCGGTTTTTGGAGACTATTGAGCTCGCCGCGTTCAACCATAATAGGGACGTAGCGGTCCCACCAGAGCGCACATCCAGACTTAAGCACCTGCACCCACACCTCCACCTCCGCTCGCTTTCATCTTAGGCACAGGAAGCTTTTCTTGCTTTCCCCCGCACGGTCTTGACGCACACACATCAATGCAACATTTGTACACAGTCCACGCTTGAGATTCCTTCACAAAGCTCGAGCACAACTTCAGATACTCTTTCGTTGGGGAAAGTTCACTTTGTTTCTGAGAATTTAGACATTTGCGGATGAAAATCGGAATCGGGACCAGAGGCGCCAACATCTTTTCGCGTATCCTCGGCTGACGGGACGGCAACGAGGGAGCGATCCATCACCTCGATGTTTCCGACTTACATGCGTGTGTCGCTTAATTTGTTAACTCTGGGAAAACGGCACCTTGTCTCCTCGCTGGTCGTCACGGCGATGGAGCGTAAAAGGCTTACGAATCCCAATCATCGCTCCAGATGCCGGGCCTCATTAACTACGGATGTGTTTGCTCACAGCTTCGCCTTAATACCTACCTCCAGTAGGCTACATGGTTGCATGTTGTTTTCCTCCCTTCCTTTCAAGTTCACTCCCAATTCACAAACACACACATGCCGGCAAAGTCTTTAATACGCGTGCCAAGCGTGCGCAGGCCCTGGGTAAGATTCCTCCGGGCGTGATGTGTATCCACAAACAGCGTCTCTCCCTCCGACATATGTGGCGTGGGTAAACAACACAGTTAAGCCTAAAACAATGCGGGTCCCCGATGACTGCAATTATTTATGAAATCAAACACAATTCAGCTCGTCGCCAAGTGGGACGGCTCTCTGACATCACTCAACAAATCACCACTCTTTACTGCAAACACGCCGTGTGCCGCGCCACTTATCACGATAAATATCTGCGCCATTAACTTTGAAAATGCATTTAAACATTGTAAAGTGGATCATGTGTAAAACGATGGCGAGCGTATTGGTCCTCAGGCACTATGGGCTCATCCCGGGTGATTTATGTAGAAGCCGCGGCTAAATTATTCAAGATGAGCTGGGATTGCTTGTGACCGCAGTCGCCTTGTCACGAGTCAGGACAGTATGCATGCTCTCGGGGCATTGGCCTGCAAGCGAGCAGCTGCTGCACATGGTATGCTCACTTTGGACGGAGATTAAAAAAAATTAAAAAAAAATGCTCATGAGAGATGATGAACGAGGAGCAGAGGACCGGCCAATCAGAAAATTCTAAAGGAGGACCAAAGGGTGAAAATGACTATTGCTCGGATTGGGTAATCTGGATGTTCTGGCAAATTCCCCATGAGCCCGACTGCAGTTTACCAGGGATTGGCAACTTGATTTTAAGGGGTACTCAACCCCCTACCAGACCCTTGCTCAACCCCAAACGAATATTTAAAAAAGGCGCTCAAGGGGGGTGTGGCTGTGATCGACAGCAGCAGTGACAAACTATGACCTAAATTATGTCTATACTATGACAACCTAAATATACTAACCAAATGCCATACTATTAAATCACTAACCTGAAAATTGATATTCAGATACTCGCAAACGCTACTACTCCAACTTCAACTTGCTACGGAGGCGTATACGAGGATGAGCTGCTTATATACCCCAAGGTGGCAGACACATGTAGAGCGCTTTGTTACAGCTGCAGCAGTTGTGAAAAAGCTTGATAAATAAAGATGAGTTGAGTTGAGAATGACTACTCAAATTCTCTGCTAGTCCAATAAGAGGTCAGAAAGCCAAATTCACCTGCAGTGCAGTGTTTAAGCTTAAAATGGCTCTACACTGACATTTTTTTTTGCCCCAAATTCAAGATTTCAACAAACATGTACTAAAAAGCCCAAATTATGACCAGCATATGAAGACAGCATTAGTAGGACTATAGATATATAGACAAATAAGAAGATTTTCCGCATCCCCACCAGTATTCAGTGGGAAACATATAATAAATGGGTTTTTTTGAAGAAAAAAAAATATATATATTTTTTTTTTTTTCAAAATATGAAAGGGAGTGAGTTTATAGTGTAGTCACAACAGTTGAATCTGGCTACCTCATTGTCATTCAAATTAATACAAGTATGCACAAGATACATACATAAAATAAAGTGGTAAAATAAATCCGTCAAAATAGAAGTGTAAGAAGTAATTTCTGAGTAGGTATAGAGGTATATATTTATTAACAGGGACTAAAATGTCGGTACAAATCAAATTTCAAATTATAAAAAATATATAATTTTTCATTTATATCAATGTTTGTGTTAATTATATGCTTGAAAGGACAAGATTATAAGGTACGTGTAGAATACATGTTTATGTCATCAGCTAAAGAGTGCACCAGAACCGGTGAAAAAAGGTTTCAAAATAAGAGCATTAAACAGGAAGTGTAGTGTTGACTGCTTTTCTATTCTTGCTGTTTTAACAGCATTTGGTAAATGTGCCTTAAGTGTAAAATGTCTTATCTCATGTTAATACTTCCTATTGGTCTGTTTTTCTTCTTTGGCCTAGTTGAACTATTTATGCTGTCATACTTGTTCAATTAATCACAGATCTTGTATGCACATTCAATAGTAAATTAGATTTTTCATCAACTGCAAAATGAATATTGTTGGAGGCGATTGTAAGCTATTTTAGACTGATACACTGAATCTCCAGGTCTTAAAATCGGTCCCATTCCGGCCCTGCTTGAGGTGACCTTTAATCAAACAGTCACACACACAAGCAGATATTGACAAGCCGACATGTCACCTGCAAGCTTTCTTCAATGTTGGGTTCATTGTCGAAGATGTCAGATTTCAACATTAATAGAAAGGCAAAAGGCACAGTTGTCACGATTAAACATTTAACGCTTTGGATTGAAGAAAATAGGTCAACGTCTATGAGGCTGAATGGACAGTTTTTGGCAGCCAAGTTGAGCACTCTACTTTGACTCAGACGTAAATAATCAACAATCAATCCCAAAACAATCGTCAGAATTTTTAACGATCGACAAATGAATTATTAAAAAAAAAAAAAAAAAAGTTGTACATTATGACTCCACTGACTAATTCAAATGTATTTTTAAGGAAGGAGCTGGCTGTTTAGCGTATGAAATTCTGCACAACCGGCAGAGCAAAGACACACCACGCCGCATTTCCGGTGCAGGCATTCTAAGCTCATAAATCACCAGCAGATGATAAATACGTGAGGGCGACTAAATTAAATGGTACTTAGCCTTGTAAGGTACAATGTAATAGATGTGGAGTAGGAGGTCTACAGAAACAAAGAGGTGCACGTCCTTTCTTCTCCAGCCAGCGGTTGTAAGCCCCCCAATGATGAGCCTTGGCACAAAGGAAAGCAAAGATCATAACAAGAGCTACTGGAAATGGATCTCATTAGCCGCCTCTTCCCATCGCTTCCTGCAGCCCTCGGTGGGAATTTAGAGAGGCAGCGCTGTCTGCTCGCTCCCTCAGCTCTTGTCAAAATCTTCTTAATTATGATTAATTACACAGCCGTAAAGGTTTCCTCTACAAATAAGAAGAGCCTCTCACTAAACACTACATTATTCATTCATTAAAGGGCCGTTTGCTGCAAACTGTAATTCCTGCTGAGAACGCACCACTCGTGACAAGAAGCCATGTTTTCTCCCAACCGCTTGAAAAAGGAAAAAAAAAAAGAAAAGAACTCCGGAGCTGAGACTCCTCTGCATAGCGGAGGAGCCTTTTCCCTCAGAGGCCTCAATTGTTATGGATGCTGTTTATGGTGGTGCTATGACAAGTGTGAAGGGCACAGCGTGGTGAAAGATGCACGGCTGGCTCGTCTGCTCGCTGTCTGAATAGGATATAGGATTGTAAATGACCCTGCATCATGGCACAGGCTCACGGCGCGCTAAAGCGATTTTTCCTTTTTATCCCCGTGATGACTTTTTTGACACAAAGTGACAAATACCGCTCGAGAGCCTAAACGTCTGTAAATTCATTGGATTTGTGTGTGCATGTATGTGTGCGTGTGTGTTTGTAGCAGGGAAGACAGGGGGGGTTGTTCTAAAACGCCTCTGATATGGTAGAAGATCAAATTATTTTGTCTGTCTCACATTGGAAGTTGCTCCCAAGTTTGCAGAAAGTCGTCAGAGGAAAACAGCCAGCTGCGAGTAAAACAGCGCGAGTGAGTGACACGAGGCAGACTAATGATAAGCTTTATAAGTTTTGATAGTTTTTTACGGCCTTCTCGCAGGCGACGTCAAGCGCTCCGGAGCTGCAAAGAGAACAATGTGCCTTTGAGACGCGCTCGCTGCACCGAGGCAGCCGCGTCCTTCCGCCTCCTGCCGCACATGCTTTACTGCCGACAATAAACCATTTTAGTGCAAAATAAATTGGGATCGTATTGAAATGCTGGCACTATATATGTCACGGAAGACGTACAGTTATTTTTTAGCAAAGCAGGGGGTATAGTTTATCATCATGCGGCTGCCTAGATGGGTCTGTTCCACATCATTGGCTCCTCTTGCTTAGTTAGATTGTGAAGGTCAGAGTTCTCAAGCCGTTTATGGCTGTTTAACTTTGGAGAATTATCACTTGGGCGCCGCTTGGCTGATATACGGCACTGCTCCAACCCACCTCAGCATTGTTCTGTCCAAAGCCATTATTTGGACCCAGAGGACAGAAGGGGATGGCCTCGCAAAGTGATATTTGCACGCGTGCCCCCGTTTCTATTGCAAAATAAAATCCATGTTGAGAAATCCCCTTTTTTCTAATTTTACACCACGAGAGGGCAAATTTAAATTTTTCATATTTTTCACTCAATTATTAAAAGTGATGGAATTGGCCAGAGGTATACACACATGCACAAAGAGAGTCGTCTGTATGAGGGGGCTGCTTATGAACAAGTGCCCTGAGCAATATTGGAGGGGAAGGCGGGCGTGTTCTTTGCTCAAGGGCTCCGTAGTAGTACTTGGGAAGCAAACTGGCAACTCTCCAGCAACCAGTCCCAATTTCCATATTTTGGTTTGAAGCAGCCCCCCTCGAAGCCAAACTACGTTATATCACCAGCATTTATCGTGAAATATTGAGTAATATATGCAAAACACAAAAGACAGTTAACATGGTTTCAGTCATGCCTGCCTTTGTGAATATCGTTGTCAGACATTTGTGAGGTCCACAGCGCATTGTTAAGCCTTTTGATGTCACCTATTTTATACCCTTCGGTGAATTTTCATTAGCTCCCTTTGTTGGTTGGCAAGGAGAAATTGCATGGTTTTCAACTGCACAGGAGCTAATTTGGCCATTGACGCTATTTCCATTGAGAAAAGTAGGCACAAGATATGAGGTTTTACTGTCTATGCAGCACCAGGTTAGGTCTCAAGTGTGCCAAGCCAGTATCGTTTATGTGATATAAACCCAATTCTTGTCGCTAATTGATTTCATTCATCGTGGTCTCGTAGCATTTAGGAATACGGTCAGAGTTGATGAAAATATTCACCCATGCTAGCTTGCATTGATGCTAAGCTTAGCTCCTGATGCTGCTGTACTATACTGTACAGTCTCCACAAGGGATGGAAATTTAAAGCCGGACAGCCCTTCTTAAGAACCGGTAATTCCAGTCTTAGGAATTGTTTGTTTGGTTGTCTTGTAATTCCGCTTATTGATTCCTCTTGAAAAAAAAAAAAAGGAACCAGCACTGGAATTGAGTCACTGGTGAGGCCGCTTAAAGCTCCTTGTTCTCAGGTGTGATTAGTTTGATTAAATTGTGTGCTCAGAATTGTTTTTTCTTATTTAGTTTTGGATGAATTTAAATGCAAAAAAGAGCACTGTAAATATTCCAATAGAAGGCAAATTGTTAAATACTGGGAAATGTCTCCAGTGGGGGAAAAAAAAATCTATAAACGGTGAATAAAAATATGCTTGCAGGAATGATGAAATTTAGAAGCTCGCCTTTAACTGTTCTTTGTCTGAATGTTTAAAGTTGTTGTACCGTTTCATCTTCTTTGCCCTGATATGAATTTCCTAAGACTCTGTGACATCATGCAAGGTATGCAATATTTCTAAAGGACATGTTACAGATTATGAGATTATACTGGGTATGCTTTATCTTCTGTTCTAAATTCAAGATGATAAAAAGTTTAAGAAAACAAACTAATTTGTGATATTTAATTCCCTCACCCAATAAGAATAAGAGACTCGATAAGGCGTTGGGTCGATCCACAGTATCGTTAATGGAATCAGAATTGCTGTGTCAAACTCCCATCTCGTGGAAAAGTATCATAAATGACACTATATGGTTCCTTGCTCGTGGGCTACAACCTCACTGGACATTTGCAAAAATAAAACTTTGTCCAAACGCAAACTGTTTGAATTCTCCCGTTTTGTAGTAAAACTATTTGGTGTTAATTGCTTTGCTGCGTTTGAAAACTTTGAAAACATAATTAGCCCTCTCCGAAGTCAATGAAATTGTGTATGGTAGCACACAGCAGCATCAGGAAATTACCATAAGAAAGGATTTGAAAGTTCCCCACTTGAAAGCTTGAGGGTAGAAGGCTTCTCCCTGAAACGGCAAGGTGACATTTTATTTCTAACTGTTGGCTGTTAATTGATGCGCCGCTGATTAAAGCACATTTTATGGAGACGACCACGGGGCTACGTTTGCAGGCATGGATTGCAGCAGAGTTACGAGGCTGCAACTAATCCCCACATCTTCGTTTGGGTTGCATCAGAGAGCCACGTTCTTGCGGCAAAGCAAACTTCTACAAAGTTGGCCAGGGCCAAAGCTGCAGCACTCACTGCCTGTTTGGAAGTCAGAATACTAATTTGAATGGCAGTTTAAGAACTAATATTTGAACAGTGGCGCTAACTAAATGAGCGTGTGTGCTGTACTACAAAGGCGACATGTGAATTATGACATTAAATCCTTTGTGAACAATCCATATCATTAATCACGACAGTATTTGTTTGAGCAAAGCAGACTCATAATTCAAATGCGCCTGGGTGATTTATTTATGGGGCGTGTGCAATTGATAGAATGCCAGGAAGGAGCAATCTTTTTAAAGCACCTCACACGTACAAAAACCTCTTTGTCAGAATAACCAACACAATCTGCATAATTTACATTACTTACTTAGAAGTGTGCATCCCAGCCTTAAAGTAAAGAAGTTTGTTTTCTCGTGTTTGTGCCTATTAGCAACAAATTAATTAATCCGCCATCCAAATCCTCATTAAGCCACGAGCGATATATTAATACAGTGTTCTTGTTTCCCAGAATACAAAAGGAAGCGCGGCGGAAGCGCTGTTGTTTCCACAACACAAGTGTGTCACTACTCCCACACGCATGCAGATTTTATTTTATTTTTTAATTTTATTATTTTTTTTCTTATTTTAATGCCATTCAAGTTTGATTTCAACTTCAGTCTAATTTATTGATCTGCCACTAGGGGGCGAGGAGTTCCTCCCAGGACTCACCATGGCAGCAATAATATGCAGCTATAAAGTACTGATGAGGTGGCTCAGTGAATATTTATGAAGGGTCCTGCATTGGATTCGCTCTTCATTCCAAACGCTCTCAGTGGGCTTTATAGCCCATGTATAACGACACATCCCAGAGCACCAATCATATAATTACTGACGTCTCCAACTTGAGTGTTCAATTCAACTCCATTTCCCTCCGCCTTGCTGATCCTCTATCCATCAATGGTGTGAAAAAGCCCGGCTCCTCCATTTAATATTGTTTGTTTTGTTGTTTGTCAACACGACAGAAGGAGATGTGCGTTTCTAAAGCTCAGTGTTAAAGAGGCACCCCCGAGAAGAATACACACAGTGTTGCCATGGAGCCAATTGATGTGCAAATGTTTTCATTTAAATATTTTTAAGAGGATCAGCTCAGATTACGCCAAAGTTTGACAGAGATAATTCGATGGCTTGTGTAGCAGCTTTGTTTGGGGAGACCATCATTCAAGGCACGTCAGACCACCTTCACAAGCCGCATAGACTTTTTAATGAAGTTTACTTTGAGAAATAGGCCAAAGCTTGCACTTCTCCGCCATATGAAGGAAATGGTCTTATTGACGAGAGCCGGTTTAATATTTTAAATCCCGCGAGGTTTGCTAAACATGCTTTGGCGCTTTCTCGTGAAAAGAAAAAGTTGGCGTGAACACGCTCGCTAATTCCATTTAACAACTCTTCGAAAAGAGAGGGAAAAATGTGCCAACAAGCCATTATGGTGGCATCCAGCGGATATATTTGCTCTTTTTCCTGCATTACAGATAAATGCACCATGGAGACCCCCCAGTATTTGGGACAAGGGAGAGGAGCTTAAATATTTATGCCTAAGCCTCTGGAGCCCCACTATTAGTAGTAAAATGTTTTACTTTCTGGGCCTGTCACTCTGCTCGGGCTGCCATTAAGAACGACGCTGACAGGGACCTCCGGGTCAAACATTTGAGGCAACAAAAGAGCCCGATGGAATCGCTCAGTGAGACCCAAATTACTTCTGTGTCATTGGTGGACAATATTTTCTCCCCGCAGCATTCCTCCGTCTGTTAACGCTGTGACCCCGTCCTCTGCATATGGAAAGATTGTTTGTCTACAACACTGGGCTATGGAGATGAGGAGAAGTTCATGGACAATGTTCCCGGCGGTGTTCGACCCCCCGCTGGGGGCGAAGATCCCCTCCCTCCGTTTTGTTGGGCTTTGTGGAAAAAGTTGATAAAAACAGCTTGTAAATGGAGATGGGCAGTTGAAAATGAACACGTTGGGGTGGAGCATTGAAGCGAGAAATCCAAATATACAAGACCGCAAAGAAAAGTGGCAAAGGCAAAGGGAGGCGCAAAGGAGAAGACATGTATTGTATATGAAACTTATACACAAACAGCATTTCCAAAGACTGAATTACCCAAACTCTTGTTATAATTCAGATTATCATTTGAGTCTGTAGGTTATAACTGAGTTTTGTTTGCTTGATACACGAGCAGGATTACACCAAAAAAATCAGAATGTCTGCTAGGATCTGCAAAAAGAATCAAAGCTTGTGTAACATGCACACTGAGCCAGTACTTGGGAACGTAACTGGGAAGACACCCTTCACACGCCTACTCTTTTCAAATAGTTTCCAAAGGCATAGTTCATATCCGCAATATGAATAAAATAATGTCATTGCAGCATCTTTGCTTATCAAAACAGTGCTGGAGTAAACAAAACTCATTAAATGAAAACCAGTTGGGTATTTATAATTAGCTCATTTACTGCCATTGACGGCTAAAGACGTCAAAGATCCACTTTTTGTTTTTTTACTCGGCTGGTAGTGAATGATTTAAGTGGAATTTGTCATCAGTATTTCTAATTGTTCTTAAACCAACAAAAAATATATATTTTTCACTTCTATCTGAATACCGTCAATAGAATTTTTTTGTAGGATATCCGAAATAGCAAACTATTTGATAGCTTTAGCACTAATACCAACGTTACAATTAATCATTGTTCAAAAATAACACGGCAAATTCACGTGAAGAAAAATGCTATAAAATGAAGTAAACACATTTCAAGAGCCTTGTCATCGTCCATGCAACTTACAATAAGACCTGCAAGTTTCATTCTTCTGACCCATTTGGATGATGGATGGCTGATTATGATGATGATAGAGATATTGATCGGTGCTCTCCAGAGCAATGATATGTAAAAGAGTGCAGTAGTAAGTCCCTCTGTTGGACACATAAATATACACTATGATTTGAAAAAAAAAAAAAAAAACATTAAGCACCAACATTGCTGCCGTTCACCATTCTTGTTTTGACCATGACATACTCATGCAGACACCATGGCGTACCCTAAAATTCAACAGTTGAAGCCTCACATTCAGAGAGCTAAAGAGTTACATTGCAAACACCATCAGAAAGCCTCGGAAAGAAATGGGCAGGCAGGGGGAGCTTCAAATCCCCTCTCAACCCTAAGTGGGTGGTCCTCTTTTTTTTTTACTGTGGGTAACCGTGCAGTCGCCAAGCATTCGCATGGAGGTTTTGGAGGAGGACTGGCTCTCCAGACGCAACATTCAGCATCCCAGAGGCCATACATCCACACAGAATGAGATTCATGCTACACTGACTTTATTTAAGCCAGCAGTCCTGGCAGTGGCAGCGCTAAATGACAGCCAGTCCTGGGCTCCCTTTCTCTGGATTAAAGGATGATTCAGGAGAGCTCGACAGAAAAGGCCGAAGAAAGAACTCATTCAGGGAGAAAGAAGTTTATCTGAAAAAGTAACTGAGACTCGCCAAAGTGTTTTGAACACAGTGTGAACATGTGCATTGATAGAGAAAGACTCCATCGCCACCCCCTTGCACCCCTTTAGTTCGCAAAGCTTTTACACAACCTTTCCCAATTTAAGAGGTTTCACATATTTAGAAAAAAAATTGCGGTCACTACGCGGTGTATTTAATCATTTCAATTGAACTATTTTAAAAAAACATGATTTTTTTGTGCTCATTTAACAAAAATGGTCGCAATGGTCAGAACACACAAATAATTGTACGTATATAGCTATGTTTATCTTTGAAATGACAACAATGACAAGCATGCGCTACATTTGAAAAGTGAGGCGTCATTAGTGTCATAGCCTCTATTTGAGCAAGCACCCAGGCCCTGGGAATGCAAATTCCGCCTCCGAGCCAAGCACGGGAACTGTTTAAGTTGGCCCCACATGTCATACATTTCAATGATTTCAAAGAGAGCCCAATTAAAAGCTACAAACATGCCTTTGGAATGCGAACTAACACAATTAAAAGTGTTTCGTGAGTGTATTAGAGGAATAAGTTGTGAATTAGCACTTTGAATACACAAGGCTGTGCTCACTGGCGAAGCCTTTCACTCGTTTAAGAAGTGGAGGCAATAGAAAGCTTTTTGAAGTCAGCCAGTCCTCTTTCTTTCTCCAAAAGCAAAAGAAGATTGAGTCGGCCTAATCTGCTCCTTGTACATTTGAATGTCCTCTTGCAAAGAGCTCATCCTGGTTGCTTGATAAAGGCCCAGGTGCAAAGACAGTGGCCATGCCTAACTTTGTCTCTGTGGGGGCTGTAAATCATGTGCGGGGCGGGGTTGAAGCGCAGCCTTTGAAGATACAAGCCTGCTTTCCCTGCTGATTTGTGGCCACGGGGGCAAGCCCCTTCCAGCGCGGCTCGTCAACCAGAGAGGGAGTAGCGGGAGGTGGCCTCATAACTCGCCGATATGCTGGAGGACCCTCCATCACGCCGCACAACACACACTCCACGCAAAGAGGAGCGGGACTCCTGACTGTCTGGGGTCAAGTGGGAGAAAAACTTGTTGACATGGCTTCCATTTGGACACAGTGGAAATGTCAATAAAGTTGTTTAAATGGCTCTCGTGGGGGAGAGATATTCAGCTTGCAAATACGGTGTTTAAGATTCGAGTGAAAATGTGTAAATAGAGCAAAAAATGATTTCCGATGATGATACGATACAATATTGAGTGCCTGAACCTCTACTAAATTCACCACGTACAAGATTACTAATGACGAGTTTTCATTTGTTTAAAATATTTATCCAACAATACGTTTGTTAGTATGGTCGTAATTTGGAGGGGTGCAGAAAGGTGTTTTTAATATTTAGGACAAAATGTCTATGAATATACTGTGTGTTATAGTATGCAATTCAACAAAAGGTACAAAAAAAAAAGAAAAACATTGCAAACCCTATAACTACTAACTACTCCAATAATGTTAACGATGAGACTTTACACAGATTGGCTGGATCGGAGCGGCAAATATTTGCATTTATGCAAAATCAGTGATCTATCGGAAAGTCATCATTTGCGGATCAGATCCGCAAAATAAGACATTACAGCAATTGAGGGTTTTTGGGGGGGTGGGGGGTGAATGATTTTGGGGGTTAGGGGAATTGCTGCCAAATCCTGAATGTGTAAAATGTATTAATTAACATTTAATAAAAAGATGAATTTTTGAAGCAGGCTTTGTATTGAATCTAGGGGTGCAGCAATTGATCAATTAATCAACAACAAATCGTTTATCAACAACGATTTATTTTTTTTTGTTGAGAAATTAACTTCAATAACACAAATTCTTGGAATGACAGCACATTAACAATAAATAATCTCAGGCTTCCATAAAAACAATCAACAAATCAATCCATTATTAAAATAAGCAGCCTGAATTGGATCGTATTGGATTGTATTCGCTTGAATAATCTATTTGCTCCTATAGTGAGATAAATCTAAAAAAAAAAAAAAAAAAAAAGCATCCAATTTAAATAAGATTAAGTGACAACAACCAAAGGTCCAAACTCTTCCTTTTCAATTGCTTTCTACGGTGCAATCGAACGACGTCTAAGAAAGGAAATTAGGCAACCGTTGCGCGCTCCTTTTGACAAACAGCGTCATTAAAGGTTGGCCAACGCTGGTCTGAAGCAATGCCCTGTAAAGCGCAGAGTGACACGCAAGCCAGCATACCCCTTGTTTGTCATTTAGATCCTTATTTACACTTGTTGTCAGCGACATGCTGGAAGCACAGCAGTGGCTTCCTCCATGGGCCGGATAACAATGAGCTTACGGGAGCAGCCCAACGAGGCATTTAGCCTGCGCCCTGCCCCGTCTTGAGGAGAGCGAGAAGAGGAGGTGAACTGCCACGTGAATCACACCGAAGGCGATTTGATTTCAGGCCCGAAACGCTCAAGTTGTTGTTGAGTAGCTGCAAAAAAAAAAGCTTAAAGCTTTATGTTTTCCACTTTGCAGGTCACAATCAGAGTAGGTTGGGTGCACCAAATTGAGATGATTCTTTAAGTTCTGCTTATGGCTCTTACATTGCATTTCATCATCCTGTACTCACAAATTTAATGACCCCAAAAAGTGTAGAAAGGAGTGACTGCTTTTTTTCAATGGCGCATCACGAAAACAGCCATACGGTTACAGCTAATTCAAAAGTTTGAACTTTATAAAATCAGGACTTCTTTTGCTGAGATTTTAGTGATAGTTATTTTTTGTTTTTGAAGAAGCAAACACTGTACTTTGAAAAATGCCAATATATTTCATCATTTCCAAAGAAACCTAATTCCCAAGTAGGTTCTCGACTCACATCCCCACCGCAATAGAGATTAGCAACAAGTACATTGTAACATGGAGGTGCACAAAAATAACAGTTTAAGTTCTGTGTTATCTGAATCCTGTGTGGGTGTATGCACCCATTGTACCTTTTTTTTCCTGTGTGTCTGGTGACTTCCTGAGAAGACAAGCAGCATGTACGGAGGAATCAGCAGCTGCATACGACGTGCCTCTGATCCGGGCAGCTATTGACTTCCTGAGATTTGAATTAATTACTTGCTTCACAAGAGAAACTGGATTGCTGAGGGAACCCCCTAAGAAGTCCACTCATTCTTAGGAAACTGCCCCATGGACTTGCAGATGGTTGCACTGAGATGTGCTTTCCCATAGAGAACAATTACACCGGGGATTGTGGCACTGGCATAAACCTGGAGCACACAGTCTCCATTCTGAACATCTCAAAACAGCCATAGGGGAGGTTTGTGACTTAACATAAATTAGACCACCAGGGAACGGGCCAATCTGAAGTGGCGGAAGGGAGATATTGCAGATAAATGCACTGTGCTCACATCTTCTGAATAGAGACTTACAGTGGAATCACCTATTGATTTGAACTACCAGCTGGTTAAAAGGGAAGTCAATCCCCAAATTTTCTTTCCAAGAATATGTTTTATGCAGGCCCACCAGTTGATTAATATTGCGTTTGTGCAATATGAGTAAAGTGGTAAAATCCATCCGTTTATAGTCACTTCTGTCGACGGAAAATGACATCACAGTTGCCCTGGAGTTATCCAATGGCCAATCGGTGACTCCGATTCAGAAAACACAGCCATGATTGGTCATCACCTGAGGCCTGAGCAACTGTGATGTCATTTTCAGTCGACAGAGTTGACAAAATGGCCACCCCCTGATATGGATTTTGCTTCTTAACTCATATTCCATAAATGCAATATGTATATCATAATGCCATGTTTCAACTAGTGAAGGCGCATGGAAAGTTTTGTTGCAAATAATTTTTGGGGCTGACTTCCCCTTTCATGTA
Organism: Idiotropiscis lumnitzeri; assembly: GCF_059441095.1. Classification (NCBI taxonomy): domain Eukaryota; kingdom Metazoa; phylum Chordata; class Actinopteri; order Syngnathiformes; family Syngnathidae; genus Idiotropiscis; species Idiotropiscis lumnitzeri. The sequence continues at coordinate 9,393,537 of NC_142396.1, read as the reverse complement.
AACTGTCCCTGTCTGATAAAAAGATGTAGCATCACTTTGTGGCAGTTTTGTCCATGTTCTTTTTGCATGTACTGTTAAGACATGTGTAATACATCTTTTATAAAACCATGTTTTTAACAAGCACCCTCATGTACTGCAAGACGTGTCCTTCAAATAAGTACGTCGACTTCACGGCACACTGAAAAGAAGAATTAATTGAGGAAAAACATGACAAGACCCACAGCACATAAAAGCCAAGAGCCAATCATCATTACTTTGCTTTAGTAAATCAAAGAATGACAACTTTGGATAATCAAACTAATTTGAGCAGATGATTGAGAAAAAAGGTGTAAGAGTGTGATTTATTCAGAAAAAATTCAGGAGCCTAAATAGGCTGTGCTACTTATTGTTACATGCTGAGGGAATCATAAATTACTTCCACGTATCAGTTTACCATAGTAATCCATTATTATATTGACACACAGAATGTCCCCACTCAGTCAAGGATATTTCGGACAAGACTGCATAAACATTCCAAAACATTAAACGCACGATATACTGCAATGGCTCTTGTATTGTAATACATTTCTCTGATAATATACCTTGCTAGTGTTTTTAAATACAACTTTATTGCAAGATTGGGATTATTTCTCCTGAAATGTGAGGTGAATGGTTGTTAACAGACAGCATAACGATGCTGCAAAATAATTAATTAGTCACAAGTTTTGTTTTTTTGTAAAAAAAAACAAAAAAAAACTGCGTTACACGAACATTTTCTAAATGCAAAAAACAGAATTGAATGTTTAGTGTAGGCATGTGCAAATATGTCACATGCATAAACAAAAACGGTGTACATTTTTACAGAATTGTAAATGCTAAACGGGAAATCGCAGACTGCATGCCCGCAATGTAAATGATAGCGTTGTCACCCAAAGTGCATTGAAACAATTTGCCAACATTATTGTCTCTACTAGAAACGTTTCTGTTTTTCAATGTTGCCGTTATGAAAACGTAGCCAGTTCTTGGTAAGACTTCTGCGAGAACGAAAGCCACAACGAGAGTCATTAATGAAGTGTAGAAACAATTACAGTTGAGACTCGGCAGGCCTTGTGTAGCCTGAAAGGGATTAAGTCGCCGTGGCGTTTGTATTGCACTTGCTTACAATTGGCCCGGGTCTCGTGTTGGGTCTTGTCAGTGCCAGAAGCCCTGGTTCCTCCTTGTGAAGAGCACACTTGAGCTGTGATGAAGGATCCAGGAACGCAGAGTTTACCGGTGGCTGCTAATTAACCCCGCATTGTGCTCAATAACAAAGAGACAAAGGAACAAAGTGGAATTTCAATGCAGGAGATAATCACAATCACAATGAGCGCAGCGCTTGGATCATGCACTTAATAGGGATTTTCACACCAGCCATGACAACATGAGATTGGATCAAAGACAGATGAAGTTGAATTAACAAAACAATGCAGCCTTGTTATGCAATAACAAACAGCCACCTGGGCCGCCTCCCAATGACGGCTTCCAAGTGTATAGCGTGAAGAGGCAAGAGAAACTTTGACAAGATGTTATCAGACAGAAGGCAAAGGAGCTGGAATCCCTTCTCGCACACAAAAGAGGAAATGGACTCTGATCTGGGCTGATTATAGCGGCCTCATCTTCTGCCCCACTGGCTGAATGGCAATTACCGCCAACTTCCTCTCCAGCATTGCGCCCGCCCGCCCAGCCGGCCCCTCTGAGGACGCCCTGACCCAGTGAGTTACCCAGAGGGCTGAAACAGGAGCTGTCAAATCTCGCACCTCGTTGCTCCAGCTGCTGCCCCACGGGGCTATCGCTGCGTAACGCCCGCTAATCATCTCCTACGCATCTCGGCAAGTAACTGGCCCCGAGTGGATGAAGGCCCCTTCTCACCTCTGCTACTCGGCACACCTTTGAAGTCCTGGAGCAAGTGTTAGTTTACGGCAGGAGAGGCTACGATAAGATCCGAAGGAGTGGAGAAGAATTAGCGTCTTGTCACATGTTTGAAAGGGGAAACAGCGGGCTGATAAAATCCACAGAATCTGTTACAGTTGTAACACGTCACAGCTAAAGCACTTGAGAAGGAAAAACACCGTTGTGGCAAATCTGTTGAGTACCTTCATTAACGCCGCTTGTTTGTCTCGACTGGCTTCCCGCACTCAGGTTGTGCACAAACAAGCATTTGGTCAGACTGCAGTGCCAACAGCAAGCACGCCCTTCACAACCTCGCAGTGCGTTCTGATTACCGTGCTTCGATGTCGTTCACAGCGCTAAACAATGAAACTGCGGAGGACTTGTGAGAGACACGTCAGATGTAATAGCTGCAGGTTGTCAAGGCTGGAACCTGAGGTTTGATGGATGCCGTTCCGTTGGTTCTGTCTCACCTTGTCTCGACCCGCCCGACGCGCAGACGAGCCAATAAGAGGAGGCGTAAAGAAAATCTGCACATGAACTCAAAACGGTATCACGGGCGGGGGAGTGCGGCTGGCCCTGTGAACTCGTCATATATCACTCAAGTGAAATTGGCAAACGTTGACCCCAGTTTTCTAAATGCCAATGTTTTGACTCTACAAAAAGCACGGGGAACGCAAAGAATTTTGATGAAAATGTAATACATAAATATAATATCGGGATATTCAATACCGATTTTCATTCAAACCAATACGAGTACAAATATTCACTCCCTGAGTACTCACGATAACGGATACTGATACCGCTTGTCTTTCACGTATATGAAATTTGATTTAACACAATGACAAAATATTGTGAAGTAAACCTTTCCTTCTGACGCAGATGATGATTTGCCGACTGCCACAGTATAGCACCAACTACTGCCAAGGAGGATTTACTCAATGTCCGATTTTCTTTGCCTTGAGTATACGTGGCTGATGTCGGCAACCTCCATGAGTACCCAATACCTAAAAATAAGGCCTGTCTCCATACCGATCAATACATGCCCATCGCTATTAATATTTGAAGGAAATTTAGATAAAGTTTAAATTGTCAAGATAAGATGAGCTAAGTGGAAAAATAAAGTGATGTTAACTGAAGGTGACAATGCAAAAAAATATTATAAATTACACACATTGCAGAAACCTTTGATTCAGATTATCTCCACCCTTGCCGGAGATTTTCCAAAATTAACGTTTTCAGTTCCCTAAAGCCCAACAATTATAGAATAACATGGTTTTAGGAGGGAGTATTTCACATCATTTGTGTGAAAATGATTCATGTAAAAAAATGAAATGCTGGATTAGAAACGACGAAAATTTATCCCATCGGCTTTCATCCCATTATTCATCATCCTTTATACGTGAAAGATGTGCTCCAAAAAAATGGTTTCCAATAATTACCTCGGCTCAAATGTTTAATGATTTTTGAAAAACACTGTAAAGTTGGCAACACTATCAAAATTGCAGACACATTCCATTTTTGGCACATCTTCAGATGTGATAAAAATACACACAATTGGAAGGCGATCCAAATTAAGCGGTGATCTGTTTTCTGCACACAAGAAAATAAATGGAGAGTGGAATCGCCACCATTTTAGGGAGGCGTGCTCCACATCATTGTGGAGCACGCCAAACACAGTGAGAAAATAGCACTTAACTTTATGTAAAGATTCCAATCTACAATCTCCAAAGACCATGCCAGGAGTAATCATGTAGAAATAATGAGAAGTCAGATTCTCTTATGATGTCCACTGTCTGCTGCTGCTGCCGTGGAGTTTTGCCACCCCGCTGACATAATTTGTTTCACAGTCACCAGCCAGCAGCATGAATCAGATGTTGACACTCTAATTTCATGCACACACGGGTGTTTGGCTGAGCCAGCCCACGAAAGCTTTCCCAGCCTCTCCTCCGAGCTAGCCACTTCACCTGCCCTTTGCCCTCCCTCACTGCCATGTAATGTATTTAGTCGGGGAACACTGACGATGAAACCAAGTGATGATGACAGATCCTTCTCAGGACATAATTATGTTGTCAAATAAAATAAAAAGCTGACATGCAGGAAAAATCCGTGCGCATTCTGCAGAATATCATCAAGCAAGCACACAGTCAAGGTGGTTGTTCCATTCCATCATAAGGAGCATAAACCACTAAATCTGTTTACAATACTGCACAGCTCCAAGGGAAAATATTTGGTTAACTTTGTTGTTAAAAAGAAAAGAAAAAAAAAGCTTGCAAGAAATTAAAACAGCCAGCAGGCATGTTTGAAAATGTCAAAGTCCTGCCCAAACTTGACACATTTGCAGAGGATAATAGATGTGAGTTCGGTGTCCACCGGTGATTAGTTTCGCTTTTTTTCCTTAAAAGTCAGCACTGACAGCCTACTGTGGGAAACAGGGCGAGCTATACCTGCCGCTCTTGGTGGATGTCCTCATTCTGTCAGCATCAAGCGTAAACTGTTTTTCAACTCCAGTGACCGGCAGGTAAACACCCACACACACACATACATATATATATATATATATATATATATATATATATATATATATATATATATATAGTATGTTGAGGGGCAGTTGGAGGGAGGGGAAGGGAGAAAACGTAATCCCCAGTATGTCCCCCATCTGACAGTTTTACTTATGGTGTGAGCATAAATCCACAAGATAAACCCATAAACAAATAAGTTGTTTGCGAGAGCCAGACAACGGGCAGGTTTTACGAAACACTCACATCCTCTTGACAAATAGCCAAACAATAAACACATAGTAAATAACAACAGCCCCGTCTGTATCAGTTCCCCCGTACTTGAGGTTAAGTTGAGTTTATTGCTGAGGCCACCGCCCGTATGCATTAAGCAAATCATAAATTATACATGCTAATTACCTTGGGCCTCCACTTTAATGAATTATTTTAATTAAACGACAACGCTGGGGTTTTGCATGCGGTCTATATTTCATCCCACGCTGGAGATGACCTTCGTCGTTGTCTAAGTGGAACATAGTGGAGCAACAAGGACAACAACACTAGCGGGGGAATTATCAAATTAAAAGTTGCACCAGGAGTTTATTTTTGCTTTTTTCACCGAATTGATGACATGAGAAAAGGGAAATAGGTCAAAGCTTCCCGGATGTGCATATTTATTAATTTTGATTGAACCAGATTTTTTTTCTTCCCAATATTCATCTCTGAGTGATGATTTGGTCATATTATGATTTGGGAATTCTTTTTTTTTTATGATTTGGGAATTCTTTTTTTTTTCCTCAAATGACGAAACTGTTCAATTGCACCCTCCAACTTATCCCAATATATATATATATATATATATGTATATATACATATAAAGTACATTTTGTAGGGTACGCTTTACTCTAAACAAAAACTATAATTGGTACCAGTAAAGTGAGTAAAATATGAGCGTAAAATAATCAGCGTAAAATTTATTCTGAGAATTTTACGCTGAATATTTTACACTCAAATTTTAGTTTTGTTTACTGGGACCAAATGTAGTCTTTTTAGAGCAAAGTGTACTCAACAAAATTTACTGTGTGTGTGTGTGAACAATCACTTTACAATTCACCAGCACATAAAACACACAAAACACGTAACAGCTAAATATTAGAAAGCAAAAAGATGCATTTTCTATTTTGATTCTCCATAATATACACAAACCCTGCTCTGAGTAAAAAAAATAATAATAAAACTAAAAACAAATATTTTTGTCTTATATTTAGATAATGAAGTGACATTGCATTCCAATCGAGGTCTAATAGTTTTGTGATAGTTTAATTATTCAGTCAAAAATAGAATCTTGTAATGCATTGTCCCAGTTTCAACATCAGCAATCAATCAGGACTTAATGTTGTCCACACAACACAAAAGTGAGGAGAAAAAAACTGACACTGTTGTACAAACAGTCCATGGGGGAGGGGTGGATTTAAATTCCAAAAGGGTCTCGCAGCTCGTTTCCTAGTTCCCCAGTCAGCAATGTGTTTGTGAAAAAAATCAGGCTTTTTGTCTTGCTGAAAAAGGCTAAATCTACATTGGTGGCCCAGTTGAAGTTTGCTATTCTTTGCACTTTCAATCCGAGTGAATGAAGCAGAATGAAGTGGCCCGATCGCCTTTATTTGATCTTGTCCATTGCACAAAGTGACGGAATGTATTTGTTTAATGCCCGACGATGAACTGACGATCTCTGAGTTGATTTAAAATAATGCAGAAAAATAAAAATCGAATTCAACAAATACATTTAGTGTATAAATGCAACGCATTCATAAATTGTTGAAGTGCACACAACGTGCAAATGGAGAGAAAATTGTGCGTGCGTCATTACTGCAAAATGTCACTTATTCCATTAGCTTGTGTCAAACGTGGTGCAAATCCGGAGTGCAGATTGCTTGTTGAAATGTTTATTGTTGGACTTTTTTTTTCTTTATTTAGCGCCGCGCATCTTGATGAATGAGCACACTTGTCTGCGCTGTGGCCATGCCATGGCTGCATCGCGCATTCTAATGGAGAGCACAAATCATGTCTGTCTGCTGCTTCGAGGAAAAGTCGCCCACATTTAAATCGGACAGGTTGCGATGCCACTTAAGCACGGAAATAATAGCAATTATTAGGCTGTAATAATAATGGTAATTATGCCGGTATTCTTTTCGATAGGGAGGTCGCTTCAATCCGTGATTAGATTTTTAATTCAATTGAAAATAATATTCGCGTGAATAATAATAACATGAAACATTTTGATTGTTTACTTCACTTTTAATGAGAAAATATTTGGATGACCGTTTTTCCAATTTATTGCAGAAAGTTTGCACACATTTCAAAAGCACGCATGCTTGCAAAACACAAAGAAACGAAAAAAAAACAATAACATGAACATTAACACGTTTTTTTTAGTTTAGAATGCATGCTTCACTTTTAAAAGAAAACGAACAAATTTACAGCAACTGATCCACGTGGTCAACAAAGCCTTTTTTTAAATTAAATGATTCACAGAACACCTTTTTCTGGAAAATATATATCTAAAACGTATAACTAAAAAGTGCATTTTACAACATTTCCGTTTCAGTAATTTGCAATATTCACATCTTGCATTTTTGAGACGTCACATTTAGATTTTTCGATATTGGAATGATTTTCTCTTTTTGTGGGTTCTTTTTTTTCCTTTTCTTTTGTTTTGTTTTATTACAGGGAAATCTAGCCTATTTGGTATATCCTCGCCCATCCATTATTCGAGGAAAGCGTCAGTGTCATTGACGTTACAGTGGCCGCACAGAAAAGTGTGCAAAAGTTTTTCGAGTATAAAACTGAAACTACCCCATATGGGGCCTTACAAAAACTCCCCCTTCAACACGTTAAAGTCAATGTGAACATTTCAAATAATTTATATTTTCTTGAAGAGCCATACTGCGAGATTCTGTGCTGGATTTTTTTTCAGGACACGGCAACACATTCAACATATACACAAGTGAATCAATATGCAACTCGCCTTGAATAGAGTCCGACGTACGACAGTTACATAAACTTTGGGTTCGCTACCAGCAGTTCGTTTTGTCTTAGTTTGGGTCCATTTGGTCAGTGCACGGCCACCGACTGAAGGGTGGCCGGGCTGGTGAGCGTCTCGCTGGGGGTGGCGGGGCTGCTTTGGCTGGTGGCAGTCTGTGGGGAAGTCGGGCTCAGGGACTGAGGAGAGTTGGACAGGAAGGCGGGCAGGTGATGCGGGAGCGCCGAGAAGCCGGCCATGGAGGTCGGCGTGGGCTTGATGGGCACCGGGATGGCCGGTAGAGTCTGCGCCCCGTGACATAGCGACTTGATGGGCACGCCGTAAGCGCTGTAGTCGCTCGGCGCCATGGAGATGGGCGCCGCCGTGTCCATCACGCCGCTGTTGTACATGTGCGGCCAAGCCGTGGTGAGCTGGTTGTGCAGCGGGTAGCCGGCGGACATGGACTGCATGGTGGAGAAGGCCAAGCTCCCGGGGACCTTGTACTCTCGGGCGATGATGTTCTCGATGGCGAACGGGTGCTTGAAGGTGGATGTCTGGGACACCCCCAGGTTGTAGGTGGACATCTGGGGCAGGTGCGTGCCGGTGGCCGCCTGCAGGGCGCTCAGCCGCAGCTTGGCCTGCTGCTGGAGGTAGTGGGCGGCGTCCGACTGCTTGCTGGGGGCTAAGTGGTCGGAAGCGCCGAGCACCTTGAAGCGTTTGCGGCGTCTTAGGAAGCTGCCGTTTTCGAACATGTCCCCGCAGCTGGGGTGCAGCGCCCAGAAGCTGCCTTTGCCCGGCTGGTCGGGGCGCCGGGGGATTTTGATGAAGCAGTCGTTGAAGGACAAGTTGTGCCTCAGCGAGTTCTGCCACCGCTGCGTGTTTTCTCGGTAGTAAGGGAACCGATCCATGATGAACTTGTAGATTTCACTCAGGGGGAGCATCTTCTCCGGGCAGCTTTGGATTGCCATGGCCGTCAGAGAGATGTACGAATACGGAGGCTTCTGGTCGCTGTACGTGTTTCTCCCCGGACGAGGCATCCTCGCGATAGTTTTCAACCCCCCCAAAAAACACACGCAAAGAAACAAGTAGTCACCCTTAATTCCTCGGTGCGAGTTTCTTCATGCAGGACTTGTTTTCCCAACCTGTGCGTCGACAGAAAGAGGGGCGGCTTGCTTGGACGACTTTTCTCAGCAGGTCCCGCTAGAGGAGCACACAAGACTTCATCGGGCCGTCCCGGACTAAGTGGATGATGCCTCCATGGCCCTCCTCGAACCATCTGATAGTTTTATGTAGTGACATGAGCAGAAAAGCCCCCCGCCGAGGCGCTTCCATTAATGTGCCACCTCTTTGCTATCACATGACAATTGCCATGGGAGGAGGAGGTGGAGAGGGAGGAGGCGAGGGAGGAGGAGGAGGAGGGAGCGAGGAAAGCATAATCTGGTTTCATTTACACCTATTTACATGGACACCTTGGGCCAATGGAAATCATTTCCATTTGAAGACAGAAAAAGGGGTGAAAAGGCTCGGCAGCCGGAATTGAACGGCGATGGCACTCAGTGTGTGGAGGTATGCGCTTATGCTTGACACTTGCACACATATTTGACATAACACGGCATCGGAGTTCAAAGTTGAACTTTGTATTTATTTGCAGGGCAAATGCACGCGTATTTTTTTTTAAATACTGTATGCGCAACGGCCTGTGTGTAAAGACAAGTTTACGATATTTGAGACGATATGCATTTTGCGTTTCTACGACAATGTAAAACGTGATTAAATTAATCATTCCATAAATGTATTCTTATATTTTTTTTTTAATAAAACGGATTAATTTATTGTACCATTGTTTACAAAAATTGCACAGTAAACATTTTGGAGGAAGTGGCCGGTATGAAAATATTCCAACACAATGCAAACAATGCTGTTCAAACTCCAACTTCATGAGGCAATCAGCCCTTTTGTGTTTATGGAAAGCAGACTGAAAAGTACTTCAGGAATGCAAATAAACCCTTGAAGATGGTGTGCTGCAAAACTGTATAAAATATCCATAAGTCAATTATATGAATGTGAAAACCAAATGGGAAGCCTATTTTGAACGACTGCTATTCAAGCTTTTTTTGGGGGACCATGCAGGGCCACCTTTCCGCTTGGAGGGTTTGCAATGGCGAGGACCACACACACGCACACGCAGATTTGCTCATAATTTATGCTAATTCCAAAACCTAACCCCTACCGCCCCCACCCTCGCCACCGCCGCCACCCCAATAAATCCACAATGCGCCCCATCACCAGTCTGACGGATTACAGAAAAGAATCGCATTGCGGGGGACATTTTGGACATAAATAGAAAGAACGGAGAAAAAAAGAAAGCAGAAGATGCAATTGGAAGAGCATCCTCTCAGCTCAGGGAACATTTGGGGATAGACAAAATGAAATAAAAAGTTTATTTTAAAAAGGTGAATTAAAATATATTTTAAACTGCGCGTTTTTTTGGTGGTGGTGGTGTGGGGGGGTTCTTCCCCTGCAGAGTGGCTTTTAACACCTGTCAGTTCCTATTAATGTTCAGCCTAAAAGGTTTTGTGCAAAAGGAAGTGCGAATAATAACAACACATCGCCATGGATAAACAACTTTTGACACCCATTCATTGGTGCATTTACCAAAACTATAAAAAGGGGGCTTTTATTGTGTTTAATTCGCGCGCGTTAAAGTCATTCACATCATCTGGAATTTACGCTCATTTTATTCGGCAAATGCTGTAAATGTCACGTGTGCTTTAACGCGCCATTCTTCTTTACGCATATTAGCTTAATTGAAATCATTCATCTTTGTCTATTTTATTTGTTTATGTGCAGTAAAAAAAAAAAAAGGCGCCGTGAACGTTTTTTTTTCCTCGTCATGCACAATGTGTGTGGCTCCAAATTGATGGAATATCAGTCCAGTGCACACACTGAAAATACCACCATGGCCCTGAGTGTGAATGGGCTCTCTTAGCTGCACCCAAACTCCCGAGTTCAAGCAGCAGTAGATCAAGTCTGCACTATGTTTGGTCATTTGTAGAAAAAGCCGAACAAAGGTTGGGATAAGCCAAATTGCATTGCACTTGTGAACCGTGCCTCAGTCTGAAGTATCCTTTAGAAGCACGAGGGGGAAGTACACCCAAGAACAATTTTGTGCGCGTTTTTTTTTTAAAAAGGAAGGAAAACAAAGGGCACTCTCTGCAACATCTTAAAGTAGAGTAGTGAGGCGTGACATTCCCAGGGTGACCAGACACAAAAGCCGAGGTCACGGGGATGAAAAAGAGAATCAAACAGCCACTTTCACACGTCTGCCCTCCTCTGCTGCGCCCCCCTCGAACACAATAGGAAACAAATGTTGTTAAAAGAGGATCGATGCCATTCATCCTAAAGCAGCGAATGATAGCCAAACAATATTGTCACACACTGAGGCCAGTTGAGATATGCTGCCACCCAGAGCCACGCAGGGGTGGGGGAAAAGAAAGAAAAACAACAACAACCTGGTGTATTTAACCGAACCATTAAGGTTCCGTAAACAATCATAAATGCAATAATGTCACTATCTAAATAAAGTTGTATTGTATTGTATAATCCCAATTTGGGGGCAATGCATTATTTGGGACCATTGGAGTTTTTACCCAGTGAACCATGAATTTATTTCCTTTGCAAAATGGGGATTAATTGTGAAATATGTTAAGGGGGGCATTGTGCATGCGCTTTGCTACTAATACTCCATTACTATTTCCGTCCCGTGTTACAGTAAAAAATAAATAGTGTTCAATATAATTATTCTTGTCAGCTGCAAAACTACAATTTAGAATTACAAAATAGATATTTAAAACCTACATGTTTTTCGCAGGAGGTTTTGAAAAGATTTGTCACGGCTTGCGCATTAACCTGAGAGCGAGCACGAGAAAACAATTTCCAAGTTAACCAATAGGTCCGCGCTTCTAATTAAGTCCGCGGTGATTTCAGCCCCCCGGAGATGTTTTACGGTGCAATTAAGGACGCTCTGATGGTAAGGTATGAATATTCAGCAGAATGACAATTAATTAGGAGACGCAGGGCCCTCATAAGGAGCTCCTCAATGCCAAAATGAGCTCATGTGACGGGACGCTCGCACTGCTTAAAGGCCATCCACACCAGCTAAATAGATGCGCCGGCAGAGGAGCTCATCTGGAATAAAGCTACATGATTTAAAAAAAAAATTTTGTTGAATTTTTCCATCTTTTTTCTTCTTATGTGTGATCAAACAGGGCATATCAGAAGTGTTCCTCGTGCCACCCCATTAGTTGTTTTGTGCGCGGTGACATCAGAGGGAGTACCTGGAAAAAGACCTCGGGGCTTTCTGAGCATATGCTCGGATTATGCTTAATGGTCTAATTACATAAATTAGGCATTCATTATACGCTACATCATCTGTAACAGATATCTCAATTGTGCGGAGGCGGGAACGTCTAATTCAATTTGTACTGGTGTGTTTTCATCCAATTCGGTGTTTGGAAAGAATGAGAGAAAAGGTGATTTTCAGTAAACTATATAGCGTGTTTCTTAAAAAAAATATATTATGATTATTACATATATTGTAATATTTTTTTTAAATGATGAACTAGAGAACCGATGATAGAAAAAAAGGCATGCAAATATGAAGGAGTAGCAGTTTCACTATATGGCCATCAGATGGTGACAACCTCGGATGTTTTTTGCACACTGAGTCATTCTATTGCATTTACGTAAACTGAGAAAATTGGTGGGTTGAATTAACAGCATTTTATTGCGTCAAGTGGTTGCACAAAATAGAAAAAAAATCACCTGGATCCAAATATATAGTTTGAAGTAGTTGTATACTCTACTTTAAAATATATTGATGAATTTTATTTCACCAAGTGGTAGCACTAAATAAAATCACCTGCACCGGGATCCAAATACATATTTTTAAGTAGTTTTATCGTCTACTTTCAAAATACATCTGGATCCAGATAATTTCATTTCATGCAAACACTTGACAAAATAAATTTTGAGTAATTTCAACCCAAAAAAAAGAAGCAGTGTAGCCACAATTTATTGTGATAATTATTCTCAGGGTTTTTTTTATTTATTTATTTGTGTTTTTATTATTGTGGCTGAAAATTGGAATTACTGGGAGACACATCAGGTACATTCCATACCAATGCAAACTAAAACCACAATAATAATCATATTGTCATTGACGGCGTTAATAAAAATTGAACACTGTCATCACTGGAAAGTCAGATCTAGATACCTAAATGTGTGTGTGGGTGTGTGTGTGTGTGTGTGTGTAATTTGTGTGTGGGTCTCTCCCAGATCATTGACTCCATATGGTGAGAAACAGCAGGACTGATGAGTGCACTACCTGAGGTCCATGTTTGTGCTGCCGACTGGAACCAAAACAGAGACCCCCCGCGCGCCCCTCAACCCAGCGCACGATTCATTACAGACAAGACAGCACCGCTCGCGCCGCTCATTTCATCATTTAGCTTTTTTCCCCAGCTTATTCTGACACGCGCCTGCCTAACAACAAATCATCCTTTTCAACTACACATGATAGTTATCTGCTGACAGATAAGAGACGAGAGAAGCAAAGAGGATGGTGAAAGCGAGGAGATGTAAATGGGGGTGGAAGATGAGCGGGAGGAAAAACAGAATAACAATATGACACAGTCCATTTCAATATGGCGCAGGAAACGCGGGAGGCCCTCATTACTATAGAATGTTTCGTAACCAACTGCTTTCACGCCGGCGATAATTATGGAGATTCCCGGCTACAGAGCTGGAAATGAGCGAATAATGCAAGAGGGAGCCACGTTTCGATCATAATATATTAACAATAATCTCAACAGGAGAGTGAACTTTCACCGTGAAGCGGGGAGATAAAAAAAAGGGGCTATTATGCACAGGAGGGTGAGAAAAGATATGAATTAAGCTCAGTCACCAAGCGTTGCATTTGGCAGAAGATAAAAATTAGATGGAGGGCTTTGAGCTGCACAATGAGGAAGGGGATCACAGGATGAAATAATATTAATGGAAGGATAAAGACAACGGGATGGGGGCTTGGAAAATCGTAACTACGGCGCAGTGATGATGTGCGGAGACATCAAACGTGACACAAGACGTGAAGAGCACTAAATGGATTGATATAGTGGGTCACTTACAGTTTGACCTCTGTGGGTCAAAGTTGTGGGTTTAACCTCCAACCCCTTTTCTCTGCGTTGCCCTCACTTTTCTATTATCTCGTCATCGCAGTTATTAATGCTGGCAGAAAGCCGGTTACCGCGTGACTGTTTACCTGGAAAGAATTAGGATTAAAAAGCTTTGTGATCATTTCCCTGACATTGGCGTTCATTAGGCCGCTGCAGCATCGCCACAAACAAGTCACTCCTTTGGGGATTGAAGACATGAGGCAAATCCGTTTTTTTATTGAGTGCTTGTGTGGTTGGAAGGCACGGTCTTTTGTGCAACTCGTGTTCATCTAGACCTTGGCAGTGATCGGAACACACTTAACCAACTGGGACCAAACGAGGGGCATTTTCCTTTCTGTCTTTCATCTAATACATGGGGGAAATATGCAGTCTCCAAGGATGGCTAACCAAGCCAAAGACCAGAACAACACAATACATAATAATAATAACAATATGAAAGGTGTTTGTGACGCTAGTAAACAAAAAACACACATCTGATGGTGGGGACACCCACGGGGAAGGTTAAAACTGTACCTTTTTTTTTTTTAATTCATTTGAAGTCTCAGAATTTTTTATAAAAGTTTGTAATTAATATCCAGACATCCAGTTGTCCAAGTAAAAGAAAGCTAAACATGATTTGTTAAAAATTGAGTGTTACTATTAGATTAATAGTAATCGGTTTGAAGTTTGATTTATTTGGACTGCACAAGCAATTACAAAAAAAGGTGATTTACATAGTTGTTAAGTAAAAATGTTGCTCATTTTTTATCACTTCTGAATGCCTGAGGTCCCCTTGCTCTGTTTCGGATTGTTAGACTTGTGCCCACTTGTTGCCAAATGAGGGATGTGCAACTCACTTCACAAAAAAGCAGCACTTCGGCAAATAGTGAATATTTTCCAAAAAAAGAGGCTTCAAACTGTTTATTGCTGTATCACAATAAACTAATCATAACAAAAAGAGAAATACACTTTGTGTTCCCAAAACAACCACACATCTGAGCCTTTCAGTCTGCTAGCTTATTGCTACTGCTAATTAGCATTTATGTTGTCGTGCTCTAACACTAAGCGTGGTTTGAACAAGTACAATGCAGTAACATAGGGATTGCACCCAGTCATATATTCTTTATCCTCTATGAATAAAGACTAATATTAGTGCCGTACTGATGACCTGAGATGAGTCAAGACGTCTCAATTATTAGCACTGTATCGCTGTCTTTCTGCTCCCAGGTGGCCAAGGCAGGCAGTACAATTGCCATACGTACCGATAATTCTTTTCAACTCTATTTACTTGTGTAATTACTGTTATACTTTTTACAAGATATAAAATAAATATAAAGTATTATGGAGTACTGTTTTTCCTTATTGTACAATTCTTCTAATGATTATTATTTATATTTTTGCTAAAAATGAAACAAAAATATAGATCAGTAAAACAAAGCAATGCCATTAAATTAGATGTATGTCAATGAACACAAAAGCTGCAGTTTGTAATTTGCCAAACACACCAAAAATACATACGTCATTTAACATATTTGAATCTCCCATCTGTTTCCGTGTTACAAAATTAGGAAAGCATCACCTCATCAATGACCACTCAGAGTGACCAATAATCAAGTGGCCCTTTTATTGATGCGTCTTAATTGGGCCGTGAAATATGCCAAGCCCACAGTATATCACAAAAAGGCTTTGCGGAGAAACACAATGTTGCACGAATATGCTGCAAACTGCTCCTGCATGCTTGACCGGCTCACTACTGCAGAGAGGTAATATGCATGACACATTTCCAGGCACTAATTCATTTGTTTAGTAATACGGGGAGCTAACCTGAGCGGCGGTGAGGAAAATATAAAGGTGCTGTTAATCCACAACTAATCAAAAAGGGCGCAGCAAACAAGGATTTTGTCATATTAATTAAGTCAAGGCTTTAATATTTCTACAGCAAGGGACAAGCTGGACACACCGGTGCATCATTATTCCACAAGACCGCAATGTCAGAGTGGAGATGTTCCACGCAGCCGAGGACGGCCGATAGCGTGGCGAATGCTGAGAGAAGAATATGTATTTATGTTTCTGAAATCTTGTTGATAAAGGGCACTTGAAGCAGCATTGGTTGGAGGGGATTTGTCATTGAAGACGAGTGGCAACACAGCAAATGAACTGTGATGTTGATTAGTATAGGCCCTTAAGAGGCGACACTCGAAACTAATGCTGTTGACTCTGACCTGTTCAGGAACAAGTACTTCAACGGTAGCAAAGCATTTGAATTATAGTCAGGCAACAATACACATGAGCTGCGGCACGCACACAAAAGAATGTAATTACATTTCTGGCAAACAAATTTGAACTGGAGTTAAGGTTTGGGTTATTATAATGGACTGATGGGAACCAACAGGAAGAATCCTATGAAATGTCAAGTACTGCCCCATATCAAGAAGCAACACTATCGGTCACAGAGACTGCCGGCTGAGCAGAGATATTAACATTCTGATCATCTTGGGAAATGTTTGGTTCCCCTGCCTAAAGCACCGCTATTACAATCCCAAATAATTAACTTTCAGCGGAACAGGCTGTTGTCGAGAAAACAAGGAGGATGACTTCCTTTGAAGAAGTGTCACGCTTGACAGAAGTCCAAAAAAATAAAAAAAAGAATTGGACGAATTCTAAAAGTAATAACTTTGCAATGAAACTCACTCGGTCACGCTTTTTGTCACGTCTCTCTTGATCATACACGACCAATGTGTGGTGATGTTGAAACGCAAGAATGGCTGATACACCGTGCTGCAAAGCGTGTGACAAAAATATGGCAAATCGTAAATAGAACTCAAATTCTTGTATGCAGATAGACGTGCCATTTACATGACGCGGGTTCACACTGAAAGTGTAAAAATCTGATTTCTTTCCTTTTTTCTACCCACCCTTCATTCAAATGGCAACTGAGTTTTTTATGCAAAACAGATCTCAAAGTGGGCGTTTTTGAAAGTGACATTGATATCATCTGTGATCATCTTTAAAAATAAAAGACATGCTTATATGTATTCAGCGTGCTAGGAACAAACATAATAATCAATTAGGTAATTTATTGATTGTTAATAATCCCATCAATTGTCTGTTTTCTGATTAATCCAGTTTTGGGGCAACAAAAGCAAAATGGAGTACAAGCAATACATAGCCGCCCAGAGACCCATGAACCATACTGCAGAGTTGATGACAGTCCAAATAAAATGATTTTAACAATGGAAGTATAACATAAACACTTTGAGATAATTATCTGGTTGTACAAATGTCATCCTCCATAGGACACATTTTGATGTTAAGATCTCAGTACAGATTATTTGGAACAGTTGTAAAAATGTCATTCGAGTGCTTGTCATTGTTGAACAGCTGTAACCCAATTTCTCTCTTTCAGGGATGAAAGCACGGACGGACGGGTCTGTGCCTTAGACTCAAATCACACATCAAGAGTTAACCCTCGAGGCTTAAGAGGCCACTCGGATTCTTAACATTCAGTATTTCGAAACACTCGGTTCTTTCCCAACGTCCTGAGCAGGCGGTGATGATTGAGTAATTCATTGCGAGCGAATGGATTTTTTTTGTTTGTTTGTATAAATCAAAATAGACAAATATCTTCATTTTCTCAATGTTTACATGCATAAAAAAACTAAAAAAAAAAAAAAAACAGCAATGACTTAAGGGAGAAACTGTATTTTTACCTAATGGTCCAAAATGTTTTGGGGGTTTTAATATTCCTCCAGTCATGAACTGCACGGTTATTCAATCATTACCCTGTTTATGCCCTCATCCCAGTGACAGACTTCAACAGGCGCTAAACCAACTCAGGTAATATGCTCTAATAAATGGGCGCCAATAAAAAGCATTTAATCGTGAGTGTCAACATGATTAATTGTGCACTAAAATCCACGAGACCTCCCAGTCATTGGGGGCAGTGAAAAGGCATTTTGCATCTCAGCAGAACTGGTACAGAGACACGCCGTTATTGCGAGTCTATCCGTGGAATGGGATGAATGGCAACTTAATAATTAGCCACGTAATTTCTGCTCAGGAATTACTGTGTCGCAAACTGGCTGGTGAATTTAATTATTAGCACCCTTTTTGTTTCCATGTCCCTCTCATTACTGTCAGGATTGATGTAACGTAAACTTCATTAAAAATTAACGCGGGAGTCTTAATTATGAGGCTACACTGACTGAAGTTAGAATTAGCCAACTCAGTGATGTGCAAATGAGAGCATTATTTAAGAAACATGCTGGAAGTAGTTATGCTAATTTCAAGAGTTCACAGTAGCAGACCTTTTCACTTGCACTTGCATATTCATTAAACACACTATGCAAATTTAATGTAGCAGTCTTCGTAATGCCTTGTTAATTTATTCAGATTTATCGAGTACGACTTGTAAAAAGTACAAATTTAATTACACTATCTCCTTGGAAGGTAAGGGATATGGCCAAGGTTCTAAACTGTGTAAATCAGGAGTCTGGCGATAACGGGAATGAAAGGACACTGCTGTTAATAGCCAAGCAAGCAAGACATGATGATTTACATATGATATGATACAAGGAAAAATACCTAATGTGCGTACTTAGCCAGCCAAAAAAAAAAAAGCGTATTAAGCTGTAAAACGCTTTTGAGTTTAATATGATATTCCTGCCTTAGTATAATGCAACAGGCACCTCCCGTTCATTGAATAAAGGCGGAACTTTAAATAGAGCATGTACAATTTATCCAACGGGGACACGTGATTGTTCAGGGCAACTCTAACAATGAAGTGAATGCGTTTGTGGACAGACAAGAGCTTGAGAAAGTTGTTCAGGGGAGACATGAACAGTTACAAAGATTATTAAAAACAACAAAAAACGTTCTACTTACCGAGCCGGGCGAGAGTGCAAAAAATATTGCAAGATAAACGTCTCCATGTGTTGACAAGAAGAAACAGTCGGGCGGTCAATGCACAACTCTGGTGGCATAAACAAATGAACAGAAAAAAATACACAATGAGATACAATACAAAAATATATTTAAGAGAGGAAATCACTCATGATACAATAACACAAGATGTTGCCAATAATAATTACAGAATTACAATAATCAATAAATTAGAAGAAAAAAGAAAATTTATCTGATACACAATTAGAGGACGGAATACTTACAAAGACAACCAAAGCTTAGAGCATACAAATAAAATATCACCTTTTAACAACTATATATAAAAATATATATAAATAAAATAAAAAATAAAAAAATATATTTAAAAAAAAAAAAAAAAAAAAATATATATATATATATATATATATATATATAAATATAAAATATATATATAAATATAATATATATATATATAAATATAATATATATATATATATATATATATATATATATATATATATATATATATATATATATATATAAATTTTCTTTTTATTATTAATTTGCAGTTGCGTTTAAAGGAACACAATATTTACCGCATCAGGTAATAGAAAGAGCTCGGAAAGCTTGTGCGCTGGGCAGCCAAATAATCTTGTTAGCTTGAAGTGGTGTGGTCAGTTGCCAGTGACAGGATGTAAGCCCTGCGGGATAGCATTAAAAGCCTGAATGGGAGGAAAAACACCATCGCAAGAAGTCTAATCATCGTGCCGGTGAAAACAACCTGCAGACAAGCACAGAGGGCCACACAGCATTGACGGGAGCGCCACAGAAACCCACGCACACACAAACAGCACTCCAGGAGATAATTACATTGACTGGTTGTCTGTTAGTCTTGTCTGTTCACCCTCCCTTGGGATGTGTGCTTGGCACTGTGTGTGTGCCTGCACACCGTAATGGTCTGCAGGACAGTACCGAAATCACCCATAACGGCTTCTCTTAATAAAAATTAAAAGGGCTAACACAGCAACCAAATAAATACAAAATGCTTTTTTTAAATACACTCTGCACCGTGAAGCTGTTCACGGTTATATTTATTTTTAAGAAACCCCCACGTGTTTTATTGCACACTCCATATATGCAAAAGCACTCCCAAGCAAAATGTAAGTGCCTGGAAAGATTGCAGATGTACCATAAACACCTCTGAGTTGATTACATAAATATTGCATTACTCAATTATTTATGTGTTATTAATTAGAAAACATTTACTTTAAAAGGAAAATATTTGCAAGTACCCTACCGGGCCTTCTGCTTAATACATTGAAGCATGCTTCATTTGCATAAACATATATTATTTTGTTCACGGTTTCATTTGCATACATGGCAGTCGTAAATAGATATGCGTGCACGCATACAAGCACATAGCATTCGGCTCAAAATGTTTTTTGTTTTTTTTAAATGCGGTAATAAATTAATGACAGAATGAAAAATCTGTTCATGGCACACAGGATTTTTAAAATGAAATTATGAAGCAAATTTTGCCGAGACTGAACGTCACAAAAAAGGCTGAACATACAATGTCCATATCGAGTATGTTAAATTGACGGCGGGTGTCATTACATGGAAGCTTGTGGGTTTTCTCGGGCAGTGATTGTACAATCAAGCTATTAGAACAACCCCTGCTGTTTTCCCACATTATTCTGACGAATGTCAAAATTAAAATGCGGCCCCTATTCAACCCTATTGAACCTCCGACTAACAGATGACTTAATATACACCCGTTATCATCTTGACAGGAATCATTTCCATTTTTCCTCACTAAGAGTGACAGATGTGAACCATCCCATTGACCATAATTAATCTGTGTTTAGACTGAACCGGCCGCACAGTAGAGGAGGCATATAGCCCAGGGTCTGAGGGCCTGAAAGAGAATTCTAGCTGTCTGGGCCCCGTGCTTCTCAGTGTAATTATCCCATTGCCATGAATAATGGGACAAGGGGGATCAGAGGGATGCTTTGATAGAGATGAGATTAGTTTAATCAAGTTCATTGCTTGGGCTAGGCCACCGAATCTCATCATCCCTCCTCTCAAATCACCAGACCCTCACCCCACCCACTGACGCTCCCTTTACATGTGCCACATTAGCAGGAAAAATTTATGACATCGTTAGTTTTAAGTGCCACCTCTGTTAGGACAATGCACGTTTAAAACAAGAGACCTCTGTGACGTAAGAGGAGTCATACAACATGGCCCAAATTTCGGGGGAGGTCATCAAGCTTGTTGGCATTTTACATAATAATTAACTTGTCAGTTCAGCAAATGTGGCGTTTAATGCAAAGACACATCTGGACAACAACAGACGAATCGATACGTATTTTGATGCACTCATATCTTTAAAGACATTTTTCGATGAAAATATATATATTTTTTGCAGATTAGTCACTGTGGAGAGGCTTGTTTTTGACACTGTCATCCACTAAAAAAAATAAATAAATAAATCACCAGTTTTTATTAGATCGTTGTTTTCAAAAGGTCTTGCAAGTCAAAATGTTCAAAGGAAAGTCAAGTAAAAAAATGACGCTTACAATAATATTTTCTATGCGCTCCCACTAAATTCAGATTACTATTAAATTTGTGGAATATGACTTAAGCATCATAATCCAACCGTTTTAACCGTCTCAGGGGATTTAATAGCGACTGAAAATGACATCACAGTTGCCCAGGGCTCAGGTAAACAACCAATCACAGTTCACCTGTTTTCTGAGTTGAGTCATGTGACATTCACAATCTGAGCTGAGATTGGTCGTTACCTGAGTAACTGATGTCATTTTCATTCAAAAGCACGTGGCAACATATCTGCTCCCTGAGATGGATAAAAATGGGTAGCTATTGCTGCTTACTTCATATTCCACTGACCCAATATTAATCAGTAAAACGTGTTTAGACTCATGGGGCCGCATAGAACATATTATTGTCAAGAACATTTTGGACTTGAGTTCCCTTTTGTCAACACACTGCTCGGAAGCTCTGCAGGCAGACGATTGCGCTATAGCAGCACAATTTGCAAGTCATTTATCAAAAAAAGACATTGGGATTAATTAAGCCTGGGGACTAAATTAGCCTCCCTCCTTGCTCATCAAGGTGTACCCTTGGTTTCAGTTTGGAGGAGGGGGTTGAAGGCTCCATGCTGGTGATGAGGCAGTAGGGATTTGATACTTCGAGCATGTATTTAAGATGTTTTATTTTTTTCAATTGGGGTTTGCCGGATTCTGTTCACCATTTCAGCAAAGATTTAGAAAAAAAATTCTACTTCTCATTTAATGGATGTTTAAGACATTTATCATTTGGGGTTTTAATTGAATACTTGAGAAAGAGAAGATTACAAGTGTGTTTTTTTTTTTTTAATGGTAAACATTTTCACAATAATATAACACACACATTCTATGTTCTTACCAAAAACCGGGTTCATCAGTCGGGAGAATCTCGTCCCTGACTGGAGAGGGTCATCCTTTTGATGAATGGACTGAGTTGTTTGTGGCTCCGGGCGAGGATTCCGCACCTCGAGAGGCAGAGGCGACCCAACTCTGTTTTGTGCAAAGAACCACAAGTAAGATGTTAGGAAATAAGGGGAAGAGAGGGACAGAGAGAAAGCGAGGGATGAATTTGGATTACCCAGGAGTTGTATCTCCCATGAGTCTCGCATCCGAGAGACATTAGGAATCTAATGTGCTATTATTCTCCATCACCCCGCTAAGCCTAAAACATCTGTCCTTGGGGTGTCTCTGGTAATAGACACGGGCTTTCGGACCCTTGGCTGAGACAAGATAGCAGCTTCTACAAGGGCCCTTGACGTCCTGCCGACTTAATCCGCGAGTACTTCCACAAAATTGACAATGCCTAGAGAGTAAAGCAATCAGCCGACACGGTGCAACGTAGCATTCTTATTTCGGCTGCAGAAGGGAAGAGCTGACCTTTAGGAGGTCTGGCAAAGAATTTAATTTGTTTCAACAACTTTCAAAAGGAATTTACTTGCCATTTGAGTTTCTGAGCGTGTGGCAGGAGAATCGGGTCAAATTTCCATTTACATACCGGAAAGAATGCAATTTCCTACTTGATTGGAACAACTTTTGAAAGGAAAATCAGACAAAATTCTTTGATCTTGGGACAGAGAATAGAAAAACTGGGAAACACACTGCCTTCTGGCTTTGGTCTTTTCCTCGGATTTGTCAGCAAACATGAAGAATCTAGTTAACCTTTTGGCTTTAAGGACCAAGTGCTGGCAAATTCCACAATGATGACTGTTTGATCCTGTCATAAAGGAAATGTCTGCTTTCGAAGATTCCCCCGTCTGATCGAGAGCATTGCTTTGCCATTTTTCCACACAGATCAAATATCTTCTATTCAGGTGACATTTTGCAAAAACAACCAGTGACAATGCGAGCGGTATAGCCTCAAAGTCCACTGGAAATTTCTATCGAACGTAAAATATTTAAACTACACTAAATTAAGCACTTTCCCGTGTCTTCCGAACATCGTAATAATTGTTTTCACATGACCATGGATAGAATATTCATGATATTCATATTTAACAAGAAAGATCAGTTCATGGAGGCCTAGTATTTGATGTTGTATTTCTGCTAAGTGAATTAAATCTCGTCAAAGAGCACTGATATTTGTCTTAAAGGCTTTTCTGCCCCCAAGGTCTCATTATTAATGAGTCCTCTTAAATGAAAAGAATATATCGTGATTCATTAATTATTGATGTGTGTGGTGGGGGAGGGGGGGTTGATACTATGGGCACTGATTAATTTAAGTGAAATAATATTTCAATGTTGCAAAAGACAGGATAACGACAACTCTGCTGTGCCCGTGTCCCAATAGATCCATCACAGAGAGAGTGGATGAGACCACGCAGCCTGTTAAGACACCAAGTTTCCCAGCTATGCTTACGTAAAACGCAGCTTGAGCAGATGGCCAAGCTTGTGCCTTCCACTCGCTCGTGTTTCTGTCGAGCAATTAAAAGTTTGAGGCTGTTTTTCCTCTCCCTTCCCCCTACTGTACAGATTGCAAACATGACAAGGGGTCAAATATCTGCAAGGGGAAAAGGAGTGGAACAACTGTTCCAGCGGGCCGCTTTGGCCTCAGCTGGTGTGCAAACAGACGAGTATTCACCTGCAAGAGGACGCGCAATCACCCAACACCGGAGTGAATAATTAGTGCAATAATTACCCGCCTCAAAATGGATCTGCAAGCTGGCTTCCCTTGCATTGGCGTCAAGAATAACAGGTGTTGAAAGTGCCTCGAAGGGACAGAGATTAAAGATAGTTCCGTTAATCTGGTTCTCCTTCAGGCGCAACTGTTCTGTATTTTATCCTGTCACCCAAAGCAAGGGTCGCGCGGGGCCCCATTTTCCTCCGGCTTGGCGGTTTCGGGAGCGCTAGGCATTTGACAGAGAATGAATGTTGTTTAATCTGGGAGTATGAGCTGTCCTTGAGCTTCTCGGACACACCGTGTCCACATAACCGCCAGCCACGAGGAGTTAGGTTGCAGTAATGCTCATTACCGGCTGCCGCGTGCTTTTCTTTGTCGCTGACAAAATATGGACACAGTGAAAAGCAAACTTATTTTGAGCTCTGCCCTGTGATATTGTGCTCTTTACAAATCAAGATCCAAATTGAAATAAGCATTTGTGATATTTTCTGCGGTTATTTCGTTTTATCATCCTTTCTAATCACACAAAGACTTACTTTTCAGGAATACAATCTAAGAAACAATGGAGTTCATTTTGTAAGAATGGTTTGTACTTTATTGGGTCTCCTTGGAAGCCTACCGGCTGTATATGGATTCTGTTTTGACTAAAGCAATGAAGCAAATGAGCCTAGGGGTGTTTGTTCTCGTAAGAATTACTTAAGACTTGTCAAGATGCCACAACTCGTGCTTGGGTTCCCAGGCTCTTTCTCTTGTTTGTTTTTCCAGACTTCCTGTGTGTTTTTGAAATGGCTACAGCAGGTGGAACGGATCTTCCCCTCCAAGAGTTAAAATATTTGTTCTTCAGCCTAAGTGGTGTGTATTTTGCACGAGTCCTTATAAATGATCATTGCATTTGAGGGCAACTGAGCGCTATGCCCAGACATTGTTGTAATACAAAAGGATTGCCCTACACACAAAGCTATTCATTCCCATTTCCATTTCGGTATGACGAGAATATGTCTATGCAAAATCAAGACGAATGTGCAGTTGAAACAGACAGTGGTTGATTATACTAGCCGCATGACATCTTGCACTTTATCTTTTATGGTGCCCTGTTGTCTTATAATGTTGCATCATTAGTTTCCCTGACAATGATTTAGCTTTGAGGCTGCTACCCCATTGACCTGTGCTGTGTTTAAATGTAACCTTCTTTTAGTCCAAGCTATCATTTGTCATTTCTGAGCGGTCAAATACACACAAATTGGACACAACCTGCCATCCCCAATGACAGCAAGACATAGAGCCTGCAAAAGAGGAGCAGGGAAATCACTTGCATCTATTACATTTACATGGTCTGGGAAGGTTAGAGAGTCATTCGTGAAAGATAACCACCTCTAATTTCTTTGGGGATGATGGGACCTTGGGTCGGCTGCCAACCCAGTGTTCCAGGTCAGGGGCCCCTGAATGTTAACTAAGACCCGCAGGAGCAGGTCAGCAGGCAGGCTAAGGGACTGAAGGAAAGCCTTTGCCCAGCTCATATGCTGGTGGCCAGCAATGCGTGCAGAAAGTCGCCATCCATCTTTGGCACAATGCTAATGAGCCATTGTGGGAGAGGTCAGTGGTTAAGATTGCTATCCAGGTGGTGCCTCCCTGTGGCGAAGCACAGCACCACCCTGCGTCAATATTTCTTTCAAAGATGACAGAAATGATTTGAATATGCTCAACAACACGTCACCCCTTTGGCCATCTTGTTAATTTATGCAAAGGGTATGGTATTTTACATGTTTATTTGCAATTCACAATTAATCGAATTTTAATCGTAATCCCGATGTTGGTCACCACGATTAAATTGACTTGGTTGTCGAGGATTATTAAAATTAAAACGAGGGCTCGGACGCATATCTAATCAAACTCTGTTCTCAACGAGTAGTCAGCTAACCACCAGGGGGCGTACGCGAGACTAAGGCTTCTTTAAGACGCCCAACTAAAAAGCGAGCAACCGCTGCAGTGCTACGGCAGCTTTCAGTCACTTGTGGTAGTGTTGGGTTGTTCTTGAACGATTCGTTCAAGAAGAACTTATCTTTTCAGTGGACGTGAGTGAATGGATCACTTGAAGTGATTTGTTCTTGGGAACGTGCATTTCGTAAATCATCACAAACGACCAATCAGCATTTAGTGTCAGATGGAGGAAGGATTTTTAATGAAAATACTGCCACGCAATCGGTGAGGTAATTTCCCGTTTGCGAACAATTGATTTCACTTCCTGTCATGCTCATCACAACTCGGTGGACCCATAAGCGAAAGTCACGACGAGAGAAGAAAGCACTGCAAAAACCGGAAAGTTATCGACAGCTGCTGTTTTGATTTCGACTGCAACCTGTAATAACATATACATACAGTTAACCCTTTATAAATTTTAAATTTTTTCGGTCAATTTTATTATTTTATATTAATTAACATTTATTTATTTTTTCAAGTTTAATTTTGCACTGAAAACTGCTGACATGTATTATTATTATATACAATATTTACAGTACTTAACAGTATGTACATAAACAGTGCATTTCTCTTCCGCTTTGATATGTTCAACGAATTAATGCGCAAGAAAATATTCCACTTTCTGTATTTTTTCAGGAACATACCCCATAAAAGGCAGAAATTTCAACGACAATACGCCATCATATTCTTGATCAATGTGTCTGATGTTATCTTCTCTAATTGGGTTTCCATTGGAATGGCCAATTAAAAAGGGCTCCATTGCTTTGTTAATAAAGCAATGACTCGGGGGAACATTTGGCTGGCAGTTAATTATGCGGCATCCTCCGACTCTCTTTTGGCCACATGTACAGTGAGACTATAAAGCTGTTATTGTGCTGTGCTTCCTTTTCGTATTTGTATAACAGAAAGAGCGAGCATGTGTTTTGTTGCTGCCGCCACATGCAAACTCTCAGAGTGTGGGAGGTGGTTGTTTAAGCAGAGATGCATTAGCAGATAATACAAGATCTCTGGATTCAGCTCTGGTTACATGAGAGGTAGAAATAATTGTTTGATTTTTTTTTTTCCCCCCTCACCAACATGAGTACATATATTAGTATTGTTGATGTTTTCATCTAGACTACGGAACTCGGGTTCATTATGAGGCAAAGTTGGAAAAGCCAAAGTGGCACAGATGATATTTTCTGTTCCATTTCAAAAACCTTAAGAACAATTCCCATCATTATTTTAGGAGAATCATTGAACGGGGCTCCGTCGGTCGGGTTTCTTGTCTTTCTGGGAAAGAAGATGCTTGAACAGCAGGGGAGTTTGCTTACTGGTAACCATATGGTTTCATGCAGAAGGTCACCAATAACGGTGGTCATTAATACAAAAAAAAAGTTGTGCAAATTAAAGCAATTTGAAAGCAACATTCCATTATTAGTATTTTTGTTTGCTTGGTGTTTTCAAGAAATTTGAATTGGAAACATTTTTAATATTTACCGATAACCACGTGAATACGTGTACTTTACAAAAACGTACGATTCTTTTACTTGTCGGCACTGCTCTTTACATTAACGCCGGATGAGATCAGGCTCAGCCTTTGCCATAATAAAAAATATTGGCTTTTAACAGCGACATTAAAGCACATGGGAGCTCAAGGCCATATCGACATTGTGTAAAAGCCAAAAGACATTGGGTGCGCAGCGTGTCGAGTCCCAAAGCAAAAACAACTATCGCTTCATGTGAGAATGAGCAAATACTTAGCATTTGTGTGACATAAGAGGAACCATAGCAACGCTCACTGAAATAATAAAATATTGAAACGTCTGTGGAACATAAATGCGATTTCTTGCTACGTCTGTCTCCTGCTAATTGAGTTGCTACCAAGAATGTTAGCACTCTGGAGAATAATTTGTCAGTGCAAAACATCGAATGGACCAATTTATTGGTTGCTGCAGGCTGTGGAGTTCCAACAGTCTTTGATCAACCTTTTTAGGTCAGTAACTCTCGAAATGCAGAGAGAAAAATTACACAGTAGAGAAAATATTTCATCTTTTTAAAAGAAGAGGAAGTATTTTTGTGGTTACACTGAAGCTATAATGCTGGATTAATTCTTTTTGAAGGCTTGAAGCCAGAGTAGGAACATAACAGCTTTGGTGCACAATATTTATTGTTTTGTGTGGACGGAAAACTTAAACATTTAACATGAAAAAGTGACAGAAAGAGTAATTATAAGTTTTGCTTTGTCACATCACTCACAAGACGCAAGCTGCTTGTGCTGACAGTTACCAGTCCGCTCAGTCACACCGTCAATTAAAATAAGCCTTCAAATGCTCGTGTAGGCAGAGGCGCTGATCAATCTTTGATTTGGAATCACTTCTGGCTTTTGATGACTTGACAGATGTGCAAAACATGTTGTTTGATAGCAAAGACAAACGTCAAAATGAAGTTTTGTCTCAAAACTACACAAAGCCAATTTATGTGCGAGTCTTGTCCTTAAGGTGAACTTGTTGTTGAAACAAAATGCAGTTCTCATTTCAAATCAAGATGAGTTTTGTCTGACTAGAAAGAATCAGTGATAGAATGATAGATAATTATGAATATGGATCAGAATATTCTGCGGTGCAACAATGTCCAAACAGATTCATTGTGTACTGTTACTTATTTGTCTTTGGGCATAATCTGTTTTCTCCATACAACTCAATAATATGCTCATTTATTGACATTCGAGAGTCAACACGTTGATCGGCCATGACAAACCTGTTCCACTTCCAAAGCTCAATTTGTAAAGCTTCTGTTATCCCATCATAGTCACCAGAAAGACAACCAAACCCATAGCTTGGTTTCCTCCCTCATCAATCTATTGAGGGGCTACAAACGTAGCGCCATGTTAAAACAGAACTTAATTACAACAACCCCGTGTCTGACTATATTATAATATGGCCTTCCTCTTGTTAAGCAGATTCAAACAAGCCTATGCTGATGACTGCCTCCCATTCATTTAACCTACAAATGGCTGCGGACGGCAATTATGCAGGCAGTAAAAGGAAATACTGAGGGGTACATTTAAAAAATGCTGAATAGGTTCAATTAATGTAGGCAAGGTAGTAGAGTGAACTAGGGGGAGGCTTATCATCCTGTGTGCGTTCAAATATGCTGCCTCAACACAAGCAGTCTACATTTGCTTTGCTCGACTGTGCCAACGTTAATCTAACTGAACGCTTGTTTTATTAGGTTTTACATTGACGTAGATTCTTGTCAAATAACATAACGTGGTCTCTTAAGACATGCGTTGCCTCAAAAAAACAAACCATGTTTAATTAAAAATCTAATCACACAGCTTTTTTTTTTTTATCTGAAACACATCCAGCAAAACCCCTTGTGGCGTATCAAACCGAGAAACTGTGAGCCAACAGATCTAATAAACGAAAGCGTATTTGCTCGGAATATGTCAACACCACATAACAACGATGTGCTGTAATTTCATTTATGCTCAAAACATTTCAGCGAGGCCCTCAAGATGAGATATGAGCTTGTGCGGTACGTCGTGCCGCTACGGCTCGCGCATACACGCCGTCTCAGAGGACCTTTAATTTGAGACGGAAAAGTCTGTTCCTTCACTACGAGGTTAAAGTGTGGGTGACACGTGAGGAAAATCACAGCTGAATGCATTAATTAGGTAGACCTAAAAGCCTATTTATCAAAGGCTAAGCCACATGGGAATGATCCCGGGAAGGATCTAGTACAGACGGGACAGGTTAATAGAATAAAAGGCCTTGAATAGAATGTGTGCTTATACATAAAATATCAACCTGATCTCACGTGTAAACGAATCATTAGGACGTAACGATAAAATGTGATGGCAAGCTGCCGACTGCTTAGTGCTTGCAATGACCTTCATCTGGTCTGACAGTGCCAGTTGGCTTCTTATGTTCACTCTGATTAAAATGTCAACGCCTCGGACTTAACTTGAAAAATTCCACATGAAATGAAACAATATTTGCCCAGAGTGAAAAGCAGCTGGTACACATTTCAACTCTCCATCAAGTACCGATATTGAAGTCGTTATCGATTGCTAAATGGTATTGATGATATCGGCAAGTAGGGCTGAATGATTTTCGAAAAAATAATAATAATTTAAAACAGCATATTGAGTAAGCCTGGTTTGTTTAAAAAAAAAAAGGATCAAGATGGCAGCTACACCACACATAACTTCAAAATAAAAGTGTACCAAGGTATTTGTGTCCATGTATTCTTTGGTAAGCTAAGGTATATTTCAGAGTTGACCTTCTCATCATGTGTTACCGTCATAGCAGAAACAAGTATTGCTGCGGCTGGCTTGACTTGGTCTTCCCGATTTAAGTTGAGGGCAGTTTAAATAGCCTTAACAAACTGATGCACCACAATAAGCTGTGTCAGTTTATATATATATACATATTAAATAAAGACTACAATCACGTTTTGGGAGGTTCAAAATTGATTGATTTGTACTACATATTAATATATATTTGAATTGTGCAAGTCCAATAAAGTGCTCCGCAATTCTGACTGAATTGCCGAACTCTGGTCAATCACAAGTGAATATTGAAGAGGGCGCTGTGGTCCATTGTCCCAGCGAGTGATGAACGATGGCCCTTCAGTTGGCGGGCGAAACAGACGGCGCTGATTGAGGGAGCTTAGCTTTACGATGGAACCATGGAATTGTTAACGGGATGTGATAGCTTGCGTCCGCCGAGCTGAGCGGGGAAATAAAGCTGTTGGGATCGGGCTGCTTTGCCATCATTCACAGGGGTAATGATGTCTGTCTGGCTCAGAAGTAAGTAATGGTCCGCCCACAGGTTAGCGACCAGGACACAACGTCGCCCACAAAGTTGAACTTGGATCAGCGAGCAAGGGTCACTGATATATCTTAATGCATTTAATAGGCTACTCAATAAAGATGAGAATATATTGTGATTCCAGAGGTTCGTGAAGCTTATTTGAGGGACAACTGGGTCCAAATTTCAAGCTCTGGAGTTGTGAGGTTGTTCATTCTGCTCCAGTAATGACATAGCTGGGGACCAACATGGCTGCAAAGCCAAAACTCTTTAAATATCCCCTGTGTCCCAATAAAATGGCTTTATGAGCGCAAGTGGGTATGGCTACATACTATAAACGACATTCTTAGGATAACAACAGAGGTAAGAGCATGTTGAGAGGACACAGTCAAATATCAAGCTGCACTCAATTATCTTTAGCAGGATAATTAATCAGTTCAGTATGCACATGGAGTCTCAGAGGCATATTTGAGATAATTGTTCTCGTTGACTTGATGAATTATTTGTTTGCTGATTTAATTATTTTCGCATTTGGAAAACAAATGATTCTGCGCTCATACAAAGCAGTAGAGCACATGTATTTGTTTCTTAATTTCTTGTGACAGAGGGGTGAAATTCACAAAGTACACTGATATTGTGAGACATTCTAATGCAGAATGTCTCTTGAGATGTACACCGGCCATGTTTGCAATTTATGTCATCATGCGTTATCTGGTTCCCGACGACTCTAAAGCTCAGCCGGCAGGAGGTCAATGAAACACGGGTGCCTTGCTGCATTCAGCACACACGACACCGAGTCCACGGCTGATATTGCTCAGCTACGGGGTCAGCCCTCGGTTACAGACACTCTGTCCTGCTATGACTGGCATTCGGAAAACAATCATCCCAGTCCTCACGGCTACTGCAGCACAAATTAGGAGGGCCGTTTTAATGGTGCTTGCTTCTATTTATCATGCTGTTTTAAATGTTTGGCTCATTTGTTTCCTTTAAATATTTCATTTTGCTTAAAATATTCATTTAACTTTGCCTGTAAATTTTTTACCACTCCACCCCACCCGCTATCTGTCTCCTTTTTAGGCCTCTACAATCATAAATAATTATTCATCTACCCAGAAAGAGGATCACATAAAACATGCACATGAATCCTTTTTGTCTTTTCTCATTAGTGATATACTTCGAGTTGCCTAAATACTTCCCCGCTGCTGCATTTATGGAAATTGGTTGGAGAATCTTCCTAATGACTACTTTGGTTACGCCATCCACCTCAGATCCTGGCGTTCCTTCCTCTTTTCAACATGAAAGGAAGGGGAGGTAGCGCAGCAGAATCTGCATACAGCTCTGGAGTTCTTGTGTTATGTATTTATTTTTTTTTAAAAGGGGAACTAGTCACATCCTGCACCTGACAGTTTCACTATATTATTCAAATCAATCGGCACACTTAAGCACTCTCTTGCAATCAATTGTATTTTTGATGAATAAGGAGAGGAGCAATATTAAAGGATGATTCTCGCTTGCAATCATTTATTATCATTTGGCTAGACATATTTCCTAAAATAGTGGCCTCCTCTAATAGCCGCCATCTCCTAATTCATAATCGGGTGTATCATTCACTTGAATAAATAAATGAAGCACCTAAATAAAACTGACAGTTTTTTCGTCACCCTCAGGAAAAAAAAAAACATTAATTAATAACATGGTGCATTAGGCAGGTGAAATTTGCTTTTCTCTTACATGGCATCTGTAAAGCTGAACTTTACAGAAGCCAAATAGAAATTGCAGCAGTAGTTGAGATAAACCTTTCACTCTTCATTTAGCAGAGGTCTGTGAAGGGTTAAAATTTTTGTTTGAAACTCAAAATTGTTCAACTATTCTATTTGAATATATATATTTATATATATATAGTTTTTTTTTATTATTATTTTTTATAATACATAGCATTATTTTGTATTATACAGATTCATTTGCAAAAATAAAGAGGCCTGGCAGTCTGTCGTTGATTAAACATGGATGAGGAAAGACGGTAACCATCATATTGATTGATTATGGAAAAAATGGGATAATGGCATGTTAAAAATATACTCTTGTCCTAGAATCTATGAGCAAATGATATATTGAGAGCTCCATGCGTCATGACTGCAGCCTAGTGAGCAGATTCATCCAAGATAAAATGTAAACATTTGTCCTCATTTGTAATGTAATTGTGCCACGACTCATTAGCAACCACCACCACGGCGGATAAGAAGTATAAACTCTAAATTTGACTGGATTATCCTTTTGTGATGAAGCCTAATGATCCAACAGAGCAAATAGCAATGTGCTAATTAGAAATTACATAGGATGGTCACATGCACACGCAGACAGAATTAACCCGTCATCTGCATTATGTGAGATATGTTTTTAACCATGATATCGAGTGGTATATTTTTTAAATAAATACATTGAAATAAAGTCACTGACAAAGCAGTCCCCCACAAAAAAAGTTAGATTCTATCATGTTAAAATCATCCATCCATCGTTCGTGTTTTTGTTCAATTCAAATCCAAAGGCAAGAATTCAGCTTTTAAGTGTGTATTTGCTGCCACCTATAGGAATAATTTTGTCACTAACTAAGAACAAAATACTGAACAAACCCACCTAGGGACATGCACTAAAAAACTAATCACCGTTTATTTATATTACATATTAATATACACAACATCTGGTATTATAATGTATCAATCACTGCGAGTTAAATCCTGTAAGTGATTATATACTTTAATCAAAGCCGCCAGGGGGAACGACAAAGTAATCACAGTTTATTTACAGTACATTACATATTTATATCTTAAGTACCAAGTCACTTAAAATCTATCATTGTCGCCTGTGGGGATAAGCGGTTTGGATAATTGATGGATTACTTACAGTAGTTAGTATTTATTTTTAGTTAAGATTTAGACTACAGCCCACCCCTATTTTTGGGTGTCAGGAAATCATTCAATAAATATGCAAGTATCATAATAGTGACGTTTTGTTGACTGTGTGATAACTGACAGTCGAAGGTTTTCATACAAACCTGAAAATCCAGTGGACAGCCATGCTTTAAGGAACCTCGGACAGTTACGACCCTAACATTGTGAGAAGACAGCGAGCATCATTAGCTAGCATACTGCTAGTTAGTTTGCCAAATAGAAAATAAAAATATATTAAACCATGCTTTAGAAGTTAGTTACAAACGTAACAGCTGTAGATACTGACGTGGCACCTCGGTAGACTTACACTAATGTGTCACCGGCCACTGAGCAGTGGCCATTTATTTATTGCGGATAGTTTAAGACGTCAGCGTCGATGTCGCGTCATTACTTACGTCAGTTACGTACGCCTGCTGCTTGGAGAGGAAGGAAGGAAGGAAGGAAGGAAACCGACAAGTGGGCTCACTGGCTGCGCACTGCAGCCTGAGAAAAAGCCAGGACACCTTCCATGATCTCTTTCGGAGACACACTTGGAGATTTGGGGAACTATTTCTGCACCCGGTGCGATGTTTGGTACTGTTAATTTAAGAAGATATGTAAGCAAGTCGGTAAGTAGCTTGTTGTCTCCGACAACCAAGCAGAGCTACTCCGCGTGCTAAAGCTAACAAGCTAACATCCAAACTTCTGAAGTTGTGTCATATTTCGAGTGTCTGCTTGATCGATATTACACAAGAAACCGGCGGGTTTTTTTTTTAGCTGACAGGGGCACCGGGGGTGGTAAGCGGACATTATGGCTTCAGACGTGATAGAAAGCGAGGCGACTCTGAAGGGTGTGAGTGACAACAACTTGAACAATAGTCGTCCAGATTTTGGCACACCCAGGCGGACTCACGAGAGCTCCGGGAACAGACGCACGTCCAGTCCTTCGTCTTCTGGGGTGTCGGGAGAAGTGGACGAGGAGGAGTTGGACGAGCTCCAGAACAGCACGGCGTCCACGGTGGAAAATGGCGAGGAGGCACTTGAAGAGAGTTTAACCAAAACAAGCAGCAGTCCACAGGAAAGGACGAGCCCGGACGGTGAACAGAAGCCTGGTGTCCCGGTGAACCTTCCTCAGGCGAGCTCGCCAGCTGGACCCAGTGGAAGGTATGTTATGTTGTGTATACTTGATTATGTCATATGTACACATGCAGAATCTGGTCACGTACATAAGGGTTGTTTAAATGGTTTCTCGTTTTGCAAGTGCACTGGTGCGTTCTGTTCGATCAACCCATTCATGGAATGTAATACTCGTGCTGAACCTTTTTAAATAATATAATTGCGTTTTGCTATTTGCCTCAGTCTTGCGACTGCGATTTCACATGCCATTAGTTTTTCGAGGTTTTAAGGGTATTGTATTTAATTAGTGTGTATATTACAACACAATATCAGATTTATTATATGGAAATGTGTTGGTCTTATTCCTAAAACGGCAATAGAACCATTAATTTATGTGAAAGACACTTTATCTACTTAAATTAGAATTGTTAACTTACTAAGCAATTTGGTTTGGTCTTTAAGAACTCAGAACAATATGTTAAAATTATACCAAACAAAATAAGCATAATAAGTCAGTAAGTCATAAATAGGATTATAACAATAATGCAAACAAATCTGTGACTATCACTTCAACATTTCATGTTTTGTGAAACAATCATGTGTAAACATGAGGACTGCTCTTCTTATGCAAATTAATCTAGACACTAACCAACTAATAAAATGTACTTAAAAAATAGAGATAAGAGAGATATAATGCGTTTTTGTTTGTTTGTTCAACTCTCAACCATCAGATTCTTCTCTAAACATCTGAACAACTGGTTTGCAGATAATCAAATCTGTTGCCATGACCCTTCATAAACTATTACCTATAGTCGTCACCCATTGTACTTTAATTCTGCCCTTTTGTAATTTTATTGTGTTTTATTTCTAATCTATTTTTGTATTCATTGATCATCCACCAATCAACAGATGGAAATTAGCCATGGTCTTTTTTTATAATCCTCTCTCAATATACTCTGTCCATTTTTCAAAATGAATGAACTTAAAACTTCAATACATTTCAACGACTGTCAGAGAAGTATTAATTTAATGGTTTGTGTGCTTGATCTAATCTGGCTAACTAAGGCAGCCAAATATCAGAGGCACCTTTCAGTAAACCAAATAAAACCTCATCAACATAATTAATGTACTCTAGTATGTGATCATATTGCGCCAATGTGAGCGTTGCTGTTTTGTAAAGCCTTATTTTCTTTTGCTTAATCTCATCAGGTTGCGCACACACTTTTCATCTTGTGTTGTACATGCCTGCAATCAAGTGTATTTATGTCATTTTGTTCTGGAATAAAATGTTGTTTGACAGGCTGTAAAGTGCAGATAGCTTGGCCACAGTAATTGCCATTGCGCGCTGAGATTAGTTCTTCTTTTACACCCCAAACTGTTAAAATGGCAGCTGTGCCGATAAACAAAACAACACTCAACATTTACACTGCGTTTGAGCCACATGTTGCTCAAGTCCATGCTTTAGTGAAATAGACTTCCAGGTAGCATCGCTATCAATGTTGAATTTGACTTATTTTAACTCCAAGAGCTATGTACTGAGTGCTCTGCGCTGAACCAAACATCAGCATTATTTCAGCATCTCAGCCAGTCCGCTACTGATTAATTTCTTAAATCTCCATTTGCAGTACAGATTCCTGTACTACCTTTACATCTAGGTTGCATGTTATGTGGGGGGATTTAGGCACATACATAAGCGCTACCAGCTAAGCCAAATACTTTCAGTATGGTCAAGTACGGAATACCCAGCATACTTGTTTGTCTGGGTTTTGCAAGGAACAGCCATGTATGTGATTGTTGCATCAAAGGCAGCACTGTCCAGCAAGCATACAGATGGATCAGCATTAGCCAAGGGAACCTTGTGGTTCAGAGACCTAAGCCTTAAACACCAGCGCATAAGCTTTTCGAGAAGCCAGTGATCTGATTAGGTGGCAAGTAGTAAATTGTAACAGTTGGAAAGACTTAATGATCGTGCATGATTGGGCAAGCGGTATTTGGACAGAGAACAACAGTGGTAAAGATTAGGGAACGATAGCGTATCATGTACCACCCGTATTAGGATTGCTCAAATTGACTTGGTCTGTGTTTTGAGGTCAAATCACAATTAATTGCGCATAAAGAAATCTCAATCTGGAAAATTCTTATTAAAGACCCTCTACTTTTGCTAGAAATTCACTAGTAATTTATGTCCAATAATTTCATTTCTGGTTATCTCGTTCGTTGTAGAATCTGAAATCCTCCCCAAGATGTCTGCAGCCAAATCCCATCAATGCTGTCACAAAGTCTCTTGCCATATTTCACAATATTGTTATAGCATAGGAGTCAAAAAAGATGGCAGGTTATTTGCAAAATATGCATCAGATAGACGCAACTGCGCCTGGCATGACATACAAAATACTTGTCAGACAACAAAAATTGGATTCAACAAAATAGAGTGGGGATAGCAAATTATGGTGTGTAATGCAACCTATACCTTAGTCATAAGTGTGAAAATGTTTATTTCCTCAGTGGATGACTCCTTGCAAAGATATTTCCCTTGGTTCTTTCAAAAAAGTTTTTGGGATGAAAGGTCACATGTATTCAGCTCTTTGATGTTAATGTTAAATACGGCCTTGCACTTCCCAATTTTGTCTAACAATGATATTATTTCACAGCACATGCGTCAGAGGCCAAATCCTATAAGATAATGTGTGAACTGTGAGGTGTTCTTTCCATTATCAACAAAACAATTAATGCTTTTGCTCTACACTGCACCAGAAACACACAAATGTGTGTGTGTTGGCAATAACTGGCTCAGCACCATTTCCCTCACAATGAGATACTTTCACAAAATTGTAATTTTTGAGAGATTTGCAAAGGTTTAAGTCCTTGTTGTATCCTATATAAAATACATTTCTTTTTTGGAGCACACTTAAAGGGAATTTTCCGATAGTGTACAAGTGTCCAGGTAGTCATGAAGCTTAACCTTTTTAAGGCGTAACGTTTCATGTTGTTCTTCAAATGTTTTAACTTTGTTCGAACTTGTAGTGTCAGAGGAATTAAATGAGAGCTTCGTTGGCTGCTAGCAAATCCTCAATGTTCGTTCCCGTAATCCTCCACGGCCTATACGAGTCAGTCAGAGTTAGAGAAACGTGTTTACTATCCGTGTAGGACTGATGACTCCTCGGACCCTTCTTGCATCGAACATATTTGCCGTTCAATAGCAGCATTGTGGTGAGAAAAGTTTTTAATTTGTTGTTTGTTTTCGTACCCAGCCTGGAGCGCCAGGAATCAGTTGCCACGACAGAGGCCCGATTAAGGATGGAGGGAGTCGAGCTTAAGGAAGAGTGGCAGGACGAGGACTTTCCACGGTAGTATTGCAAGCACCCCGATTGTCGTAGGGAACTTGAGGACGGCGCATTACAGCTCGGCAGTGTACAGGTTGAAAAATACTTATCTGATTTCATTCTGCCCGGTAGGCCTCTACCGGAAGAGGAGGAGCTTGAAGAAGAGTTGTTTGCTGGAGCCTCCGAAGAGGGCGATCCTGGTAATCAAAAACTTTTGTTACTGTACAGCATAGTGGATAAACAGGAATGCAGGACGCTATACTTATTTGCGGCATCTATTCAGAGCCAATACAAGACATTATGAGAAATGCTTGTTTGCAAATATAGCGATGCTTCATTTTTTATGCAATTATTTCCTCTCGACCGTGAATGAGGATTTAATTATTTTTTTTTGTAAAGGCTGGATTGTATTGGCCCTCAATAGATTTTGTACAGGTACCGAATTGTCTCCATTGAGTGCATCTTCTGCATTATTGGTGTGGAGAGTGATTTCAAAGAAAAAGTATAAACTCGTAAAGATGTTTTTTTTCCTTAAAGCAGTGGTCTGCAAGGGCGATTGTTGGCTGACCAATGAAATGCTACAACAACCAACGCAAATGCACTGTGTATTTTAATGTACCTGGATATCGTCACTGTTGTAACACAACAAACACCATAGATCAACTAACGTGCATGAACGAGCAACACAAAAACTGAGGTATTTCTCAGATAATAAAAATAAAATAAACGTGAAGCCACATTATGTAACTATATTAGCAGCGTCCTCCATGTCTTGGCGGGAGTCATGTCAGGGACCGATCACAATTTCCCCGTTCAAAGTCAACGAAAATACATCTCTATGCCAAAAAACTGAATAATAATATTAAGTGATTTTCTTTCCTTCCTGTTCTCAAAAACTATCTCGTAAACAAATATACTCATAATGCTTATTATTCTCCATGTGTATTGCAGGTTATGTGGCGAACCACGGTAAGAAGGAAAAGAAAAAGCTGGCGGCTCCCGATATCAGCCTGACTCTCGACCGCAGTGAAGGTTCCATTCTTTCTGATGAGTTGGATGAAAGCACAGAGCTGGACCTGGACGACATGGACACGCCTTCCGACAACAGCAATGAGTTTGAATGGGAAGGTAGGGGCCTTTTGACAACACAGCTTTACAATTCAGAATGTGCCCATCCGTCAACTTTGTCATGTTTGTATATGAGAATACAAATATGCATGCTTTTAACCTGCAGTGGTGCAATTTGTCAGTGAATTGTTGTGCAGGTCATGCACTTCAACACACACGAAAGTGCTTATTGTTTTTCTGGTTCTTTGATCAGGATAATGCTATTCGGACAAAAGTGTTGGGACACACTCATTATACATACAGAAAGTTAAATGATGTTTAAGGTCAGGGCTCAAGTTCTTACTCATCCGACTCATGAAGCCACCCTTGTTTTACACACTGCTCACTGGGAATATAAAATTTAAAACAAATAAGACCCCTCGATTGTTAAGGGGTCTGTCCGTCTGTCTGTTTTTAATATAATGTTGTCTTTATTGGTTCCCCAGGATTGAGTGAGTAGGGAACTGTCTAAAGTGAAGTTACAATATGATGTTGTTTTTGTCTTTCCACACTGCTGCCTTCCGCTTTTTCACGTGGAAGGATTGTTTCCATTGCCTGTCTGGAAACAGGCTGCAGGCCAGCAACAGGTTTCTTGTTCTCGCTCGTGGTAAGGTTCCTTGGATGGTCCCCGAACGCCCCCAATTTTTTTGTCAATCTTACCATGTCCAGATTATGTTCTGTTGTCACCTTTTTTTTTTTTTTTTCAAAAAGAAAAGAAATCATCATCTTTTTCATTTTTTTTTTTTTTGGGTGCATGACTTTTTCATCTTTTGTTAAATTTGA
Source organism: Idiotropiscis lumnitzeri (assembly GCF_059441095.1). Taxonomy (NCBI): domain Eukaryota; kingdom Metazoa; phylum Chordata; class Actinopteri; order Syngnathiformes; family Syngnathidae; genus Idiotropiscis; species Idiotropiscis lumnitzeri. The sequence goes on along the minus strand of NC_142396.1, from coordinate 9,353,782 downwards.
GCACATTTTAAGAAACCCTTGTAATGCATGTGTCATTCCTGCAAACATGATACATTTAATCAAATGCAAATATTAGACAAGACTCTTAATAGTAATCCAGTCTATAAACCACAAAATATACTTAATGTTGAAGGGAAAATTGTTTTTCAGTGAACACAGTATTGAATTAATCAAAAAACTCTTGTTAAAAACCAGTGCAAATAAAAGTAATTGTTCATTCATCAGTGACACCATCACTTTTGAATGGGAGTTCAATTACTACAATTTGCATCGAAAGAGTTAATCCTATGAAGTCAGGGTATTTTCATTACCTGATGAAATTTGTAGGGTATACTGTTGTGTTAATAAAGCGTAAGTGGAGCGGAAAATATAAATCAGGCTGACAATCTTGATGCTTAATCCATTAATAGTCTAAATGGCCGCAAGCGATGTAGCCTTGATTCTTCCCGTAATGATTCGTTGCTTTCTCCACCACCTTCAGTTCTGTTACATTGTGACATGCAAAGATCATCCCCTCTGTACTGCTATTAAAACAAAAATGGTGAGATTTATTTTTTTATTCTGATGCAGCATGGTGATCCCTATTGATCTGCCTATTGATCAACCGATGTTAAAAGTGATTTATTCCAATCGGGGGTACGAAACAAACAATAACCACCTGATTACATTTACTTTCCTCTCAGATGATCTCCCAAAGCCCAAAACTACAGAGCTACTAGAAAAGGGCATGGAGTCAGTCCATCAGTTCTCGGCCTCGGAGGAACGGGACGAAGGCCGGCGCTGGAGGGTGTTTCGCATCGGAGACCAAGAACACAGAGTGGACATGACGGCCATTGAACCGTACAAGCGGGTTATAAGCCACGGAGGTGAGTGTGTAGGTCACATCCCCACGAATACCTGTGAATAGCTTAGTTGCTTGGGCCATTCTCTCATAAATGTCGAAACGAGTCCTCCGTGCATTTTCGTATGCAATCCACTAACAGTGGATGAAGCAAAACAGCAAAAACCTCAACTATGTCCAAAGTCAGCTGGGATAGGCTCCAGCTCACCCTGACTTAAATGAAAACAAGTACTACTAAATGGATGGCTATAATTCCGATGCATTGTATTATCATTGAAATTCTTAAGAATTGATGTATTGTTCTCTTCAGGTTACTATGGAGACGGCTTGAATGCCATAATTGTGTTTGCCGTGTGCTTCATGCCTGAGAGCAGTCAACCAAATTACAGATACATCATGGACAATTTATTCAAGTGAGTGTTTTGTTTGCATCCCGGCTGAACATTTCCGAACCTTCAGTAATGTCATGAAACCCTCGCAGGTATGTCATTGGCACGCTGGAGCTTTTGGTGGCGGAGAACTATATGATTGTGTATCTTAACGGGGCAACCTCGCGGAAAAAGATGCCAACTGTCGGCTGGCTCCGAAAATGTTACCAGCAGATTGATAGAAGGTTAGTGTGTCTGTAATGTAAACAAACAAATAAAACAATATTGGTCATTTTCTGTATCTCTGTTTCCGTGTTGCAGGTTAAGGAAGAATTTAAAATCTCTTATAATCGTCCATCCGTCTTGGTTCATTCGCACCCTGCTGGCACTCACGAAACCTTTTATTAGGTAACGTGAATTTTCAGAATAGAAAAGAGTTCACCTCTTTGAATGTTCAACATTTTAACACATTTCTAATTTTGACAGCTCCAAATTTAGTCAAAAAATCAAGTTTGTGTACAGCCTGACAGACCTGGCAGAGTTAGTCCCGATGGAGTACGTGTCCATTCCGGAGTGTATCAAGCTGTGAGTACTCGGATCCTCCACACTCACACACATTCTTGCTTTTCTTCCTCTGTGTTTTAAACAAGGAACACACTGTTTTCTTGTCTTCTGATGAGGAACCATAATATTCTTTGATCCACCGCGAAAATGGAATACTTTTACCGTTGTATTGCCGTCAAAATTGCCTACATTTATGTAACAAAATTATTGAGTAGAAATCATTGTGGTAGAGAGGTCGCCTTTCTGGAAAATGTTATGCTTTAAGCCGAAGTGGATCAGGTGATTGTAAATACACAAGAACCACATTTACCAAGCGTATCTGAGTATTTTGTTGCGATAACGACTCTCCAAGTCAGTTCGCATAGTCCAGAATCTCAAAGTTAAAAAGTCCGAGCAGAATATGGATGCATTTTTGAATAGCAGCAAAACGAAGCATATCCACTCCATAGTAAAGTTAAAACTTTTTCATTTTAAACTAAACTGTTTTAGGACATTGTTTGGTGTTTCTTCCCCTCCTATAAAAAAAAAAAAAATTGCTCGAATTGTACGACGCCGATCATGTTTGAGTTTAAAGCAGATGTTGACAAAGTATTGCCACACCTGAATTTTACAAAATCAAGAGGCCTGTCATATTTATTGCGTTATTTTTCCCCTAAAATTGATTGGATACATTGTCTTGTATATTTTTCTTATTCATTTATCTAATTAAATCATAATTTATTTATAGTACATTTTTAATTGTATAATTTAAATTTAGAAAGAAGTTGTTTTTTTTCAGTAATGATAATTAAAATAAAACAAATTTAAAAAACTGCCAAATGTTATGGCATTATCAAATATCAGTTCTCAGTATTGGCAGGTACTCAAAAGTAGGTCCTTACTCATAGTCTGTCTGAAAGAAGTCTTATTGGTGGCCGGCCTTAGCTCAACCTGAAGCAAAACTCGTATACTTGTTTGCTCATTTGGATGTATGCTTGTTCTGTTTATTGGCTGTCTTTTTTTTTCAGCTAAAACTTCATTTCCCTTCCTCCTCTTAAGGTTTGACGAGGAAAAAAATAGGAAAAGCCGTAAAAGGTATCATGTATTTTTCCCCTAGGACTTGTTGCCTTTCACAAAACTAACAACGATAAGTTGCCCCCTACTTAATGTTGTTTTGGATTGAATTATTTTTTTACCACCACTCAAAACCAATGACATTTGATATTCACCGTTGTTTGTCAATTCAAACATATTCACACAGAGTGTTCTTTATGTAGCTTTATTCAAAAAATGTCTATCAAAGAATCTCCACGCTGATGCGGCTCCCAAGAAGCTTGTCTGTGTCTGTTTTCTTGGAAAAAGGTTTACACTGGGACTTTTTTGATATTTGGTAAGTTCAACTTTGTTGGCCCTAATGGAAGTGGGAGGACTCACCAGGAAGTAGCTGGACATGGTCACTGTGGTTGCGCGGTTGCACGATAACTGTGCGCTCACATGGTTCACCCCCCCCACTCTCCTCCTCCGCCAGTCACTCACTGAGTCTAGCCCTCACAGCTTGTTTGCATGACTCACCGCAAACCTAACTGTCACAAGCCTCATTCCTCCTTACTTGCGCACGTTGATTTAATCGGCACATTTTGACCTGATGGTTGCTCATTTGCTTTGGGTTTTTTTAATTCAATTTTGTTTTGGAACATTGTCCGGATGATGCACTGCAGTACATCACGTACACACACTTTTCAACTTAATCTGACCGATAATGTTGTGCACAGCTGCCGAAAGGATCTTTTATGACTTGACAAAATGTTAATAAAAAAAATAAAAATAATAATGATGACAATAAAAAAAAAAAAAAACTAACATGCAAAAATAAAAAAAGGAGCATCTTTTTAGCATGCTCAAAATGTAGAAGAGCTGAACCTGAAGTGCTGGGTTCCGCATTACTCAAAAAGAGTTTGGGTTGCACAATTGCATGTCATTACTTTGCAAGAACACTTGTCCGATGTGATGCAGCGGCTAACTGCTTGTTTAAAATACTAAAAAGACAACCTCATGGCAAATAATTAGGGGGTATTTGTTGTGATTCTGTGTCAAGTTTAAGAAGTTACCCTCTGCATATAGAGTTTGGGAAAAAAAAAAGGACTTAATGCACATGGTTCAAATGTTGTAATCTCCTCAAAAATCAATATAGTGCACAGGACAGGAAAACTGAAATTTCCCAAACGAGCAAAAAGAAAGAGAGAAAAAGACAATTATTTCTAATGGGTAAACAAGTCAAGGTGGTGAAACAGGGTTAATGTATTAAAAAAAAAAAAAACTCGGTCCTATACCTGCGCCGTGTCAAATAAAACAGAAGTCAAAAGAAATGGCTGCATTGCCAATATTATCACGCTGTTTGTATGTGCAGGATTGACCAGGAGGCGCATGGCAAAGTGGAGACGGCCGCCGCCGCCCTTCCCGAGTGATCCTGCCAAATTGCCCAGGATAAGGAAGATGAAGAATGTTCGAATTGCTGCCACTTTTTGTTTTTGCGTGTTTGTGTTTTGGGGTGACGTGACTGGAAAAGATTTGCATCAGGAAAGTGCCTTTTTGATACGATGCTGCCTCTTACTTTGTGGAACATTTTGCGAGTTGCGTTAAGCGGCGCGTCCCTTTTTTTCACCCTCCTCCCCCAAATGCTGTCCAAGAGGTTTTTAATCCTTTTTTGTTTTGTTGTCATTTACTGCCGCTATATCACGTCAAAATGACTTTCTCTTCTTACTGTTGTATCTACTCTTTATTTAAGGCACTCTGTTACAAACATTTGAATCAATGATTGCTGCATGTACTGCTTTATTACATTTAAATATATATTTATATTCCTAAAAAAGTGACAAAAGAAGAGAAAGTAATATATTTTTATTTTTGCTCTGATTTTAAAAAGTGCGTTTTAAGTCTCTGACCGCCTTATAGGAATTTGACACATTTTCATTCATTCTGGGAAAAGCTTTTGGGAACTTTTACCAACATTAACCTGCAACTTGTGTGGGTCTGAACACCACTTTCTCCACGCCGTAGATCAAAACATTTACTGTTGCATTTCTATAAATGTTGCTTGTTTATACTCTATTCATGTGGCTGAAGTCCGTAGTGGCGTCGGGATGTTGCACACGATCCTTTTCCAGTTTGGCCACCGGGTGGCACTATAACCCTTAAATGACGACAACATTTGTGACAATAAATGAATAAGGTGCACTGTAGAATCAAACACGACAATATTTGATCAAGGTCTTTACATAAACTAAATATTATGTAAGGTAACGCCTTTTACAATATAGCTCAAATGGGCTAAGGAAGATGCTCATATGACTGCCTTAATGTTTTCAGAAGGGTCCATGTGATGTTTCCTGAGAAAGTAAGAGGAGAACATTCCTGGGTATATCTTGCAATGTAATGTTTTATTCCATGGACGTGAATTGAATTTTTTTAAAAAGCCACTGATTGTGTAATCTGACTAACGAGATGCACTGTACGCATAATACTAAAGCCATTAAATTGAATGGTCAGAGACAAAAATGAGAGCCTCCTTGTGGTGATTACACGTCCATATGAAGTATATTTGCTTTGATTAACTGCAGGATGCACCTCATCGCCTACGAATGCACCATCAAATTAGATAATTAAAGTGAGCCAAATTAATTTACTAAATGATGCTCACACAGAACAGACCCCCACATGACTGTTTTATTTTATTTTTTTGCAAACTGCTCATACAAAAATTTGTGAATTGGCAATTGTAGAAATCAGGACAAGTACACCTCCCCCACAAAAAATGGAACAATCCGTCAAGATAACAGTGACCAAAAATACAGGAGAAATAAATAAAATAAGAAAATAAATAGACAGAAAAGGGTTAAAGAACAACATGAAAAATAACAACGCACCACTGTATGTTAAGGTTCCAGGCGAATAGTGCGTGTAACTGGTATTGTGAGATCTGCCTGGCAACACGAGCTAGCTGAATTCTGATTGGATAAAAACTCTAATTGGATAAAAACTCTAACCTAAAATTCGACACTAGGATATAATATGACATCAATGTGAAGAATATGATCATGATTTCTTGATTATTTAGGCCAGCAGAGAATTTAAAAAATGCATTGATAAATATTCATTGTGTAATTTTGTGTATTTTATTGAGAGAAACCAGGAACAATAGATAATGCAAAATATTGTACAAATAGTACTACCATCTATGTATTTACACTAAACAAATTCCATTTATTCCAAACTAATGAACTTAACGTAGCGACTCACAATGTACTGTCCATCATTAATAATGCCAAAATAGGTTCGTTACAAAATTAACCTACAGCCTTAAAGAACAGGATTGATGAGAACTTCACGTTGATTCAGCTTCAGCAAAAACTAACTTGACCTTGAAATACTTCCTATTTTCAAGATTCTTTCCAATGTACACTGTCAAACAGTACTTTTCTGGCATCTAGTGGCCAACAGTGGAATTCCACACAAAATGGGAAACAGGACAAAATGGTAGCAGTATTATATTGAACAAAAAACATCCATGAAAAAGAATGACCTCAAGCCCAGACCCAGCAAAGGAGGGGGTTTGTTGCATTCATATTGCAGGTGATGTCAAATTTTATACTGCATAACCCTTACCTAAAGCTTTAAAATACAGAATAGACTCCAAGCACCTAATAGCAATGTCATCCACCATTGGATCGAACTTATTAGCCAACAGATGGTGTTGTTTCAGTAGCCACGGGAGATCTCCGATTCCATACACACAAACTGATCTTCTGCTCACCCCTGTGCACGGCCCATACGGGGCCCCTTTCCTCACATCGCCTGACAAAAAATTCCATTTGACCACACGGGCCAAGGCTTGCATGTCCGACGTGTCATACTTGATGTGAGTAGGCATCGATTCGGGAACGAAGGGCATCCGCTCTAAAGTGGCCCACAAATTCTCGTCTGGGCTGTAGGTGTCCTTTTCCCACTCCAGCAACGACTGAATCTCCTGGTCCTGCATCATGTATTCCACGTAGGCCCTACTGACCACAAAGTAGGCACTCCCAGTGAAAATGGGACTTCGAATAGGAGGTGGGCCTTTCCTCACGTTGGTCTTGGTGATGGAATCCGTGACATTGTAGTGATACTGCCAACGTTTCTTCTTGTAGTCATTCGCGGCTTCCGTTTCCATACTGTTACCCCCATTAAGGACCTTCAAAATTTGCACCATCTCCCTGTTGGTCTTAATAGGAAAGTCCGCTCCGCATGTGTTCAGCAGGTACCGCCACTGGACATGAGACCTCAACAAACTTTCGATACAGTTCAAATCGGCCTGCACTCGTGACCATGACGCATAAACCACAGTTTCTAATTTCTCAGCCATGAATACATTCTCAAAGCAGGAAATGATGGCATTCACGGCCTGATGGAATTCCGGTGCGGACTTTCGGTCCACGTGCACGCAGTAGATGTTCTGAGGGTTGTAAATGGCACGCAGGAGGCGCTCGAACATTTCGATCTGTCCGTGGATCACCATGGAGTATGCAATGGGAAACTCTTTCTCTTCTTCACTCAGAGGAACCATAAAGAAGCCTCTCTCTTTAATATAAGCATGACAATCCCGGGTCGCGTTAAGGTAGAACTCCTCAGTTAGTGGAACTTTCCTCCTCCTGGATGATAGTAGGGGTTCCAAGTCAGCTTCATGGCCTGCCATGTCTCCTGCGATGATAGCAGAGCAGCCAGGATGGTCAGTTACCATTTGCTGAGGGATCTTATGATCAGAGTTGGTTTTCCATAGGGCAAGTAAAACCAGAAAAACCACACCAGCGAGGGACAGGATCCCCAGAAGCCATCGGCCTTTGCAGAACTTTCCAAAAATCCTTTTATTGTTGGGGAGCGTCATTGCAGAGGAGAAGGCTGTCGCTGAGCTCTCCAATTGAAAGATCACTGGGAGAGGCCTCAGTGTTTTTATTACTTGACAACTTAATGTTCTGTCAGGAGGTGTGTCGTATTCATATGCATAAGAGAGTTAATCACCTGAGACGCCTTTCCCTTTAAGATAATTATGTTGTGAAATGCTCGAGTCCTGGCTGCCTCCTCACACTTAACACACTTTACACAACAGAACTGACAAAACGAGCATCATTACAACACTTTAGTGAATTTTGTATGCTAATTTGCTTTTCTCTGCTTTGCTTTTGACTTTTGTTAACTGCTGTTTTTTTAATTGCTCGGAGGTGATGTGTCTCTGCTTGTGTAGTTCTGAATGAAATGTGCTGAAGTCTATAAATAAAACTCCCTTGCCTTGCACCTACAATTCTTCCATTATACAAAGCTGGTGTGGCAATATAGTGCCACACTACCGCATTGTTGCGGCCACCGTCGTTAAGCAGCAACCTATAATTAGACCTGTGCGGCACCCTTTTATCATTTGCATCCTATTCCCCCTTCAGGAAGTTGGCAGGCAGGTGATGTGCGCTGAATTCGGCACACTTCCGTTCAATTCCCAGGTTTTTATAATTAAAAAACACCAGCCCGTGATAAATAATTTCCACCATTAATGACCACCGTAAAATTTCCCCAACAGATGGGAAATGTGTGATGGGCTGATGAATCCATGGCTGAATATTTTGGCCATATTTGGTAAAGGTATGTCGGGCACAAACACGACTCTACTCGTGACGAAAGAACGCCACACCTGACGCATAGCACCTCTATGCAGCATCATGCATTGGACCTGTTTTTCTTCATTGTACCAACTATTTGAGTATTTAACGAGCAATACTTGCTACCTTTAAATAAAACGAAGCTCACACCTGACAAATACACCACAAAAATAAATCAAACTAATAAAAACTAAACTTAAATAAATCTATTCTGAAGACTAATTAAAACTAACTGGATTGGAAACAAAAAGTCAAGACTAAATAAAAACAAAATTAAAATGAAAAATCCCATACTATAATAACCCTGCAGTGGACTCGATTTTTAAGTGAGCTTGCGCCTTGCGGCGACTCGACTTATCAAATTCGATAAATGGTAGATTTGGAAATTGTAAATTCAAATATCTGACAAACGCAACAGCACACACATCTACTTGTAAAAGAAAAAGTCACACTTTAATTAATTGGTGTGTCAGTGTTTACTCCCATATCCTTTCGCGAATAATTTCCATCACAGTAACGAAATGTAGGCACTTTGTACTGATACATCCAAAATCAAATTGCCCCAAAAGGAATCATTGATCAGCAGTGGGAAAATTGAAAAAGAGTATTTATATGCTTTGCTCATGCATTCATTATGTCAGGTAGAGTGCATGTACTAATTCAAATATTGAGCCGCTCAGTCTTGTGATGAATATCATTAAAAATAAATATTCTTCTTACTGATATATTTATATAAAAAAAAAACTGAATGCAATCCCCATAAAATCATCCATGACATCATATATTTTCTACAGCGCTGGTCCTCATTAGTGTCATGGTCCAGCTGGAGCCAATCTTATCTGATTTAAGCGAGAGGCAGCTTGCCTTCAATTAAACAGCTCGAGATTTCACGCGGAGTAAATTGAGACATCATTTTCATTATTTCAGTAGAAATATTCTTTTTGTTTGGAAATGTCATGAGATTGTTCTTTTTCTTTGTAAAATAAAAGTTGGGGAGCAGTGCACAAGACCACCTCCTATTAACAACACAACTTAAAAGACAAAACAAAAACATCACATTTACTTTTGACTAAAAAAAAAAAATCTTTCTATTGTAAGTGATGATCTCCTTTTCATTCCCTCTGCTTGAGGGGAATTCAAGCAACGCAAAGTGACATCGCCAACTACTGGCCTGGCATACAAATTACAGTATTTTCAGTAATTTTCGCAGGTCCATGTGAACATTGTCCCATTATGACTTTGTGGTACGCTTTGGTGAGTGTTGACTAGGACAGGTTAAGACAAGTACTCTCATGCACTTGGTGATCCGCATTGGCGTCATGCTCGCGGATAAAACTGTATCGACGGTACACGGAGCCGTCTTGACTGGTATACACCACGTCCACTTCATCACCACTGTCCGGTTCGGGCACACCGTGAGGCATGTTGGGGCCGCCACTCAGTCTCTCGTAACTCTGTTTCCAGCAAAGCCTCCTCCTGGCTCGGGTCTTCATCAAGACGAAGGCGAGTAGAACCAGAGCGAGCACGGCCAGCAGGGCGACGGACGCGGCGGCCGATGTGTGATTGACACTCGAAGACATGTTCATGTCTGTTACCGGCTCGTCCCCTGACTTTGTTTCGGGAGCTTCCACGCACAGAGCTACAAAAAAAAGTCAATTCATCACACTTTTCAAACACATTTTAAACTAATCTGTGTGTGAGTTTTTGGGCGTGACCAGTGGCTTACAGCATGTCCAGCATAACTGCTCATTGCGTTTATGTTTTAAGGCTGAACAATTAATCAAATGGAAATAGACATTGTAATGTAGAAAAATACATTTTTCAAATCTCAAAGGTTGAAATTTTCCCATCACTCAACAAACCACGCCCACATTTCCAAAGGCACACATACACATTCAACGTCACAGATACTACAGTGCAGAACATGAGGATGATTGACCTGAGCGGCTGTTGCAAGCGCAGCAGTCTGTGCGGTTCGCTCCCGTTTGACAGCAGCGGGCACAGCGGCTCTCCACGGCGTGAAGGCCAGAATCTCGGTGACAAGTCAGGCAGTGGTCAGGTCTGGGCCCGCTGCAATGCTTGCATGAGCGATCACATGGCTCACAGGTGGCCTGCAGTGGTCGCCGTTGTACAAAAGGGGATTTTAATACTATAGTCAAATTGCAATTAAAAAATTATTAAATGTTATTTTCCATTTTGATATTTGGAGGGAAATACAGTGGACTTAAGAATTATTATGTTGTGTGTTTAAAACAGCCATTTAGCCTTCACTACTTTATCGCTAACATGAATTGGAAATCTCTCTTGGCACACCAGCTTACAATTAGCATCCATCCATTTCGAGGCAGAAATATTTTTGATCAACCAATTTTTGTGTTTGACTTAACACTCAGTCAACTTTTTTTTCACAACCCTAAAAACGCAATAAATTTCGTCGTTGAAACAAATTAACGGCATTTCCATTCATTTCAAAAGGGAAAGCTGATTTGAGAAACAAGAGTTTTGAGTGGTGAGCATGATCGAAAAACAAATTAGGTAACAATGTTGCTCCTGAGAAATGCCAGATGAAGTAAAACTGGTCGTGTCACCGCAACAATGTGTTTGCAACACACCTTTTCAGTGAAGTACTTGCCCTCCTCACAGCGTGGATAACAGACTTTGTCTTTTAGCGTGCTGCCATTATCGCACGTCACACAGCTCTGAGGGGAGGCGTCTGCCAAGCACATGCAACATTTACTCTGAAAAACTGTGACCGATACTGACACACAGGAAAGAAAATAGTGGCGTAGGGTGGATTATTTTCAGATTGTTTGATGATCACCTGTGCAAGTGCGGCAACTGATGTGGCATTGCAGGCACGCGTCATCCAGTCGGTAGAAGCGCTGCGGGCAGCGCTCCACGCACAGCTTGGTGCCTTTCAGCTCCAGCAGGGGCGGCAGGCAGGCCCGGCAGGATTCGGGCCCGGCACCTGCGCACATCTCACAGGAGTGGTGACATTTCTCACAGTGGGAGCCCGCTTGGTAGTACCTACAGAAAGGCGGGAAGACATTGAATGTGTAAGGGAGTTGAACAATAAAACAACTATGCTTCAATTTTCTTTAAATCTTGCCCTCAGGTAGGATACACAAAACAATATCTGGGTTGATTGCCTAACCCACATGCTGGGTCGCTGTGACTTTTTGAGCAGAATGGGTCGCTTTTACCCAAGGTTGGGTTCATCATTTTGACCCAGCAGGTTAGGCTGGGCAGTGGCCATTTTGGATGATTTTTTTTTTATTGTTGTATACTGAATTTGAAGTATATTTAATGCAAGATTCCTAGGCTGGATGGCTCAGAGTGGGAAGCACTGAATGGTAAGATAAAGTTGGGTCACTAAGCAAAAGCCCGTATAATGATTCTGAGCCACTGCCAACCCTATGCCTGGATCAAAATACAATACGGTACCACTTTATTTAACTACCACTTTTAAAACTACAATGTTGAACCAAAGTGTTGTAGAACTTAAAAGACAGGACACACATAATGACGCACAATGTCACATGAGCAGTCACTCATGCTACGTTTCAAAAGCTAAGGAAGAAAAATGTCTTTAGGCATGATTTAAATACCTGCAGAGTAGAGGCTAGAGTAGAAAATGTTGGGAATAAAATTTGTATTATTTTTAACCGCAGTTATACTGCGGCAACCCATTTATTGGTAGCTTTAACCCTTAAATATGGGTCATTTTTACCCTTTCTTGAATCAAAATTTTGACCTAACGTATTAAGTCAAGGCAGCAAGGTGGGCGACTGGTGAGCACGATGGCCTCACAGAACAGAGGTCGTGGATTTGATTCTGGCTCTGGCCTTCCTGTGTGGAGTTTGCATGTTCTCCCCGTGCCTGCGTGGGTTTCCTGCGGGTACTCCGGTTTCCTCCCACATTCCAAAAACATGCATGGCAGGTTGATTCCTCTTAATTGCCCTTTGGTATGAGTGTGAGCCCGGATGGTTGTTCGTCTATGTGTGCCCTGCAAAAACGTCTCACGTCTCAGTCCAAAGTCAACAATGAGTCGTACCCAGTGGGGCAATGGCGGACACAGAGATGAAGGAGGCGCAGATATCTCGGGGAACAAGTGAGGCAGTCTCTGGGCGACGACCCCGTGCAGGTGTCGCACATGTGATCACAGGGTAAACAGAACCCCAGCTGGGTTCCGTCTGCCTCCTGCCTGCTCGTGTACGTACCGGCCGGACATTCGCTCACGCAGGTCCTGTCTGTAAAACAACATGCGGACACGCCACTTTTTTATGCTCCACTCGAGGACAAAAATGACATTGTACTCTAATCACATCATATCTCGGCTTCTCTTTTTTATTGTACCGGTAGATATACTGGCTAATGGTTTTCCGGAAGATATTCACATTGTTGTAAAAAGGTTCGCTGTTTAGTAATCCAAATATTTTATGTGGAATCTCACTGTGCAGGTTTCGAGGGACAGCGCACGTCAGACATTCGTCGCCGCCAAGACCCTCGCAGGAGTAGCAGTGGCGGTGGCAGCCCATGCAGGTGAACTGGTCGTCATGCAGGAAGGTCCTCGGAGGACAGTCGCTATCACCGGTCACGCCGCACAGCAAGGTGTTGGGATCCAGCACCAGGCCTCGTTCGCATTGGGTGCACTGGTCAGGGTCCGAACCGGAGCAGCTCGCACACGTCTGGTGGCACTCTGCACATCATCAGAATCATTTGTAGAAAATATTATGGCTTTATAAAAAAAAAAAATTTCAGTATTAATTAATGGCTTGTGATTTGCAACGGCGTATCATACCAGTAACTATTTCTTAAAATTTTTTCCTATCATGTACACTAGCTAAATTGTGTAACCAGCATATTAGAAAGGCTTCTGAAGAGGAGAATTAAAATCTTGTATGAAATATTTCTATGTATTGGGCAGGTTTTCCAAATGTCATGGGCAGTGAGTGAGAATATACAGTACAGTACATGAGCAGCATATTTAATGGTTAAGCCGATATCCTAAACTAATGACAATTTTCCGGACTACAAGCCGCTACTTTTTTCGTAGATTTTGAACCATGCAGCTAATACAACGGAGCGGCTTTTATATGGATTTTTCTTTCACCGGTAGGGGCGCTCTATAGTTCAGAAAATACGCAGAATAAATCTCAATTGTTTTTTCTCTTGGGTCTGTTCTGTTTGCATAAGCAAAGTTGTTGCCGTGTTAAAAGGCACTGTTTTAAAAATCTGTTTATGTACCTTTATGTGCATTCACAGTACAAAACCGTTGCGTACAATGCAGTAAACAACTAATTTTTTTCAACAAAGTTATTTCGCTAAAAAGAGTTGCTGCGGCTTATATACGGGTTTGTCTTATAGTCCAGTAAATGTCGTATCTAACTATGTCGGGCAGATCACCCAATTATTGAATAACAATATCTCTCTTAATTCTAGCAAATTATTTAAAGGGGAAGCCAACCCCAAAAAATAATGAACAAAAATATGTTTTATGCAGGCCATATTGAGACAGACAAAACCGTCAATATGTCACGGCTCACCTTGGCACTCTGTAGCTGAAACCTCATAGTAGGTGCCAGTCGGGCACTCCTTTGAGCAAGCGCCCTTATAGAGTTTGGGACTGAATGTGGAACAGGTTTCGCAGTCATCCGCCAAAGGCCCAGAACAGCTGCTGCAGGTCGGGTGGCACAGACCACAGCGGCCCTCCTCCATGTCCTCATAGTAGCCCGTGGGACAATTAGCCTTACACGCACCATTCAGCATCAGATACAAGAAACTGCATTCTGGAGGGATATGAAAGAGGGGTGGTTAACTCAGATACAATTCTATCCACTGCATAACTTGCAACTCACTGAAACAGGTCCTGTCATCTGAGCAAATATCGCAATGAGGGGTGCAACGCCTGCAGGTGGCGTCGTCTGCAGGGTAAGCCCCCAGTGAACAGTTGAGTGAACACACGCCTCCCTCCAAGTAGCGGCCGTCAGCACACGACAGACACTTTGTACTGGACCCTTCACATGTCAGGCAGGTATTGTCGCAGGCGCTGCATGATCCCTCTGCCGTCTCCCAGTAACCTCTGGGAGCAAAATAAAGCGAGATTTCATGAAAGAGCATTGTCATTGTCCTGTGAATTTTTTTTGCCTTTCTAATTCAACTCAATTCCAATACATATTTTTTATATAGTATTTCCGCAAGAGCAAAAGCTCTAAAAAGTGCTTTACAAAAAAATAAAATATTCACTTCATTATATATCATCCTCTGAGCTGTTTTTTTTTTTTTTTACGATAAACACAACTAAACCAATTAGGGGAGAAATGTAACAAATTCTCTTCAAGCGCATGATTTCTCAACCATTTCAAATACGGTTGATTAGTTTGTATCTTTACATTTCTCAACCAGTACAAACCATTCCAACATTTAAAAAAAAAAATCAGCTCTTGCAGGACATGAGAGAACTATTTTTAAAATAATTCAAAATTCCGGATTCACCGCAAGTGAGGTGACAAAACGATTCAAATTAATGAAAAAAAAATAACAATTTCATATTGAAATTGACAAACAAATCAAATCACCAACACATTTCTACCCCTCACATTTGTTAACCAACTTAAACTAGTCCAACATGAAAATATTCAGCTCATTCAGGATCCTTGGTACTATTTCCCACATTTTCACTATTTCCCAGAATTCCCAGTTTTGATTTAATTCCACATTTTCCACAATTACTGGAGACATTTGACAAATTCACCATTTTTCAACAGACTAAAATCATTCTTTTTGAAAAATCCTCGTTTCAAACGTTCACACGTATTGAATGATTCCACATTTTCTATTAGAAAATACCCAAGTGGAAAGAGAAAACTGATGGCATTATGGCTTGCATTTCTCTCATCTTTAAGACACTTATTATACAGGAATTGCCATTTCTGGCAACAATAAAAGTGCAGTAGCAGCTTACTCCGGGCAATTTGACCAGCACCTTCCCTGGTGGAGAAAGAGCTTAAAGCTGCCTTTGAAACAGTCGATGCAGTTATCGCTGGAGCCCACGCAGGCTTCGCAGTTTGGCGAGCAATTTTCACAAAGCTGCGTGGCCGAGTTAGCATAGGAGCCGGGGGGACACTGCATCACGCAAGAACTTTCCTGGTCCAGGAAATAGCCTGTGAGACCACAATGCAGTGAGTGGCTTCAGGTGTGAATTTGACTGCACGACAGGAGGTGTTTGTACCTTTAAAACATGAGGAGCAATCCAACGCTTGTGGGCCAAAGCAGGTCTTGCAGGATATGTCACATGTGTGGCATTTGCCATTCTCAGCTCGAATAAAAAAAAAAGAAAAAAACAGAAGAACCATGAAAAAAATTAGATTCCTTGGGTACATTTTGATTGGCAAAAAAAGGTCACATGCAAACACAAACTTGAATTAAAAGTTTCACTCGTTTAAAATCTGAGTAAAAAAAAAAAATCCCTGTAATCATGATTGCTTGTGTAACAATTTCAAAGTTGTATAAATGTAACACGATGGTGTGGTGTGGCTCTGCTTGTCGCTGTTTACAACAGCACTTCATCATACCGGGAAATGTTTCGCAACTGTTAACTTTTGCATACAAAGGAAACACACCCAACAAGATTGTTTTGAACCCACGGCTCCCTCGAGAGCGATTCAAACCCGTGTCAGCTGGAAGCACCCACTCTGCTCAAGTGCCCTTAAGCAAGACACCAACCATCAGTGACTGACGCTGTCAAACATCAGGTCAGTGCCATTTTAGGCATGTGGTATTTATCTCAAATATGAGCGCTGTACTTATCTCTCAGAGGGAAATTAGCCACATTCAAGGATGTAAATTTGCCTTACCGTCAAAATAGTGCCCCATTGGGCAGTTTGTCAGAGGGCACTGCCCATGAAGAGGCGGGTTGCCTGCGAGACAGAGGTCACAATCCATTGACCCAGGCCCATGGCATGTCTTGCAGGAGGTGTGGCAAGGGTCACAGCGCCACCCGGTGGTGTCGCTGAAGGTTTGTTGTGGGCATTGTTTGACACATTTGCCTCCTGTCATGGACAGAGAAGTAAAAAGACCGCACTTGACAAGAGATCTGAAAAATGATCTATCCCAGGGATAGATGTGAAACGCAGTGGATAATAAAAGTCTACACACCCCTGTTAGAATGCCAGGTTTTGTGATGAGACCAAGATTAATGAGTTCATGATTGGCCAATAATCTCAATGTAGCCTGTACAACACAATTTTAAAAAAAACGTTTCAAGAGGGGAAGTGAAATAATGTGGCTACAAACGTGTGCACACACAGTGTTGCGATGTAACTATTGTAACTCGTTTTTCACAGATTGGGAAGAATGAGTGCCTTTGAGTATTGTTATATTACATCAGTGTAGGTGTTCCTGAAGTGTCTAAGTGTGAATGTTTTTTTTTTTTAAGGAATATGACTCCCGGAAGTCAATGCTAATTTCCTTTTAGTTTGCCAATAAAATTTTACATTGACTTTAGCACTGTCAATGTTTTTTTTAAACGAAGCATGACTTATTTGAATGTACAGAATGTGTATTTTTGGGGGGTTGAGTCTTTAGTATGACAATAAAGTCCAACTGGGGAGTCATGAAACAGTCTAAAGCATGGTCAAGGAGAGCAGAATTAAATAACGTCTCACTCTTGACGCGCAAGCAAGAGAGTGCATTCAGACTACTTTTGCAACGTCGGGAACTTGCAAACACAAGGTGCCGTTTGGCACATTATTTTATTTAATCAATATTTTCAGAGCTGGGCACTTGACCCTTTTTTGTCGGTCAGTCGCCCGCTCTCTGGCCGCGATCTGGGTACTCTTCTGGCTCGACCCTCCGGCCTTATTCATGAAAATTGTCGGCCTCCAACCCCGTTCCGCCCCTCGTAAGAATTTGATTAATTGCCCAACCCTAGCATGTATAGAAAAGCAAATATTTACACACTCACATTGAAACCTGCGGACAACTTAAGAGTCTTCAATGAACCTAAAATTCTAACCTTGAGTCGTATTATTCACGCATGATACTGTATCTTGCACGTTTGCCGAGATGCATTTTATCTGCAATTCAAGGACTAAGGCATGCCAACGGACGGTGCCACAAATCGGATGTGAAAACACTAGCTCTCCTAATACAACCTATTGAGCAAAAATGGAGAAAATATCAAAGTGTGCTACCATCCAGGAAGTAATCAGGCTGGCAGGCAAGGCACTGCGCATCACTCCTGCAGTCTGCGCACGGCATGGGGCAGGCCAGACACACACCCCTGCCCTGGTCCTCATACGTGCGTTGCGGACAGTGCTTGCGACACTGGTGCCTGAAACTGTGAACAAAAAAAAGTAAATAAAAACCCAGGTGTAATGCCAATCGCAATTTTTACCCTGATTAAATAAATAATACAATAAAACCCCATTTTGCTATATGCGTGTGAAACTGGCCAGTCATCATTGACAAAAGCAAACTTGTTTTTAAGCCAATATGTTGACATTTTAAATGGGCCTTTCAGAGTGTCACAATTAGAAGATGATGAATGTTGATACCGGCAAGTCCAACCCCCTTGGAGCACGATGAAATGGCACAAAAGGAATGATAAAGCATCCGCCACACACAACAGCAGACAAAAACACACATTTTCTTCATACATATTCTCCTTCCTCTAAATAAAGAAAGTTAATTAGCATTTATTTGCAGCTCAGGGACATGGGGAATCATTAACCTGTCCTCCGTGTCTCCCGGGGCCGATCTGAGCTATTAAACATGAGCCAACTGTCCTGAAATGTAGTGCAAAGTGAAGATGTACAGCAAAAGATGTCACACAACAAAATTACAACAAGCAACAAACCACTAATCCTCTGAGTTTGTTGTGCCACCTTCCTAATGAGAGTCTGACCCAGTGACAGGCCAGGCTGCAATCTCTTTGGCGTTGCCGTGGCGCTGAGATGCATTGGCTGTTTGCGGGGGGAACAGCTGGAGGCGCCACATAGTATCAATCAAGTCACGCACAATAGCATCTGGCGCAGATCTCTGCAAGCGCACCACTTGAGAAACTGCGGGATGTTTGAGGATCCCTCTGTGCAAATATTAGGATCGCCATTCCACGAGGGTACAACAGCATTGCCCAAGCAACAACTCTTTTGTTTTTTTTCCTCCTTTTCCTTTATATGTGTGTGTAAGTTAGGTCAAACGTGCTGCAGATGCACATAAAGTTAACCTTTAGGCCATGAAACAAACCTGCTGAGTCCTATCTAAGTAAATTCTCATTTCCTTAGAGAGGAAGCTTAAATGTCAATAAACACCAAACGTCCATCACTTTATTTTCAGAGAGACGACTTCGTCGGACTCATTACTTTTCCATTAGTGCCTCACACTAGAAAAGGAGAAATATATGGTTATAGACTCAAATCAACGTTATTTAGAAAGCACTTTAAATACAAAAGCAAAGCTGACATCCTCAAGCTGCTTAGAATATGTAAAAGTAAGCATAAAAAGTACATTTTGCTAAATATTTTATCTTTAACATCTTAGTCTCTCAACATTAAATATTCTACGATTTCTGTAGTCCTCCATGAATTCCGAATTGTGATACAAATGTGCAAATCGCTCTCCACTGTGCCATTCCACTTGTGTGCATTAAACTATTAGTAGTTCAGATAGGGGAAAAAAAAGAGACAAGGGCCCGACTGATCAGCCGGCCGATTTTAATTGGCCGATATTAGCTCTTTTAAAATCAGCAAAAGCATTTTTTTTTTTTTTGCTTAGTCTTTTTTTTTTATTTACGCATTACAAAACAAATGTAAAAATAATGACATTCAGCCCCGCCACCCCGCAAAAAAAAAAAATAATAATCGCCCGGTTTTATTATTGAAAAGTTAAAACAAATACTAAAGGACAAAATATTGTAAAAATATTCAAGACTGAATTTAATTAATATCTTAATTGTTCCAGGCATTAAGGGACCAAAAAAAGTTATTTTATACATTACTTTTAAATGTATTAGTTGTTAAATCAGGTAGAGAGAGAGAGAGAGAGAGAGAGAGAGAGAGAGAGAGAGAGACTTTTTTTTTTTTTCTTCGGAAAAATCCATAACGGGCGACTCCTACAAGAATCCAAAACTTCTCTGCATGGATTTGGATCGACAACTCATTAAGTCAATATGGAAACAAATCCACTGGTTGAACAGGTCAAATATTGAGTTTAAAAGTTGTGATTTAATTACTTTACTTTTGGGGAGGCTATCTGGAATTGACACAAATAAAGTATCAAAGGTATGTAAGACGTTGTGTTAGCCAGCTACCACCACGAAGGTTACATTCCAAACGAGTGAAATAAAACAAATGGGCCGAAGGTAAACTTTACCTCCTGAGTGCTAACATCAAGACGGACATACACCCGCAGGCAGCTTTGCTCTCTTTGCATACACCTACTCATATTTGTTTGAGGCAAAACTCACCTCCCTTCCAGTGCCACACTGGCTCAGGTATCGCTTTCTGAATGCGAGGTAACCTGACTCATACAATGCCAGAAGAGGGGTGAAACAAACAATCAGAGGTCTGTTTAAGCTCTCTAAACTGTGACTCACAATGTGTAACCGCTCTAGCTTGGAGTCAGCAGAAGACGATGGCCAAAAACTGTTTTAATGCATTGAGCAAAATGTCCCAAAAATATAAAGCAAAATGGAAATTGTGTCACAAGCGGTGTCACCGAAAATTCACCAACTTTCTTATTCAAGCATATCGTTTTTACGTCGACACTTTTGAATCAAATGTCAAATAATCAGATGTTTACACACTTCCATGGGAAGAAAATGTCACTCACTGCCAGATAAAATGAATGGAAGATTAAAAACTCACAGAAAGTAACCTTGAGCACAACTGCTGCAAATCTCAGGGTCTTCTGTAAAAAAACAAAAAAAAAAAAACAAAATGAGGAAGAACAATCAATTTGAAGTGAGTAACTTTACAAGCAGTATTTTAAGAGACTTTCAATCAATATATCAACACACATTGAAGTGAAAATGGCTTTTTACCTGTGGAGCATGTTTTGCATCCCATCTCACAGTCAATACACTCGCCTGTATCGGGATCCTGCACTTGTCCTGGAACACAAAGCCGGACAAATCTGACATTTCCTGACATTTAATATAATTACATTTGTATCACATTTAAGCAACCGTGTCGCCAATACCGCTCTGAAAACGCTTACGAACATGCTTTAGTTTGTTCTTGGATTGATCAGCAACAACAGATTTGGTGTCCTGTTTACCTATCTCACAGGGTGCCGTTTGGCAGAGCCCATTTTGGAGTTTGTAGCGCTCGCGACATTTGCCACATATGTTGCCATCTGTGCAGAGTTCACAATTGGTTATGCAGGGCAGGCAGGCATAGCGACCCCTGTCAGGATACAATCCGCGAGGGCAGTGCGTCCGACAGCGACCTTGGTGGAGGAAACGTTCCTGTCCATTTTCATCTGAAGGATAAGAACAAAGACGAATAAATGCATTTTCTTCTTCAAGATACTATTTTGCCCGAAGGAGCCATTTCATGCATCCATTATCCATTTCTCATCCTGCTTCTCCTTATTAGGGTCGCAGGTTAGCAAAAGCATGTCGCAGTTGATTTTGGGGCGAGAGGCATCCCTCACTTTGTCAAATGACGCGCACATACAGACAAAACAGGATTCCTATTCACAGTCACGGATGATTTCAAATCTTCATTTAAACCAACAAGCATATTTTCATAATTTGGGAGGTAGCAGTCGAATATGGTGCAAAATCCTGGAATGATGCAAGTATAGATTCAAACCAAAAACATTCTCTTTGCCATTTTGTGGAAGCATTTTCTCCAGATTTGGGGGTTTTAATTGGTTCATAGAGCTAAACAGGAGAGGAGGGATGCAGTAGCTTGAGAAAAATCAAGAGGCTTGTTTAAAACCTACTATAAACTAACTTCAGCGATTGATTTAAAGCTAAATGGATTGAGACAATTTATTTTCTCTTTTGGTGTCAATGTCCCACACATTGAAAACAACCCTTGTGTATTCAAACCTGGGATGGCTTGTGGCTTTATTAACCTTTTAAAATAAGGTCCTGCACCTCCTTGAAGATATATATTATTGGATTTTAAAACTTGGATCACATTTCATCGGATCTGGCAAACATGCTGATGTTTAATGTGCTGTATGTTAGTTTGTGCACTTTGCATCTTCAGGTATGACTCCCCACAAAAAATAATTTTGCTTTGATGCTTGGTTATAGTGTTACAATTATGAACTAATTTTGGTCAAAAATGGGATTATTGATGAAAGTTCTGGCTTCACATAAATACAGTTTTTTTTAATCGCTGTTACTAAGACAAATTTCTTTACACATGAGAGTGCATGATATACAGCTCGAAGAATTAAATGAAGACATTAGAATTGACATTTGCGGTCCAATGCTATGCTAATAATATAATACAATTTATTGAAGGCAACACCGGTGTAAAAACAATAGATGTCCACTTTTCGATGCAACAAGAGAGGTACTAAATATGATAGGATAAAGCCAACTTTTCGGTGGGATTCACCTACTGAGAATCTTAAATACTAATGCAAAAACCCTTTTAAAGTATTCTAAGAAATGAATGTAACAATGTATAAAGTGTCTAGGCCCTAGTTGCTCATATTCTGTGGGCCTAACTGTGACCCCTGAGGGATGCCTAAAATCAGCTGGGCACAGCATTAACTCAAAGAGTCGAGTCGGTAGAGGAGAGTAGCCAAAAGCTGCACCTGCTTTTTGAAACTCCTCCACCTCCCAGCATGCATTAACACACACGTGACAGCTCCATGACAATACAATGCGGCGAGTGAGTTTTGATGGTCTTTGAAATAACAACATCAAGGCTGCCATCCACAGTGCGGTGTACACTGCCATTGCACTGGTTTACAGACGGAGACCACCAGAACACACACACACATACCCATGCCACAAGTGTGTGTGGCAGAGAACTTAAACCCGGTGAACCGCACAAGTCATTCAAGCCAAAGGGGATATTTTTTTCTTTTCCCTGGGATTAACAAAGAGCCCATTCTAACACGATCAGATTACTCTGGAGAAGTAGAAGGAAAAATGATCACACCTACATTTTTTTAACAATGTCTGTGGGCAGATATGTTAGAGCCCAACCCTGATTGTTTTAACAAAGGTAAATGTTAACTACAAAACACTTTGTTTTCTTTTAAATGGTCATCCATTAAAACGATGGACAAAGGCAATCCAGTACACCCAAAATACAAAAAACAACTAATTCTACCACCAACCAAGAAGAACTGTTACATTCTCTCTTATTTATCAATCCATAATTACAGGCCTGATAAATCACTTTACTTCAATCGTTAAAGAAAAACTCTGAAATGTATTATTTTTATGTTCCAAGCACGATATCTTCCACTCACCCACTCCACAGGTAGTGCACTCAAACAGCTCATGGCCCCAGCACTCGGCACATGTAGGATGGCAGAGGACACACTGGCTCTTGAGCACAAACTGTCCTCTCGGGCAGGAAGACGGAGCTCTGCAGCCGACGAGAGCGAGGAAAAGGAGCGGGATCGCTCCGAATAAGAGGGACCTCATGGCAGTGGCTGCAGCGACTGCAAAGTGATGAAGAGGAGGCAGCAGTGCCGCCGACTGACTCGCACCGACGCAGTGTCCGTGCATGCAGCAAGTCAAGCACCCAGACTCTAACACCAGCCCACTACCGTAACTTGCTAGACCAGTTCAGTGGGAAAATGGACAAATGGTCAGTGTGCAGGATTATAATAGATAGATAGATAGATAGATAGATAAACAACTATGCATCTATTTGACTGTGCATTGGATTCTCTCAGCATGCATTCAAATTATGTGCGTTGTCATCATCTGACCTAGATTTACCCAAAAGTAAAATCTAGGTCGCACCCGGTTTATTGAGGTTTACGGATGTAAATTAGAGGGATTGTGTGGTTTTCCTCGCCGCGGCTGTTTTTTTATTTGTTTATTTAACTGCCATCACCGATTGCAACGCGAGTAAAACATTTGTTAAAGAAATTTATAACGCGCGAAACAAAAAAATATTTAGGGTTGATTTTTCAGTAGAAGAGGGGAAAATAAATGTTTATCAGGGATTGTATACGTAGTTTGTCGGCAGGAATGCCTGAATTCTAAAGACACAAACTATTAAAACAACTTAAGTAGAGTGTTTGTAAATGTTTCGCAAGATCATCGCTTTGTTTAGGAGCTAAGCCACAAATAAACCCACTGCATTGGTTCGGGAGTCCGAAGTTGAGATTTGTTTTTACTCAGGCACTACAGCGGCCTCTCGCGGGCTTTTGGGTCCTCACTCGCTTAACGGGCCCGCGCGCGCGTCCGCCTGGTACGAGCGTACGTGCGTGCGTGCTCCCGAGCTCCCGGCCGGCAGCCTACGTCACGCGGCTGCCGGAGGGGGCGTGGCTTACGGCCACTGCAGCGGAGGAATATGTCATGGGGATGAGCGAGTGCGAGAGAGAAAGACACCGAGAGGTGGGAGGGAGACGGCCGGCTAGGAATTAACGGTTCGCCAAGAGGTCTGCACTGAAAACGTTACGATGGGGAGTAATGACTGACGGAAGAACGGTAAGTCATGGTTTTCATTTTTAGAGGGGATTCCCCCCCTCCTCACAGCGCGACAGGCCCCGCGTCTACGACTTCTTCCGTGCCGATCGAGCACAATAGGTTAGCACTGCGGACAGGTGCACCTGTCTTCTCCATGTACGTGGACGTGCTTGAATGGCGTTCAACTTTAGCTACGGTATAGCTTTTCTTTTGAGGCTCGAGGCGCAAAACATCCGAGGCCAGACATCACGACGAGTGGTGGCGATGCAACGTAAAGCGGTGGCGAAGAGTTAAACACTGCCAACATGAATGTGAGGCTATGTGCTTAGTCACAAATAGCTTTTGTGGCACACAGTAGCAATGTGCACGTACATGTGACAGCCGGCTGTATTTTGGGATGCTGGCCCGTTTTATAACCGTTAGACAATTTAGCTCAGCGAACCTGTGTAGCCTACGTACAGGTCATCAATCACTCTTTTTTTTCTGGGACACATAATTTAACATGGATATTGATGATAATCATAATCATACATAGTTTAAGTAAGACTAGACCAATGCAATACAGTTCAGTAGTGTGATGTACATTTGCTTCATCAATGGCCTGGTTTATGGTGTCTCTTATCAATGAATGCCTACAGTTATGACGAAGCCACTATTTTTTGTTGTCGTTTTTTAACTTTGCATTTATGTCATGTCTACCATTCACCCATGTGAGAGTGACAAACACTGAAAAGAAAAAATCTCAGTCTTCTTTGCGCTTATGTTTACCACTCATTTATCCGACAAAGCGAAAACAGAACCACAAAGCCAAGGCGAGCTTGTGGGTGCCAGGCTAAGCCGTGCCATGCCGTCTCCTACAGACGGCTTCACTGAAGAGAGGGCACTTGGCACCCGATCAGTTACCACTGTGAATTCCGTTCCTGTCAGCGACATTTAGCTGCACAAAATCAGAACCGAGATGACGGTTGGTGTTGAACTCAGCTGGGCTTTCATGTCACTCATGGCAGCGCTTGGACAATGCACAGTCACATTCCTTTGCAAACATCCCTGCCAACTGCCCACTACCTCCAGTACCTTACCAAAGAATTCCCCCATTATGACGTGTAATTGTGAAGAAAAGAACACACAAGCTTTGCTTCCCGTAATAAAAAGCACCTGACGGCAATACAATAAAATCTACAAAGTTTAAACCTTCAGAGGCGTCAAAATGAGTCAAGAGACTTGTGTAATCACTGTCCAATCACTGCCCTTCTTTAAAGTGGACCCTGTTCTTCAGACATCCATACAGGTGGTGAGGCCATGTCAAGTGTCTTCTTTCATGCTGTGATGTCATCTCGGGGCAGCTGAGGGGCTTTTGTCACAATGTTAGGCAGGGGAGAAGGGAGAAGTACAATTGTCATAAAACAGAACAACACTGAACGACGTGGCCGAAACCGACTGAACTTTTGCGAAGCGTGCTTGGTTCGCCAACCTATTTTCATGAGTGGCCGATGGACAGGCGGGCAGTCAGTGAATGGGGCAATTGAACATGGCCCACAGTGTCTCAAAATCTTCCTTGGGGCCATCCACTTCTTCCTTGACAGTCATGCGATGTTTTTGTGGTTCAATAAAAAATATGAAATCAAATAATACAGTATATTTTAGACAGGGTTTGGAATCTAGTACAAGATTGCAGTGTGTCTGTCGTTGTGTGATACAGAATTGCTTGCGTGCTGAAGAGAGTCATATTTTTGCGATGGTCGAGTTGAGTCCCATTGGGCTGTGTTGCTCGGTGTGCGGCAAGCCTTTGGGTATAGTTTGTTTCCCCCATCTGTTAGATTAATTGGTGAAGTGTGCGCGTGGCAATGAAACAATTTTTGTTGCAATAATTGTAGCCCGAAAGAGAAAGCCGTAAAAGTTTGCTTTTTTTTTTTTTAACCTGATCTCCCAAAATATCTTGGAAGTCAAAATCCTCTTTTATATCCAATACGTAGTTGGTTTAAATCCAGGATCAAGTCTTTTAAAGATGATTTTCATTATCATTCCCTCATACTGAGTACTGTTTTAATTATGAAAGTATAAAATGATCGGAAAATCCTGGGACCACTTCTGGAATGTCAAAATTGTCTGACGATAATGTGGATTTAAAGGGATATCATGCCGTTTTAACAAGATCAGGCTCTTCTTTGCCACCTGTGCCTGTGCGGCTTTGACATTTTGATGACTTCATATCAGGCTTTTGTGTGATATTTATCATGAGATACTGTCCTGGCAGACGACAGATCCTCATTTGAGGTGCATTGCTGCACTGTTGATCGCTCCTATTATTATGTAGAGCTGTTAATGGTTTATGGTGTTGTAATAAACCCTTCATTGTCACATGTATTGATCGATATGAATTTTTATGTCAACCAAGGCTGGTTTTACTGTTGAAGCTTTTCAGTTAGAGCATTTTAAGCCGTCTTGTTTTTCCAGCTGTGCGTAAGTTCCAAAGCTTTATACGGAGCACCCTGCAAAACAGAATCCATCGCAGGTTGTGTACATTGTATTTTTAAAATGTCAGAATATGACGGTAGACATCAGCTTACTTCTATAGGACCTCAGTTCCGTGAGCACAAAAAACGAAAGGTGCCGAAAGGATGTGTGGTTGATTCTACAGATCCCACTGATATTAGTCCTGAAAGCAGGGTAGTTGCCGGAGACGTCCGCTTTTGTAGCATGTTCCCGCGAGGCTAAGCGGAAACCCCTCTCCAAATCAAACAGAACACGGTCGCACTGGGTACCCTTGGTGGATCAATTCAGACTCATGAAAAACCACAGTTGGTCATTTTCTTTCACTCTCAAAAGGAGGTCTGACCTCCTTTTCTCTGCAAAAAAAAAAAAAAGCCCTTCTGGAAACTCTCCATTTTGTCTTTCTGATTCTTTCTACTGAAGGAGGCACGAAAGGACATGCAGGCTCGAATCAGTTGTTCAGCTGTTGCTCATTCTCGATTTTAAGTAGCGTAAACAAAGGCGCTGCTCTCTGCGGCTGTCTCACCGAATTCTTATCAAACAAATGAATGACATATTGATGAGTAACGGCAGTAACTATGCACTCTGTAAATTCAGTAAGACTGCGCCCTTCTCTGTCAACAACTGAAGCAAAGGAGAGGAAATTGCAAATGACTTTAAGTCAACAGGGAGAGGAGCTGAAAGCAGTGTTTTCAACTGTTGTCACCCTCGCACCCGCATTTGCCCATCGTCGCGAAATTGCGACCCACTTTTAGAGGCATTAAGAACAATTAAGACTAATGTATTTTTCAAAAATAGCTCTTGAAAACATGTATTTTTAAACTCAAGGAAACATGCTTAGATAGTCAAAGTGCCTCTCAGATCACTTTTATTAAGAAACGAAAGATGAACATGACAACTGCATGTCCTGTGCAAAAATGAATGTGCAAGAAGTAAATGGCACACAATTTCGCTTTTCTAAGGCCCAGATCTCTTCTTTTTAGGGGCGCTACATCAATGGTTGATTCTTTTTAGGAATTGAAGGATACAGATAAGTGTTTATGTAACATTTTCAAAAGTTTGAATCGTTGAGCTATAAAAACTCCAATGGTTATGTGAGGTGCTGTTTAAATGCAGCTGTGAGTTGCGTTTGCTCGTTTGATTTTCATCTCTAATGCTTTTCAAATGAGTTTGATGAAGAAATATTTCCCCAGCCAGGTTGACCATATATCGAGGGCTGAGCTGCGCTCTTTGTTTGCGGTGCACTTAAAATGTCCAGTGTAGTGATGGACATAGACAATGGAAATACTTTCAGATTCCAAAAACTAAGTTAGAATGTTTCTAATGCATTCCTGTCAAAATAGTTTTAGAATGAACATAATTCTGAAAATTGAATATTTCGTTGACGTTCAAGTGCTTTTGCTTTTGCGGATCAGGAAAAAAGAATGAACACCAAACAACAATTTCTGGTGGTCATTTGAAGACCATGTCAACATTTTTATGCGAACACCTTTTTAGATATTTCAACGTAGAAGGGTTTCTCAAATTGCGGACCGTATTATACACAAGTACCCAAAAAAAAAAGGTGATTTTTGTTGGGGCGTATTCTAAACGGGTGCATGTTAGTCACAGAGTTTTGCCGTACATAACCTATTTCCCTTTTCCATTGTCCCGTAGCTACTCTGCTCGCCGCAGCATTGACCTCATATGCTATTACTGGCTGCTAATTGGTTAAGCAGACTGTGTCATTGTCACATTTGAGGATAGTTCGGCGAAAATGAAATGCATGGTGACGCTATTTGACAATTTTCTCTGCTTGAGCTCCAGGAAGGCAGGTATTATTCTCCGCTCTCTCTACTTTGCTACAGTGGTCCATTTTCCCGCTGTCCTCAATCAATCTCATAAAATTGGTGTCCATACACGAGTCCAAACCAGTGTGAGCAATCTTCGTGTCAACTGAGCAATTTTGGTCGCAAGTGAACTCTGAAGGATTCTTGGTCAACATTTGCAAGGAAAACCACCTTAGAAACTAAAAAAAAAAAAATACTGCTTTTACTGAACATTTTTTTTCTCTTCCTTTTTGGAAGTTTTTCAAATGGCTCGAAGCATGTGAGTCTTCTGCTCTGAAGGTTCTTCACTCTTGGTACCAGTTATGCGCGTGTGACACTGGGTCAGAAAGGGCCCGGTCCAGAAAGCAGGTTTCAGTTGCCGTGATAGCAGAGCTGGAGGGCCTGACATTTAAAGGAGGTTATGAACTTGCCCTGTGCCACCTCCGCAACCACGGCTTTGTTTTGGTTGAAGGCCGCACACGCAGCTGAGCCGAACATTTGACTTGACCAGACGCTCGCTTGTACCAAATCATAGCTGCTTCGTTTACACGTGGTGTAGATAAACACTGCTTTTATGTTCACCGGGTCAGTCGTGTGCTTCCTTTTGTAGAGCAGCATCGATTGAAACATAGCTCAGGTATTTGCGTTCCAATAACAAGTGCCGGCTCTATGCAAAATCTTGCTGCGCTGGCAGTGTGCAGCGTGGCAATGAGAAAAGTGTAAAGTGACATTATTGCTTCCTGCAGCATTTTTCACCCAGCATGTGAAGCATGGGAGTCTAGACTTTTAAAGGCCCGGGACTTGTAAAGCAGGGCAGCAGTGTCACATCTGTGTAATGATATTTGCAAATGGATCAAAATGACTGCGCCCTTCTGGCTGCTGCCTTTTCTGAGGATCCCCCTGGCCGCGAGCCGATAAGCAGCTGTCTGTGACTCCTCATTTTGCCGAACAGCAAAAGCTTTGTGTTGAGAGGGTGTGGTGGATTTTTAGGTTGTATCAATTCATCGAATCTATCGATGGGGAAATAATTTTTTGTGTTGTGTTTTTTTTTTTTTTTTTTTTTTTTTTGTATTTTTACAAATTTAAATATTATTAGGCAATGGAAAATGTTGTTATCATTGTTAAGACAGTTCATTATAGCTTCGGTACAAAAGAAAATACGTATACTTCGTGGATCTTAGACATTTTAGACATTAGTCCTTTTTTTTGTATCAATCTAAAATTTTGTATGTGCGTTTTAACAAAATGCGCACATGAGCATTTTATAATCTGAGCGCTTTTGTTAACATGACACGTATAGTGCTAGTTTGTCCTTCCATCATGTGTTGTGACATACTGCAATCATTGTATGTTACTCACCAACCTTTTTGAAACTCATTAAATTACTAGTTTGGTCATAGTTTTCCCAATTAAAAGCAGATGTTTGCAAGTGTCTTCCTTTGATTAGGCGTGAAAGATAATCAGTCTGCTTTTATGAAGAACCTCAGAAATCAGAGAATAATTTAATAATAATAACCAATTCCTGTCGAGAGGCTGAAATTAGTTGATTTGGCCAATTTACAATGGCTTTAAACAATGACTTGATTATTAAAATAGTTGTTGAATAATTTGATAATCATTTGGTTGTTGATTAATGGATTAATTTTGACACCTCTATTTATGATTACTACGAGGTGATTCGCATGGTACTGTATGTGTGCTTATACAGTAGTCGCAATAGAGGCAGTCGTGATGTACACGAAATAGAAATTTCCGTTTCGCTAGGAAATTGCGAGTGCGCTTGTGACGTTAATCATGATATTTTATTTATTCTTTTACAGTCAAAGGAACATGCTAAAGGGAAGCAGTTTCACCTTTGAGTTTGTCTGACGGGTTTTGTAGCAGCCAGCAGAAGGCAAATAATGCATTAAAGATCAAATAATATCACAAACAAAGCTTATAAAAGCCGCTGTATGTATTGTTTCTTTAATTAGAGTGAAGCTGATTTGAAAACGTACTTCAACTATAACGAGAATGTGTTAGCACAGAACTCCATGTATGGTGCATGTATCTCCCTATAATGGAAGCGAAGGCGTTCAAGTGTGAGTCCAGCTTCCCTCCCACCTGCTGCATATCTGCGTTACACGTGGGTGACTATTAACTCACCCTGCCGCTGTATCATGGCCATGTAAGCGGTGCATGTACAATCATAGAAAAACAGCAGGTGGTTCATCTCCATATTAAATGTCAGGAAAGTAGAACTGGTTCCTCTTTTTTTTTTTTCCTGATTGCATTTTCCATATGAGGACGTATTGTGTACTTGAAGTGACGAGTGAGTCTTGTGAGCTTCCAGTAGTGCTCAATTAAGTGTCAAAATGTCCTGGAAAAACATATTAAGAGTTTGGTGTTTTTATTTTGATGTGCAATGCAAGTGAGCCGAAGTAAAAATAGCACAACTTGAAGCTCCCAGATCAGGAGGTGGCACGTTAGCAATGGAGCAATTTTGTGACTTCATTGTGGTGAATAATAAATGAGTTAATGCTGTCACCCAAGTGTGGTGCACCTCAGCGCAAAGTAAGAGCATGACGCTAGTTCGCTGCTAGGTAAGATATTTGCCACAGAGTTCCTAAAGTGCTTGTGTTATGACCGCAAGATGAAGACGACGGAGGTTGCTGGAGTGGAAATTATTAAGTTAATACCGCCAATATTTTTAGTTTAGACAGATTGCTTTTTAAAAAGCTGCAACAGATGAGCACTGATACAAGTATGGCCTCATTTTTGTTACTCAATATATGAAGTCATTTATTGACGTGAGACTTGAAGCCTGAAGTAGTTTGAGCAACTTCCAACGTAAGAACATATTCAAATCCAGATAAACTGACGGGGTGAATATTTCTCTGATTTTGGAGTTGTTTTTCTTTTCCACCTGTCAATCTATCCCAATTCATCATATGACATCTGCTGGTTGTGTGCCTCACCTTCTCTGCTTTTAGCAGCGTCAGCAAGTTGACACAATGTTGTGTATAAGCAAAGATGATAAGGATAGTTTTGCACTTTCTCAACCAGGTTTGTGCTCATTTCACACACGCGTCTGCATTTCATTGAGAGACTCTGCCTGTGCACAAGGACAGTTAGGTGAGCAGAATAAGTGTTTTCTGTTCATCTTAGAATGTGATTTTTGCAAGGCGGTAGAACTCCCTATGTGACTCAAATGACAGTCCGGTAAGTAGAAGCAATACGATGAGCTCATTCAATAGAAGTGTGATTCCGTTTAGTGTCTCAGTTAATCCGAAACTAACCGTCGATCCTTTGGTTTCAGTGGATAACCTCCTGTTTGATTGTTTGGTTTTCAGGGTTTTCTGCATCCCCACTGTCTTCCTTTCACCGACCTGTGAAGCCATGGACTAGAGCTTTGTCTGGTCCTGACAGTCCCACGGTCATGTGATGGCGTCACATCAAATCTCTGCAAAAATACAGAAAGTAAGTATGAAATATATATATATATAAAGTGGAAGTGCGCAATATTTGTGTTTTTATTATTGATAAATTTCGTGGAATATAAAAAATTAGATGTTGGCCGCATCCGTAAGCCACCTTGATACCATCTCGTAGTAAAAACACATGAGTCTCTTTGGTCAGCCAAACACTTGATGCTACATTAGTCTGTAAGATGGAAAAATAGTTCATGTAATATTGACTGGGCACTGCATTAGGTACATCTGCACAACCTAATAACATTTAATATTTATTAGAAACATTATAATTCAGTTTCCACAACAGTTGTATGGTTTTTTTTTTAATTACATTTATGGTGACTATAATATAATAATATAATAGCCCTTCTTTTTCTAGTTGTGCAGTTTTGCTCTTGCTAACTCTGCTATCAGTGGAACGTAGCCCAATTGCAAACCCAGCCTGTCTCTTCTTTTCTTTTCTTCAAGTCGAATTAATGGCCACTTTAGGTCCTATGTGTGAATTTATCACAGAGGAAATATTGCAATTAACTTCTTCTGTAGTTCATTTTCTAACGCTTTATGTGAGACAAGCACAAGTGTAAAAAATGATTTAACTGGATGGGTGACTCCCGCCCACATAAATTCATGTCAGATAGAAACCATGTAGTCGGCTGTTTCTGAGTCACTGTTACCTCCCACGTGGGTGGAGGGGGGGGGGGGGGGTGTAGGGAGCGCTGATGTGGACATGACTGCACTTAAAGGAAAAGATGAGCTTACATACAAGTGCTTGCTCCTTCTGTCTTGCCCCTCGTCATGATACCTAAAAGCTACACATCCTGCCTGTATAGCGTCGTTGGGATTCTTCTAATATAATATAATATAATATAATACTTTCTTGCCACAAAATTATTACTCACTCTAGAAAGATAAATTCTACCTTTACATTTTTTGGAATTGCTTAGTATTCCAATTTCCCTCAAGGGTCCCATAAAAGGTGAGTATTTTATTTTTTTTCTTGTACATTTGTATTTTAATAGTACGGAAGAGGATTAGGTCATAGTTGGGATCCTAATACATTTTTTTTTTAATTCAATAATTCAGTGGGATGACACGGCTTGAAAGTCAACCCATAAATGTTCTTTGCAATACTATGCTGTATGCGCCAGAACTCCAGCTCTAGTCCTAACACGGCATTCTGATTAATATTGCATTTTTGAAATATGACTTAAGCAGCAAAATCCATCCGTTTTTATCCATCTCAGGGGGCGGCCATTTTGCCTCCTGCTGTCGGCAACTGTCATCATAGTTGCTCAGGGCTCCGGTAATGACGGCTCAATTTGTCAACGTCACATGACCAAACTCGGGAAAATGTCGGCTCGGACGAGAGGTGAAACTTCTTCTAAGACGATCAGAAAAGTCCAGTTTCAGTCCATTCAAAGTCCCGACAATGAAATGACCTGAATGAATGAGAATATTCTCGAGCACACTCAATCACTCACTCACTCACTACTACAACACAGCGCAAATGGCTGGCTGTAACTAGGTCAGCCAAACTATTGTACGTCCTAATTGCATGTTTGACTCATTAAAAATTCACGGTGATAAAGAGCACAACATAAGTCAAGCAGCTCTTGAGAGCCTACGGTAGCTGAGAGGACATTACAAAACCAAGATGCTTCTGTTTGTGTGGGGTTACAAATGTCATGTTGTACTCTTTAATGCAGATGACCCACAAGAACTGAACGGCTGCCGGGAGGGGCGTGGGGGGGGGGGGGGATCTCCATTGGGCGCTTCTCGGGTCAAAGCCACAGGCCTTGGCAGTTCTGCACACAGAGATCCGCTATTGGTTCTGTCAACCTGTGGGTGTTTGTTTCTTTGCTGCTGTTGCTCGGGGCTGCTCTCTGACCCCACCCCCCCTCCAACACACACACACACACACACACACATGGCTTCTTCCCGAGGAATGAAAGTTATCCATGAACTCATTCATTCCGTGGAACGAGGGAGTGAATGCATCTCATTAGTGTTGTTTGTGACCCAGTCTATTGACCAAAAGAAATTAGTGGCTGTGTTTCTTGGACATAAACATGCTTTCTCCTAGTAAACAGTAGCACTGAAGTGGTTTAAGATGCTCGATTCCCGCCACAGAGGCAGGAAGAGAGTTTGCATTGTTGCGATTACAGGCAGTGGGCCAGAGGCTTTGGAAACAGGCAGGTGTGTCCTGGATACGACCCTTGGCTGCGGCACTGTTGATATTACATCAGTGCGGCTGGGTGTTATGTTATGACTGTGAGGAAGATGAGGAGGAGCGCCACTTGCACTCGTTTGACCCAGGCTCATGTTGGGACGCAAAAAGTTTTCTCTTGAGTGCTTGTTTTGAAACACTTTTTCTCTTTCTTTTTTTTTTTCTTTTCTCAGATGAGAACGTGAAGGCTGGCGTCCACCAAGGCCTCCGCTGCTCCGTGGGCAGCGCACACACATGATCACATGACTCTGGACATGGACGCGGTCCTGTCAGACTTTGTTCGGTCCACAGGGGCAGAACCGGGTCTGGCAAGAGACCTGCTGGAAGGTAAGCGGCTACTGCTACTAACTGCACTAAAAAGGGATGGTTGGTGTGTTTGATCATCTGCTCTTGATGCGGGCTGGTTTCTGCGATTAAGAATGGAGAGAAAAAGGGTGGAAAGGAAGGAGAACAGAAACAAAATGAGGGAGGGCAGGACAGCAGCTCACGACCAGGAGCCTGCTCGCTGATTTAGAAGTGGCTGTGACGTTTTCACAAGAGCGTTCCCAAGAGACTGCTTTGTGTCCATTCACTGGGTTGCATTGAGGAGCACTGTGCTCCTGGCATGTAAGCTTAACTCACTTAGCCACATTGAACAAAACAAAACACCGGAGTGCAAAAGTTCACGAGCCAACAGAATTATAGTCGGCGGTTAGCAAGATTGGAGCCCGTGTCCTGTGTAAATAGAAATTTAGATCAAACCTCGAGGATTGTATTGGAATAAATATAACGTTTGTTTCTCTTTGTATGTGCTGTAGCTGGTGTCTAATGCTCTATTGTTTCTTCTGTTGTGCACCTTTCACAAAGAAATGTTAAAACATGAAATGATTAGATATTGTTTATTTAATTTTATTTTAAGATGCTATTGATGGCCTGACGTCTGTGCAGGCAATGTGGGTTAAATTCCCACTCAGTGTCAGTGTGAATGATTGTCTATATCATTTGTCTACACATCTTTTTGTACAAAAATGCAATTCAAAGTGCTTTGCAAGAGTCAAAACCTATACCCTCACCCTACCACCATTAGCCGAGGATATAGACACGCCCACAACCAGGTTATGGTGTAGTCCACCTTTCGACCGGATTCTGCTGAAATAGATTCAGCATACTGACTTCTTTGTTGTTATTTTCAATTTCTTTCTTTACTACACATGATTGGGCCCAAGTCCACAACGTCAGTATTAGAGGTTTGTTGTCCTCACTTATTGACAACTCTGAACTAGTCTTGGGTGAATTATTGAATGTGTGCACCTGTTGGTCACACATGGATATTAAACTGATGACTTAAGCCCAGCAAAACGACATTGTTATATTGTGCAATATGGGTTATTGTACATATAAATAATATTCTCTCTATCTCTATCTCTGTCTAGGTTAGTCGGTAGATTATTTGGACTTGGACATTTTAAATGTAACTCACATGCTGGAAATGTGTGGGCATCCCTGCCTTAAAGAATTCAATCTGAAAGCCAATGATGGTTAAATCAGAGCAGCTGTGCTACGATTTACATTTAATTCGATTCATTAGCTAATCGAGACTAATATCGGTGAGTAGTCGATGAGCAAAATAGTCGTTAGCAGCAGCCCGAGATGCAATACGCATTTGTCTTGATTCTGCCCAATCTGCCTCTGTCTAGCCTGCCTCGATACTTTTAATTAGTCTACATTTTTTCCACATTAGTGCTTTTGTTTTCATAGCCAATTTCAATTCAACCTGACAGGTATTCAGTGACCGCCGTATGCAATCCATCATCATTTTAGAACACCATAGTACGTGATTATGATGTTAATTCTGTACAGGAAGTAAATCCTTAGATGGTGGAATTCCTGAATGTGTAAGTTGAAGCTAATGGATGTGAGTAACCCATGTTCCTAATTTATCTGCGCTTCTTTTTGCTGACGACGGCCATTTCAAATGAAGGAAAGAAGTGTTTCTCCATTGAATGCTTGCGGAAGCATTTAGAGACCATGCATTAGCCGCCATACTGCCGGGCCTTTTGTTGCCAGCGTGGGTTTTGATCACCTCTGAGAGACGTTCACTAAATCTGCTTTGCATTGATTTGGCTTGAGAGACGAGGATCAGCGGTGCCAAGTTTCATGTTCGGTTAGTAGAGAAGCATCATGTCTGGTCGTCTGGAGGAAATAGTCCATTAACTGGCCCGCAAACATGCTCCGGTTACAAAAGCGGCTGACACTTGCTCCTCTGAATGTCTTCAGTTGCAAATATTATACAAGCAGGCTATTCTGTCATTATCAGAACTTGCTTCATTCTGCCCTATTACTTGCTTTTCCAGCTCTCTTTCTAAAACAAAATCCGTAGAGCTACACTATAAAACAGAAAAGAATGTGTTGAAGCAGACTGGGCGTTAAGAGCTTTCTCTGTGAAAACAGTTACCTACTTCCGCTGAGAAAGGACTCCATGAGAGTGATAAGCGAGAGGCCAAACAAAGCCAAAGACCTGACAGTTAAACAATGAGCTCACACTGCTCTTTAATTTGAGGCCAAACTATAGTCTGCTCATAATTGCATTACATTGTTAGTCGAAGAAATATTGAATTGAAATTTTATACGTGTTCAAAAAACAGTTCTGAACACACACACACACACACTTTCTTTGCACTGAGTCTTAACAAGAGTGTGTCTGCCCATGTTCCTCCTCCGCGTCAGGATATTGCTGTCACTCTGATAATGGATCTGTCTCGCTTTGCCATCGTCACTGTTCTGACCCTACCCAACCTCAACCTTTCACTGTTGCTCACTGTTTCACTGCCTTTGCTTCCCGTGGGCTTCTTTTTAACATTGGCCTTGTGTTTTATTAATAAATAATCAAATGTGGAAAATCTATTTGATGGACCAGTATGATTTTCTTTTTTTTATTCATTCATCTATCAGGTTCTGCTAGTTTGCAGTAGTTATTTGGAATTTGAGCCCAGCTTTCAGCTTTCTGTAGCATGTCCAGTATGAGATCGCATTATTTACAGTACAGGCAACTGTTCCGTGGGAACATTCAAACCAAAAAAATAAAATAAAAATATACTTCATTAAAATAATCAATTTAATGTCTGTTGCTGTGTTTGTTCATTGTTTGGATATTTTTGTTGACTTTTGCCCGGATAGGTAAAAACTGGGACCTCAGTGCTGCTCTGAATGATTATGAGGAGCTCAGGCAGGTCCACACTGCCAACCTGCCGCAGGTCTTCAACGAGGGCCGCTACTACAAACAGCCAGAGGCACGTGACACGCCGACCCATGTCAGCAAGATCGACAGGTCGTGTGCGCAGAAGCAGGAGGACAATGGACAAGGTAGACTATTATTGGGACAACTTTTGAAGTTTTCCTGACTGAACATGCTACTGGCACGAAATGCGAATATCTCTGAAGTCAATTTCTTCTGTCTCTATCTTCCCCTCTAGAGAAGCGTCTGTCCCGCGGAATCTCACATGCCAGCTCCGCCATTGTCTCCCTGGCGCGGCTGCAAGTGGCCAATGAGTGTACCAACGAGCAGTTCCCTCTCGAGATGCCCATCTACACATTCCAGCTGCCAGACCTCAGCGTTTATAGCGAAGACTTCAGGAGTTTCATTGAGCGAGACCTGATAGAGCAGTCCACCATGATGGCTCTGGAGCAAGCTGGTTAGTTATCCTTATTGTTTATGCTGATTGGATCTGTTTGTACAGAATGCTGTGCAGTTAATAACGCAACACAGATGGAGAGAAGGATGCGAATCGAGTATGATCGTCAAAGTTAGACATCTGGCTGAAGACCTAATTTTTTTTTTTTTTTATATCTTTCAAATTTCCAGGATCCCCAAGGAGTAATTTTGCAGCTGACGCTTTGAACTTGTTGAGTAACTATTTCGAGAAGTTTCTCATCATCTTTGGAGAGAAAGATGGTGACATGATACCTTTTCTTTTTTTATACCACACAAACAAGCAAGATTTCTACATTTATGTATTATTTTCCACTAAATTAAATTAGTTACTCTTATTTCCATGGTTAAAGACGAAGACACCATTGTGAGCTTGTAATTTATTATTTCTTTTTTTTTTAATAAACCATTCATCCATATAGAAAATCTAGCTAAAATATGTATAAATGCAAAATAATTTTCCCGTTATGCTCTCGAAGTTGCCACTATAGATAGCAACCCACATTCAATCAATACCTCCTTAAATCATTCAAAAACACTTTTAGAGGTCTCAAACCATTTTTGAGCACTGCAAATTTAGCCCCCCCCCACCCCCAAAAATAAAAACCTATCACTGTCATTAAAAGGTGAACAAGACTCATAAAACGAATCCATCCTGTTGTTAATGTTAAATAAATGATGCAGTTATTTCAGCTGTGGGGATTGTGTACAAGGCTCAGGGCTGTCAAGACGCGCTCAACACAAACACACACACAAATACACACTCCCTAAGGGACACCACACCGGCTGGGGTGATGTGAAAGGAAGAGAATTTTCATCTTGGTTTTTGGAAGATTATTTTGCATATTTTTCATGCAATAACCTGTCGCCGCCGGAAGAATATTGGATTTTTTTTTAACCATACCAGTGATGATGTTCCAACTAGCTTTTGGTCACAGGATATAAAAGTTATTTACCATATAAATGTCATGTCCTGCGCCTGCTAATCATTTTACACCCTCTTTTTTGTTTTTAGCATGAACTATTCCCCCTACCCCCAAAAATAAATAAAAAAGTGCATTCAATCCATCAGTCAAACAATCCGCACACAGTTGTTTATGCTAACTAAATTTTTGCACAGGTCGTCTGAACTGGTGGTCCACCATGTGCACCAGCTGTAAGAAGCTGCTTCCTCTGGCCACCACGGGGGATGGGAACTGCCTCCTCCATGCGGCTTCTTTAGGTAAGCGTCTCACTTTTAACGAGCGCATCATTTGTCCCATTAAAATGTTTTTCATCCTGCTGGAATATATATGCTGGTATAGCAGCAAGGCATTAATGCCCCTAATATTTT
This sequence comes from Idiotropiscis lumnitzeri, assembly GCF_059441095.1. Taxonomy (NCBI): domain Eukaryota; kingdom Metazoa; phylum Chordata; class Actinopteri; order Syngnathiformes; family Syngnathidae; genus Idiotropiscis; species Idiotropiscis lumnitzeri. The sequence goes on along the minus strand of NC_142396.1, from coordinate 9,314,730 downwards.
AGTTGCCACTGTAGTACAGTAATCCCCATCATATTCACAGATTAGTATTCACAAATTCACCAATGAGAGTATTCGCCACATTTATGCATGCAGACTTTATTTTTTATGAATACTGATGATTGGTCAAATGAGTTTGAAATGGATTTATTAGTTTGTTTGGATATTTATGGTTGAAACTCTTCATATGGGCAATTGAAAAGTGGCATAATAATGTAATTATTCCTTTTCAGTAATAAAAGTGCATTGCACTCAAGACGATGTATCAACGTTAGCGTTACCAAATATACAGTATAAGCGGTGTCCAGATTGGCCCACCAATATTAGGCTCCAAAATAGTGATGCAATGTCAGTAACACAATTACGCAGACAATACCATCAAGATATACATATTTTTTAAAGTTCACTTATCATATAATATAGCTTCTAAAACACAGTTGTGCAAAACCGCCATGTCAGATTCTTTACATGTAACATCGTCTATGCGTCTCCTCCAGGGATGTGGGGTTTCCATGATAGAGACCTAATGCTGAGGAAATCCCTGTACACCATGATGAAGAGCGGAGCAGAGAGAGATGCCCTGAAAAGGAGGTGGAGGTGGCAGCAAACCCAACAGAACAAGGAGGTTGGTAGAGTCTCTCCATCCCCGAGGCACTTAAATAAGATCGTCTGGAGTTGCAAATTCATCACATAACTTAATTAACTGAGCTCAAATTTTGCCTTTTTAAGTGAGCCTTTGTGGCCGGTTAGCGCGTGGTCAGTTTCCTTGTACTCGCTTGCCTTGATGGTGAAACTATTTGTCAGTCAAATAAAATAACTACTTTTTTATCCTGTTTTTTTTCCCCTTTGGAAGCAACAGGTTCAGCAAACCACAAAAAGAGACACAAAATGATAAAAGTGATCATGTAGGCGAGCATGTGCTCATCAGAGTTGTGTTGCATGTGCAGTCTGGCCTGGTGTACACCGAGGAGGAGTGGGAGCGGGAGTGGAACGAGCTGCTCAAGTTGGCCTCCAGTGAGCCTCGCACTCACCTCAGCAAAAACGGCAACACGAGCGGAGGGTAAGCCGTCTCGAATGCGCGTCTCCCACACATATGCTCAAAATGCTACTTGTATGACACATCTAAAAGGAAAAGTTCTGTATTCGTATTTTGAGCTGTACCAAATATTAAACCCAGAATTCCATGTCGCATTCTCAAGTGCCTGAATTGTGTATTCAAATGACTTTATTACACGGTAATAAATTAAACTAAACAAAGCGCAAATTTTTAGTTGGACAGGGCGAGTTGCAAAAGTCTGAAAGACGCTTCGTTAAATGAAAAGAATTACATTTCTATTTCAACATTCACCGTTACTGATAGTAGTGACACATGAAGCTGAGTTTCATCAGCCAGCATAAATTCAATTCCTGCTCAGTGACTACCGGCATGAATATTTTGAATGTAAATTTGCAGTCTCAATGTGCCTTGCTATTGACTGCCGAACAATCCAGAGTGTTGTCTGCCTTCCAACCAAGGTCAGCCGGGATCCATGGTCACCTGTGACTCTGAACAGTAAAAGCAGTAAAAAAATATAATAAATAAAAATTGAAACGCATTTATGGTATATAAGCATATACAGTGCTCTAGATTTATTTATGCTTCGAAGGCTTCGGATTTGGCTCTAAGCTACCGTGACTTTACAATAATACAATGACATTTTAGAGAGAGACCAATGTGTTCTTTTTCAGGCTCAATACCGATTATAAGTAGTCAAGGAGGCCGATTACTCATAGTTGGAGCGGTAAAAAGGAAAATATTTCTGTCAAAATGTTGAATTGATCAGTTTTAGTTTATCATGAAAGTTAATAAAAGCTCACGTCATACTACGCCATCTAGTGGCGTCTTTTCGCCACTTTCCATCGAAGCCGCACCAGCCTCCTCCCTCCCACAAAGCTGTGGCTTCCCTGTTGCATGAAAGCCGACGCGAGCACGTTTATTGAAGCACATCTCAAACAAACTAGTTTCCTGCGCCCACGCACGGAGAAACCATATGCGCCTTTTCTCATTTCTGCTCTCACAAAACAGGTGCGCTATGTTGACCAAAAAGGAAACAGACGTGTTAATAAGCGTGAGAATGTGATTTAGCTCAATTGTATTCTTAGCTGCCTTTCAGTCACTGACAACCTCGCCTTATAAAACGCCTCATTTACTCCATTAGTGTGGCGGTTTTAACCTGTCATTGAGCTCGATTGTAACACGGTAATCATGTTTGGAAGGCTTGATGCTGCTGGTGTGAGATGAGCCCCTAAATGGGTTGAGTGGGATTCCCATATTAAGAGGCTCTTCATTAGAGTTAATTTGGCCGCGTAGGCTGTTAGTGTGCCCGACAACTTAATTGTTGCACATTTTCTTGTTCCCCGGTGCTCGCAAGCCTGAGCGCTCTGAATCTGCTCTTCTTTTTGCTCTCTTTCATTCCAACACATGTAGAGCCTGAACAGATGGGCCTATTGTTGTCCAGCCTGTTAACAGGCGCCAGATGAAATAGATCTAAGGGATGAAATCATGTGATTAGGTTCTACATTTCCTATTTTCACCACTAGTGTGCTTCTATCTGTCAGTACCAACTCAGGAAATCCCACGGGTGTTTCCAACTGCAGGGTGGATAACTCTGAGGATCCAGTCTATGAGAGTCTGGAGGAGTTCCATGTGTTTGTACTGGCCCACGTGCTGCGCAGGCCGATTGTCGTGGTGGCCGACACGATGCTCAGAGACTCGGGAGGAGAAGGTACAGTAAGACTGCGCCTCGTCGCGATCACCTCAACAATGACACGTTCGATACTTTACTTTCTGATCTTCAGCATTTGCGCCGATCCCGTTCGGAGGTCTCTACTTACCCCTGGAGGTTCCCCCGAGTCGATGTCACTGCTCCCCGCTGGTGTTGGCTTATGATCAGGCGCACTTTTCTGCACTGGTGTCCATGGAACAGAGAGACCAGCAGCGAGAGCAAGGTAAGCGTCAGGACACAATTCTTGGGAATGATTGCAGAAGCGGTGTTTCTTCAATCCAAGGCATCACCTTCTGTGAAATTAAGGAAGTCTTCAGACTTTGTGGGGAGATTGCAAGTGGTCTTCCTGTCCTGCTGGAGGTGAATAATGTATGAAATAGCAGTAGAGCTACGTGGGATCCATTATTAAAAGATGCCAGTTGGCGGTGGGAACTTGGGAGTGGCCAGAACGTGGACAGCAACGTGATTTATTTTTGCACTAATACTAAGGAAGGGTATAAGATTTTTGATTTCTTAAAACTGTTGATTTTGTACAGTACATCAGTAGATCAGCAAATGACGTTTTGTAGAGCTGGTAGAAATGAGCGGATTTCACTATGTGGAAGCAGCGAGCAGAAGACATGTATATTATGTTCAGACAGTTTGCTGCCTAGAAGGGCTACTGTACTTGTTCAATTGTTCTTCCTGAAAGGTGGAAAGTAGAACATTCCGGCAGAATCTTTTGATGAGCGACCTTTGTGTTCCGGATAAAAAAAAACAAATTGAGCGTAAACGCCCGCCACCTCCAAAGAAATGCAATAATAAAATATTTGCTTTGTTCGCCAATTTGGCTTGATAAATTGATTTCTGTTTAAGCCTTATCACACCAATTTACACTCAGAAGCAATTTTGATACTAACATCTCAAATAACCACTAAATTGTTTTTACAATTGTTAACTTGATTGCCCATCTCTGAGGATGGTTATTGTATCTTGTTGATCGATTTTACTCAACTCTCCAAGAAGATAGCTTGACTTCAAATAGCATTCAGAGTTTTTTTTTTTACATTCTAAGTTAGCAATTTAATTTGGTGCTCTGTTGATTTTCCGCATTTGTTCACAGGCCTCCTTGTTTTGCCCATTCAGATGTTGCTGTTCCCACTTTATTCTTGAGGTCACAAAAATCCTCGCATGTGTTCCATTAATTGACAAACAGAGTGGGTCTCCTTGACAACCAGCCTTAGTAGTCACGGCACTCTTGTGCATCTGACTCAGTGGGCGAAACTCACTTGTCATTTTAGTGGGCAGCCGGACAGATTCTTCTCTCTTTCTCTTTCGCACTAACAACTTCTCCTCCATCTCACTGCTGACTAAGATCCTATTCTCAGCGTGTAAAGAGCAACCTAGTTATTAAATCAGAATATGACCGCAGCAGACTAGCAGGCAGACATGATTACAAAGCTGCTAACCCTGCCCCGCAACATAGCCCTTCACCGCCAGTAGCACTTCAAATGCAGCCAGCCGCTCTCAGGCGTTTACCTATTCAGCACCCGAGCTTTTATTTAGTTGTGCATTCTATGTTTTGTCCACTAGATGGTGCACAGGTCCACAAAAGCCTCTGGAACGCAATCACTTTGCAACACGTCTGCACTCTTTCTTTCTGGTACACAGAGTTCTGTGCAGGGAACATTTCATCTGCAGTGTCTCCCCAGGATGTTATGAAAACAATTTTTAGTCGATTCACGCAAGGAATCACATCACAGAGCAATGCCACTGTCTGTTTTGTGTCGCGGCAGAAATGTGTTCATATGCTTTCCTGTGAGAAATAGTCAAATGTTGCGAGATTGGCTCATGTTTCAGACCGGATGCCAGTCATCCGAGGAAAAGGTCAAAAAGAGAAGCCCCCACTGCCAATTAGGGCAGAGCAGTTCTAAGCAAACTCGTAACCACATCACCGCATATGGGCAGTGTCCTCAGGCCCGCCTGGGGGCCCCCAACAAACCGAGACTCTCTCCGACAGGCGGACCACTGTGTGGATGTCTCAGATGGAGACTCGCTCTCAGTTTCCCCCCTCGCACAGCAAAGCGCATCGGAGGGGCTCGTGGTCGTCATGTGTGTGTTCAGGTGCCACAGGGTGCTGGAGAATACTGGCTCTTTCTTCAGCGTTCTGTATGAAGGATTAAAGCAGGGTCCCTCCCAGTAACTTGATTCTAAATTGCACCAACGCATCCTGCTGTTGGTCCTTTTGAGGTTGCTTGCATGGCTGCTCAATGGTGAACATTGAGAAGCGAACCAGGCAAAGGGCACCAAAAGTTAGAGGTTGTTTCAAGGGGATCTTTTTCATGCTTTATTATCGTCAAGTTTTGTTCTGAACGAGGTTATCGCATATCCCGTTTATTCAAGACCGACCTCTGTGACCCCTCATGCTGTGATTTTTTTTTTTTTTTTTTTTTTTTTTTTTTCATCAGCCCGCTTGTGCTCCTGTGGTCAAACTGGCCCACTGGAAAACTCTATTTCCAGCCGTGCTCCCAAAGCCATGACAGGTTTTCTTTGGCAGCCTTGCAGCAGGCCCTCCAGCTCCTATTTGAATGAAGTAAAAGACCGCCTTTTACACAAAAAGACCACCTACATAACAAACAGCCAACTCTGGCTAGCCTTCACCACTCTATCTATTAAACACCCATAAGTGTTCTACTCACCATGCCAACCGCTTAATTGAATCAACATGGCAATCAAAATTAAAATGTTACTTGTTGTGGTTTCATCTGCTGCTACACATGTGATACGGCTGGAATTAAACCGCTAGGGCTTCGCTGTTAAAAATCCACAGTGAGGTTGTCTTAAAATGGACAACTGCTGTTTACTCTGCTGGTGAACTGGGCCCTTAAAATTTGCAGCTGTGCAGTGACCAAAGTTAAACTTTTCCAGACAGCACAAATTGTTCTTGAACCGAGGAAACATTGGCTGAGTGTTGCAAAGCTGCAATGGGTGACTTTGTCCTCTGCGGGGACTAAAAGAGGCCAGACAATCCTCTGCTTGCGATGCTTGAGCTGCTGAGTTTGCATTATATGCAAAAAAAAAAAAAACAGTTCTGCCTTTCCAGCAGCTGTTTGCTTGCAGAAAACACCCGTTTCCTTTCTTGGTGGCTTCTTGAAGCAAAGATGCCGCTGAGCTAAGAGAATAAAACGATGTTATGTGCAGGGGCTCTGATGTCATCCGAGCATACGCTGTGGGAAACCGTCACTCAAGGACTGCAAAACAAGGCTGCCGGCAGGGATAGTAAATACATTACAGCACGCTTTTAGTCTCCCGGAGCTTCATTGGCAATGTCAGAATCTGGACATTGTCCAAGTGGCAGCGGGAGCTCACGCAGCACTTTGGAAAGGCGAGAAATCAGGACAGCTGTGCTTGTGCTGCGGGAGCCAGGACGCCACCTGACGACGGACCTCCTCTGCCTGCTGCATGACCCCAACATAAGATGTGGGCTGTATTGTGCGCGCACATGCCTGTAGGTTTGTGAGTGCACGCTGTGTCGGTCTATGAACAATGCCTCTCATCATCATACTGTGCCACAGGCTTTAGTCATGCCTTTTTTTAGCTCACCGGCATGGCTTGTATTGTGCAAAGCCAACGTAGACATCTGCAGTTTCTAAGAGGCAACCTGAGCTCCTTGTGATTATTACAGTGAATCCATGTTCATTGAAAATCAACTACATATACGATGTAAAAAAATAAAAAAAACAAGATAAAAAAAATTGAAATTGTTTACTCCAACATGCTTTGAACTAGGTCTATGCAATTAATCGAAATTCAATTGCGGTTATGATTATTACTCTCAACAATAACAAATTTGGCATAATTGTAATAATAGTAATACTATAGTAGTATACTTTAGTTAAAAATGTATGTATTCTATTGAAATTGTTTAAATTTAAATGTTACAAGTGTTTTATCACAATTTTATCACAAAAAAAGTATTTAGCAAGTTAACTCAAATGTATACATTTGCACATTTTTTATTCAAAATAACTACTTTTGTTAATGTTGTTTGGTCCAAAAGGGACTTGCATAATTAGTGTTTCAAAGAATTTGAATTGTCTTAATTTTGTGTTCATATATATATATATATATATATATTATTTATTTTTTTTCCCCAGAAAAATTGTGATTTAATTTATTACTAATATTATCAGAATTTATATTTACATTGGACTCATTTAAAGTTTAAACAATCCTGTTATAAAGAATGTTAAACATGTTGGCGCACTATTGCGAATCGCGCAAGCATAAAAAGTATTTTAAAAAATTCAGATTTATGAATGTAGTAACTATGATGATTTCCGAGATAGACAAGTAGTTGGGTCCCGCGAGAAGTGATATAGCAGGGTCGCGGTAGGTGAACCGCTGCTTAAGCGAGGGAATACAGCTTGAATGGACGCGTTAGCATTGTAGCTACTGATGTCAGATCACGTTTAGTGATCATGTTGAATGTGCTAACGCCTCTCCGGAGGCTCTGACCCTCTACCAGGCCGGGAAGGCGTCATCACAAAACGTGTCCCACCAGTGTTGTGACGCTTGTCACATACTGTACATAAGCGCACTTCAAAAGGATGCCAGAGCCAGCACTTTGAGCTAATCTTTCTTCGGGGATGAAAGAGGGGTGGTTTTACTGTCGTTATGAATCCTGCGGCGAGCAACAGCTTATTGGTAGTAGAGAGCGTCCAATTTGAGGAGGCTGCCACTCTCTACTGTCATTGGCATAGCTCACCGCCACCTCCTTGCTCTCAGAAGCCCAAGGAGATATATCACATGAGCAAGTCGGAGTCTCGCTCGCGTCCACGCCATCGCTGTGCAAGTGGTCAGACGCAGGAAGCAAGGGTGTGTGTGTGTTTTCTGTTCTGTGACTAGTGATTAGTGCCGAGGTCCTCTTCCTGTCTGTGAGGATCTGATGTTGTCAGCGGAGGATGAATGAAATCATTTGGCCTCTTATCACATGCCGCTTTTTAAATGCACTCAATTATGAAACCAAATCAACTGGTACAAGTCATCAGTGTTCCAACCACACGCTTCCTCTAAGTCTCTGCATGTGGAATGCGTTTTCTCGGCCATTGGTCCCATTTCATGACCTGAAATTTAATTGACGTGACTATTTTTTTGTTGTTGTAGTTGTTGTTTAGTGTTGAATCATGAGTTATTCTATTCAGTGAGTTACAGTAATCGCCCGTTTATTTGAGATTGATTTTTCTGTTACTCTAAGATTTTGTGGGCATTTTTTCTGATTGTGGCCTAAAATGTCCTAATTTTGTGGGCAATTTTTCTACAAGATGCATGAAAAGTTGATTTATTTTTATTTTTTTTAATTGCTCAAAACCTAATTTTTTCCAACTAAGCAAACCTTTTTCTACCCCCCCAAAATAATATTTATATATATATATATATATATATATATATATAATTGTATTTATTTTTTACATTTTCTTTTTTATATTTTGTTGCTGCGGTTTATATACAGGTGCGCCCCATGGACCACATGAGGAGCATGCGGGCCTGCTCTAACTCTAGCTCATCAGTGATGGGACTTTGTTATTTGCTAGTGTGTTTTAAACTGGTATCATTTTGCATAAATCAGGCAGTCATTTACTTGGTTTTCAAAAATCTTTGGGGCCCCTGGATTAAATGATTTGACCAATTGATCTTGTTGCTTTGTTTTGTCGTTTGTTTATTGCGTTATACAAAGGATCGGGATCTGTTCAGGTTTTGTTCTACATTTGGCTACATAAACTCGGATTCTCATCTCTTTCAGCTGTAATCCCTTTGACGGACTCGGAGCACAAGTTGCTGGCGCTCCATTTTGCCGTGGACCCTGGCAGGGACTGGGAGTGGGGCAGGGATGACAATGATAACACCAAGCTGGCCAAGTAAGCATCTTGTTTGATTTAGATGTTTGTCATTAGTGTGTGAACCGCTTTCAAAGAAAATTGCAATGAGAAAGTCAAATCCGCGGTAAGTTTTTGTTTGTCTGCGAGGGGGTTTAAGTTTCATTATGGGCTCTGGCTCAGGTCACTTCAAAGTGTGAGTGCACAGAGAACAAATTGTGAGTGCTGTCAGTCATCCAGAGGCTTTCCCAGGGACGAGCCTCGCTGAAGCGGCAAAACCCGCTCTGATTTAGGAAGGAGTTTATGTAAGGGTTTCTGTTTCACATTCCAGCCAGTCAGGGGGTTAAGTATATCCTCCAAAATGCGGCAATATGGGAACCATGCAGATAGCAGGTCACCCTCTCATGTGTTTGGATGCCTAAACAATTTTCCCACAATTGTGCATTTTGCCATTGAAGTCAAGACTGAACTCTTGCTTTTGTCTTAACTTCAGTAAATAGATGAACTTTGAATGTGAGTTTGATGACTTCAGGTGTCCCCTGATGTAAATTCTCTTTTTGCATGCTTCTTCTCACCATTCCTTTTTGAGGATAGCACTTGCTTTGGGAGTGTTAATACTTTGCATCAACACTTTTTTAGGGGTACTTTAAAAATGTCAGATTTCAAGTTGTCCAACTTCAGTGGGTATTCGACTTTTCAATATTTATGCATTTGATTGATTTGAAGTCTGAACAGCTCTTTTGCACCAAAATCCTACTAACAGAGGCTGCGAAAGTCAAACTCAGGAAGACAGGAAATTACCGCGCTTGCACACACTGACACTGCATCCCGCATTCAGATCATTAGATGTGTGACAAATAAAATACTTATTAAACGGCAATTACTTTCAACATAACAGGGCGTGAGACTTGAGTGTCAAACTTAACACATCCCACATTTGCGGCATTCCCAAAAGCAATGCCGTTGTCTCAGCATTGTTAGTACCTGTGAAGTGGGAAAATTGTCAGGTTGAATATTCCCCCCCCCCATTCTGGGTCTGTGCTGTTCATACAGTAGCGTGACATGAATGCTAATGCCTAACCTCATATATGTTCTGTTGCAGCCTCATCTTATCACTGGAGGCCAAACTCAACCTGTTGCACAACTACATGAATGTAACATGGATCCGAATTCCATCCGAAACAAGGGTATGTTCTGCTTTAATCAGTCAAACCTGTTTGGTTAAACACTAATCAATTATTTTGTAGTATAAATGGCTGAAGATGGATGCACGGGTTAGTTTTACCTTGCTGCTTTAAAAAACTGAACTCCATGTGCGGTTGATGGTGAATTGTGAAGAAAATGTCACTGTGGAATTGGTACGTCAACAATGCTGTATTTTTTTCTTCACCTTTGTGCAATACAGGCTCCCCTGGCTCAGCCCGAGTCACCGACCGCTTCTGCAGGTGAGGACGTGCAGTCCTTGGCTGAGTCCATTGACTCCGATCGCGAGTCTGTTGGTAGCAACTCCAACGTCAACACAGGCAAGAGCGGCAAGGACAAGGATAAAGAGAAGCAGCAGCATCGTAAAGACAAAGACAAAAGCCGGGCTGATTCTGTAGCCAACAAGCTAGGTAGCTTCAGCAAAACACTGGGAATCAAGCTGAAGAAGAACATGGGGGGTCTCGGGGGTCTGGTTCACGGCAAAATGAACAAATCTAACTCGGGCTCAGGTCGAAGTGGGGAAAACGGAGTGGAAAAGACAAAAAAGAAAGACTCTAAGACTACCAAAGGGAATAAAGATGAGTCGGGCCACTCGGCCAGCTCCACTTCCTCTGAAAAGGCCACAAGCCCCTCCCCCACGGATAGAGACAAACCCTCCAGCTCCTCCCCCACCGACAGAACAGACAGCGCAGGGAGGGGCTCGGGTGACAAGAGCCTCGACAACTGGAAATACAGCACGGACGTCAAGCTCAGCCTCAACATCCTTCGGGCCGCCATGCAGGGCGAGCGCAAGTTCATCTTCGCGGGCCTTCTCCTGACCAGCCACCGACACCAGTTCCATGAGGAGATGATCAGCTACTACTTGACCAGCGCCCAGGAGCGCTTCAGCCAGGAGCAGGAGCAGAAGAGGAAGGAAGCCGAAAAGAAGCCCCCGGCCGCCAGTGACGTGGTCGCCAAGAAGCCGGAAAACGAGAGCGTCTTCCAGAGGGAGAGGTCGGACAGCTCGCCCCCAGAGAGCTGCTCTCCTGTCCTGCCGCACCGCGCCTACACCCCGCAGCCCCCCGTGGCGCTCAAGGTGCACGGCCGCAACAGTCCCATCCCCGTAGCCCCTCACGTCTCCTTCCCGGTCCCTCCGCTCACCCCGCCCGCCACCTCCCACCATGTCCACCACCCTGCCCCTGCGCCTTACTCCTCCCCCAGTTTTGGTGCTAAGAGACTTGGGCCCGTTCCCGTGTCCGCCCACTACAGCCATACCCCTCCCATCCAGAGGCACAGCGTGATTCACCTACAAGATGTCAACCTGCAGTCCCCCATCTTACGAGAACCCTATAAGCCCGTGCCCATGGTGGGCACCCTCAAGACGTGCGCCACTTACCCGCAACAGAACCGCACGCTGTCGTCGCAGAGCTACAGCCCGGCTCGCCTGTCGGGCGTGCGTACCGCCAACACTCTGGAAACGCTGGCATACAACATGCCCGGGGAACACAAGTCCCACACCTACACCAACGGATTCAACGCGGGAGACATTCAAGACTGCCTGGAGTTCGCCGACGCCGACAACTCGTCCCACACCTGGCTCAACCAAGACAAAACCAAAGGGCGCAGCACTGGAAGCCCTTTGTACTGCTTTCAGCAGCGCCGCTGCAAGAGGGACAACTGCTCCTTCTACGGCAGGCCCGAAACGGACCACTACTGCTCCTACTGCTACAGGGAGGAGCTCAAGCGCAGGGAGAGGGAGAGCAAAGCGCAGAGGCCCGCATAGCCATCGCCACCATGGGAACGACGCTGTCTGCACTTTGCATCCACGACAACACCGTGGAGAATGCTCGCGTGTTCTCTCCCCCTTCCCTTGTTAGTCAAGACGAGGGAAGCAGAACTCGAAACGGTGAGCAGCTTTGGCCAGATGTTTTTGTGCGTTTTTTCTTTTTTTTAAATCGAGTCTTTTACTTGTTTTAGAGTAAAAGTCGTCTCTCTCTCACTCTTTGCGACGTCGCAATGACAAAGCTCCTTATTTTTCATTGTAGAAAAAAAATTCAATCTCATGTCGGCGGGAGCATTTTAGCAAAGCAGCTTGAATGCAATACCTCTGCTTGGTTGCTCATATTCTCTCTGGAAGATTTCGAGTTGTTTTGCAATCAAACGAACGTGAAGGGGAGATTGGTATTAGCCTCGGAAGCAATAAATTGGTGATCTCCTGCTACACTCTCCCCTAATTTTGTCTATGCACCAATAATATATAGATACTGTAGGTTAACTGTGTCTTGTTAAATGGTCAGAGATCATCACGTCGTGCTCCCGGGAGCAAATGACAACGACAGGAATTCAAACGTACACGCAATATAGCTTAATATCGGATTAGCTTTGTCGAGTGTACCTTTGTTCTGCGAAGTATTCACGCCGCAATGGGTCAAAAGTGGCTTTTTTTTAAAAGGAATTTCCTGTGCCAAACGTTCAACAATGGCGCGTTCCTCAAATATGCAGTGTTCACGGTGTGTCCCTCTGAGCTGCCTGTCTAATACTCCTAATTGGTAAGTGTCTTAGATGAGAAGAATCGTGGGTAGTACGAGCAAGAGCCGATGCGTATTTGTCTGAAGTGTGATTACGTGTCCGCCCCTGTAGGCCCGCCCACCCGTCTGTCTCACGCGCAATCACGGCAAGCAGTCATGCTTTTTCTCACTCCGTGGTGACCGGTCCCATGTGACAGTGTGCGTCCTTTGTCCACATGTAGAGGCCGTTTCAAGAAGCACCTGCTGCTATAAGAGCACCTCAAGCCTTTGTGATCATCAGTGCTTTAACCAATCAGTGGATTTTGGCAGAGGAGGGGCAAAAAAAAAAAAAAAAAAAAACAGGAACCACCCGGGCCTCCAAGTGCTTTCTGCTCATTGAACATGACGACTGTAAAGAAGCCGTGTTTGTGTTGCCGTTTGTTCTGGTGATGCTGTTTGCCGAATAATGTACCATGCTGTCCTTAACAAAAAGTGTGTCCTGGCCAAGGATGTCCACTGCTGTTCGCTTCTGTCTCTCCTGTCCACTCTGCGGTGTCGCTCCTCCTCTTGGTTTCTACGTGACCCCCTTCATGGACTCCCACCATGTTAGGACTGTAAGATATGATTTTGTATTCCTTTGAGACTTTTACACTACTTTAAATTATTGATTTGCACATTAGGTACAGATGTATATATGAACAAAATAATAGTTTATTGTTACAAACTTCACGTGTCTGTGTGATTATTTTCCCGGAGAGATGGATTTAGTGTATTTGTTTGCAGTAATAGATACCGAGCCGTGCGGCAAGTGGGGAAAACTCTTTGCCCCCTAAATATGTTTAGAATTGCATACATTAATTGTTTAAACAGTAAATATCCCACAAACTATGTTTTCCTAAAATGTTTGTGCACATGCATTGAAGACTGTCACTTCCACTCATAACACGGGCTAGACTTATATCAATAAATATAAATGTACTGTACTTCCTTGACACCAAAGTAGCAAGGAGAGGCTCCATCTTAGCCATGACCTGAATGACGACTGTATAGAACAGATATTCTCATAATGTGCTGCAAGTAGTAATTAATGATCATCAATCATTATTTAATGATTCAAAATAGACGAAAAATTAAATACAAATTTGGCCTGGGGAAAAAATGAAACGATGTCTTGCACTTACATTAAACACAACTGTACTTGAATTTGATTAAAACAAATCAAATGAATTGAAACGACTTGAACATTTTGCACAGTTTGAAGATTTAAGACAGTCAATTTTTTCCTCCCTGTGTCGATTGAAAATGACGTCACTGTTGCTCAGGGCTCAGCTACCGACCAATCATGGCTCAGCTTCAGAAAACGGGTGAGCCGTGATTGGTTGTTACTTGAACCCCGAGCAACTGTGGTTTCATCGTCAATCAACAGAAGTGTCGAAATGGCTGCTCCCTCAGATGGCTAAAAACAAGTGGAAAACTCCACAAACGCAAAAATAATCAGAATACCATGTTTGGACCAGTGATGGTGCGTAGAACATTTTATTGCAAATAATTTCCTCCTGTCTCGTCCTCCTGATTTTTTTCCAAAAGGGTCTAAAAGCAAATGATAAAAGCTTGAAGTGATCAAATTACATACCATTTTGACTGAATTGTGCACAGTAATTACATGTAACAAGATGCCATGAATTTTTTTCTTGCATGAACAATTAAGTACTATATTAGCTTTAACTCGTCTATTTCCAACAATCCCCCACTGACCTGTTTCTTCATACTCCAGAAATATGGCCAACATATTGCATTAAAATCACAATATTATAGTCATAGCTGTTTATGAGGTATTCAATAAATTCAAACAACCAGTGTGCGCTAAACACCTTGTACGATGTTGGGCATTTAACATTTAACAAAGCACAAGCACATACAGTGGAAACCACTTTTTAAGGTCTAAAGATAACCAAAATGAATATTTCATTTAATCTCATTTTTAAAGTCAGCTACTTGTATGTTTAGCGTTAATGTGAAGATACTCATCTCCTGCCCGTCATCAGAGTTACTGGTAAAAATATGATGTCATTTTAAAAGCACTCATTTTTGTGCACTGCATTTTTCTTTTTTTTTTTTTTTTACACTTGTACGACAGTTGAGAATGTTAAAGAGCACGACTTGCCATCATCAAGCCGACCTCTCATCGCTTCACCCAAGGGTGAGTAGTTTGGTTTTAATCTTTTGGATAGTTTGGGCGGTACAATAGACTAGTAGCATCACGATTCTGCGACTCAGGGTTCGATTCTTGGGTTCGGCCTTCCTGTGTGCCGTTCCTCTCACTCCTTTGGCTTCCTCCCACATCCCCAAAACATACATGGTTGAGTGCATATAAGCATCACATCATATATTGGTAAATATTTTTCTAAAGAGTGTATTCAGATACCACAATTTAATATATCTAAAGTGAACAAATCAGATTTAAAAATAAATAAAATGCAGGAGCAGCAGGGATGAGTTGGAGTGAGAATGAAGAGAAGGTTACTCTGTGGGCTGCAGCCTGGTGTGCGTGTGTGTAAGTCCCTCTCCCATCATGCCAATTCGGAGGCCACCCACCCTAAGCGCAGCGCACGGTGGGTCGAGCTTAGATTTTGGTGGCTGGCACCGGCTGAGAGGGAGGCTTAACTCTCGAGAAGGTCATGGAGGGCAACCCCGATGAGAGGCGGCCATGTTTGACTGTGAGGTCGTTGCCATCCAAGGGGAAAAAGGGGCGGGGGCACAAATAATGCATCCTGTTTGAAAGGGCTGTGCTGTACAGGCAGAGAAAGATTTACTCCTACTTCTTACTTCTTGCTGAGGATGGTGCAACACCAACCCGCCCTTGTGTGTGTGTCATCACATCACGCGGCTATTGCACCCGTTTTTAGGATTTATGCTATCAGGGGTTTTCGGGTCGATCAGCAAATTTACAAAAGCCAATACCCGATCACTGATACTATCAGAAGAGCGATATATATATATCTATCTATATATATATATTTATATTTAAACAACTTGTATATCTGCCCTACATTGGACTGTCATATTAGTGAAAATGCATTGGGGGGAACTCGAAAAGTCTTAATTAAACACTAAATGTAACATGTAATGTTTACAACATTTTGAACATTAATTAAAAAAAGAAATGCATGAACATCACCATTCATTCAGGTGGACCGAACCTTTGCTGAAACTATTGCTGCCTTGGCTTCGCCAAGTAAGCTTACGCCTGCTCCTTTTTGGCTCATATAAGAAGCCAAGTGCACAAGTCCACAATGATTATTTTGTCCTTGCTTTGTCCACTTCTTACCTACCATGTATGTGAAATAGTGAGCACATTCTCCAAACCGTTTGGCTCCGGTGTAGCTCTACATATTCCGCTCTACTTAAACTGTATCACATTAAGTGAATCGCTCAGCTCACATTCGTTGTGACAAGCAGTTTCCTTGTTTCTCAAAAGTTTATTGCGTCTGTCGCAAGGCACCTACTGTATTTCCACATTAGTTCAAACAACCTGCCTGTCTGCTGGTTGCGGGTCGACGTGGCCGGAAGTTCACATAACTTACGCTGAGGGATGAAAGCTATTTTGAATTAGAGGAGCTTTTAATTTCAAATTACTCAACACAGATATTGTAACTATTTATTTTTTAATGTCTTTTTACCAATCCCCCCCCCAAAAAAAACTACACAAATGTTCCTACTTTGTGATTGCATGGTCGAGGGCGCGGCAACGGAACTTCCAACTCTCAGCGCAAAGTCTATCCGCTCACAAGAAGCACAACGAGGCTAAAAATAGATTGACTTTCAGGCTCACATGTTCACTATGGCAGCACAGAACGACCCCGGAGTGAACGAGGTTGTGTTTTTCTTATTTTGCAGTTCCGATCAATGACAGCAAAATATCAACCGATTTCGATTCACTCAATCAGATCGCTGTTTAGTCTAACTTACATAGCTGCAGTCCATAAACAGGATCTGAGCCATCTAAGCGGGGAGTTCATCCACGTGGTCATCCACCCACAAGCCTCCACACACACGCACACGCACACACGCAGACACACACATTGGCGTGATCACAGTTATGCAGCATCAACAAACGCACATTTCAACTTGACTTTGCTTGCCCATGGAAGCTGACAATGCAAGCAGCAAAAGTGTGAGTGAAGAGATCTGTCAGTCTAAGCCCCTCCCCCCTCCCCCTCGCTCACATCCAGGCTGCACTCCATACTGTAAGCGCAGACACACACTACACTACGCAACAAAAAGTGTGTCATCATCAGGGAGGGTCCACACGTGACTGGAAGAAAACCTTCAAGAATGGGCGTCTCTCTCTCTCTCTCTCTCTCTCTCTCTCTCTCTCTCTCTCTCTCTCTCTCTCTCTCTCTCTCTCTCTCTCTCCCTCCATCTCCCTCCATCTCCCTCCATCTCCTTTTCTCGCTCCCACACTTTTTAATATGGTTCGCACGCTTGACTGGTTTGCTGTAGAATAACTGCAGATGCATGACAAGAAACATTCACAGGTCTCAGCATTAGGTGCACCTGTTCAATGCAAGTGCTGCGTTAAAAACTCGAATAATATTTGCTTTTGATTGACACTGTCAGGGAGTATTGTCTTCTGTGGTTATTATTCTGGCTATTGTTAGAATCACATTGCCTCATACTGAGAGTTGTTTCTAAAATTTTGCTATGGGAGCAAGATAAAATTTTATAAGAGCTCCTAGCATAGTTCAAGGATGTTAATTGACTTATTGTAAATCTTTTCTGCGTTAAATATTTTTTTTATCCATTATTGGAACTTTACTTTATTAAAACAAAGTAAAATATGACAAAATATAAACATGTTTTATAAACATTCATAATTTGACATTAAATAATTTGAAAAATGTTTATGTCACTTTAGTGTCATTACAATTACCCAGACAACTTGTTTGAACATTCTCAAACTAGATATGAAGTCGGAAGCACACGAATTTGATATACAAAAAATGGCCACGACACTGTCGCAATATAAAATTATAGCAGCATCCATATTACAATGACAACGTAAGTACAGTCTGTAATCATTAACGTAAACCTGTCGTCCTGTGTTCTTCAAGTAATTTAAATTCAATTCAATTATAATCTGTCCGTTGTTGTGACTGGAAGTGTGAATGGCTGCTTGTCTTGATGAGCCTTGGGATTGACTGAAAACCAGTTTTGCGTGTACCTTGCTTCCCGCTTAAAGTCATCTGCGATCGGCTCAAAGTCATCCAAATGAGTGAAAGCGCTAAAGAAGATAGATCGATTTTGCAGGCGTCCTTAATGAAATGTCCAGTGAGTGCATATGAAAGCCACGGAAAGCGTACAGAAGGCAGTTGAAAAATGAAAAGCAATCCTTTGAGAGAAGATAGTGGCTGTGATGGCAAATCGAAAGGTGCCGCTGTGCCAAGTGTGGCAGCTTGTGTTCTTGCTTATGTGCCTCCAACCTGCCTGGAGACAAGCAGGGTGAAGACCACAATCATCAAGCAGAATTTTAAAATATATTTGCATCCTTCCTGTCTCGCGCTGCATTGCTGAGTTCTCAAGATTTTTTGTTCCGTGGTGAGGCCAGTAAGGCCTTCGCCCTTGGCATGCACACGATCACAAATACTGACCTTCATTCAATAAATAAATTCTAAAATTTATTTCAAGGAACTGGATTAGTTTATTCCCAACCCAATTCTCTTCATTTCGTAGCTTTTCTCTTGGCTGCACGTGTATGTGGACGTTTGCGTTCTCTTGTCCAATGAAATTTCAGACTCTCCGTGTTGCTATGCCAACCGAATGTGCCCAGGACCACCAAAATCAGCAATGTTGCGGCGTTGTAACTGAAACTACATTGGCTTTTAGATTGTTTCTTAGACACTTCACATTTCCACTTCATCCTCACAGTTAGCGGGCCCGCGATGACGTCAGCATTTCTCTGCCCTCCGCTCAGTTGGTCCGAGCCAAACTTATTGGCGCCAACTTTAACTAGCAAAACACATCTGTAAAGATGCGCACTCATTAATATATTACAAAAGCAAGGCTGACAATATGTAACAAATCAAGCCCGCAACACAAAAAAGGAAGGAAGAGTCCTCAGCAATGTGGCGCCCCGCCCATTGTTGATCCCCCGTAGTTACAGTAAATATTTGCACGGATGATATAAGGGAACAAGGTGCACATCCTGTTGCACCAATAATACACGCCTGTGTGAGAAACAAGCTCGCCACAAGCAGCTGGGTCCCCACCCTGCTCCAATGTCATTCTAAAAAGCGTAGAAACTGAAACCCGGAACGCAAACAAGCCAAACAACAAAGAATAAGAAATTAAAAAAAAAAAAAAGCCGGCCAGGAAATGAATTCAAAGTGATAAGAACGATCGTGGCATGGTCCTTTGACTCACTTCCTTTGTTGAACTGCTTCAACATGTTTAGTTAAACATCCATGTTATGAAACGGACAGCGGCATTTTTGCAAAGAGGAAACCGCCTGATAGCTGACCTGCAAATAATGATTTACAATAGTTGGTCCTGCATGAGGAACTACACGATTGTGTCCTAGGACAGAGTTTCATGTTATGTAAGAGAAAAAATTGCAACAATGTTGACGATCTTGAGAAAATGTGATGTAGTGCAATGGAAATGACAGATGGTCGACTGCATGAACTAATGTTTGTGCTGTTTCAAACACTGCCTCCAGTGCGCAAGCAACTTCCCGCAAATACCAAAACAAAAGCAAAATGGCTCTCTTCAGTTTGTAAGTGTAAATCTGGACGAAGAGAACTGTAGTTTTGTGTTATTGTTCTGGTTAGGTTGGAGTTTGGTATTTTACTATTATTTGATTTAAGTTGCTGTTTGCATTAACGTTAGGGGAGCAGGAGGGTTTGGGTTTAAATTAGATCTTGGGTGAGGGGTAAGGTTGTATCGTGTGGGGTCTCTTTAAATATTTGAATTCATAAACGTTCCAATATCTGCATTAAAAAAATGCTATAACCCCTTGCTTTTTTTTAATCCACATAAAACAAATAATCCTTACCTAAATTTAAATTTAACATGGATTTAAAAGCTTTTATTCTTGGGGCTGACTTCACTTCACTGTTTGCAACTTATTTAATCTTTGTGTGCGGCATAACAGCTAAACGCTGCTTCACCATGTTTGCAATGAAACCTAGCCTCCACGACTTGACCCGAGTTTTCAGACCTCGGAGCCCTACTGAGTTTATATTCAATTAGCGGTTTGAAGAGAGTTTGCGTGAGGTGTTAGAGATAGAATGAGACACCAGTAGAACACAGACTTCAAGTATGGCTGTCCAACGCCTATCAAATTTGTCACGATTAGAAATGTGTTCATTCAGGAAAAAAAAAGTTCATAATTGTGGACATCATAATAATTCAGTTCTGTCTGCCGAGATCACTCTCACTCTCTAAAATTCTCTGAAACCAACCCTGCTTGATTCCTTTCTGTCAGTTTTTCTTGTTTTTATTTAAGCTTAAAGAATCTTAGAGAAGGTGATGGGATTGGATGGGATCCTGATTGGAACAGTAATTTGGCTCCTCTGGGTTTTTTTCGGGTTGGGGTTGTGGCTAATAGGGTCATTGTTAGTCCAGTCACGGATCAATTTGCGGTTGCGATAAATGTTGAGATTCACCTAAAGGTTAGGTCAGTAGGAGAAGAGGTTAGGTAAAGTCAAAAAAGTTTACTTTAGGGTTAGGGGTTCAGAGTGA
Source organism: Idiotropiscis lumnitzeri (assembly GCF_059441095.1). Classification (NCBI taxonomy): domain Eukaryota; kingdom Metazoa; phylum Chordata; class Actinopteri; order Syngnathiformes; family Syngnathidae; genus Idiotropiscis; species Idiotropiscis lumnitzeri. The sequence continues at coordinate 9,294,681 of NC_142396.1, read as the reverse complement.
GTCAAAGGTGGGGGCAACAACTGAAACAATGTTGTGACTTCCTGTCAGTCCACATGCTGTCGCAAATATTTTTCAACATGACCTGCGTCCTTCGCGGAACACTTGGGACAAAAATGGAGCCGAAACAAGTTGGAGCTGCATATTTTATGAATTTATTTCCAAATGTAAACTTCACTATTCCATGCATACGAGTTATGACGACATACATTATTCAACAATCTTGTTATTTTTCATATTTGCATAGGACAAGGGCACAATATATCGTCTAACATGTAAAAAATAATGCCATAGAAAGGTACAGCAGAGCAGCTAAGACCAGCACACTACATTACATGTGGTTGGAATCCCAGGTACTGTACAACTGTAATACTTGATGAGTGTAGTGATTTTGGTTTGCTGAGAGGAGAAAACTCATAAAAAGAACCAAAAAAACAAACAAACAAGACACCTGAAAGTTAACTGTGAGGTCATAGGAGAATGTACTGGCCATAGCTGAGTCGAGAGTTATTTACACATTACATTGGAATGATGCCGGCCCAGAAAGGGATGGGAGGGGCGTGGCATCTTGGAGTCACTACAACAGGCAACTGATGGTGATGGACAGAGGAAAAACGCACACGAGGTATCAAGAGAGCGACATTGCACTGAGGACAAACAGGGGGAGAGGCAAAAAAAACACACCTTTGCTGCCTCCTGACCTGCACTATACTCCTCTTCATAAAGGGCCGCAACATCCAACCAAAGACAATAAAATGACCAGTTGCAGCGTACATCACGCTTTTACGCTCATGTCAAGATTGGAGAATCAAACAAGGTCCATTTTCAAGCCCAGCCTCGGCCGAACCAAATTACTGCAACATTCATGTTTCCCTTCATAGCCTTTGGTAACAACTTCTTCTTCCACACCCAAGAATCACGCCGTCCCACAAATGAACCCCTCACTAACTACTCTAAAAGGTATCCCGAGAAAAAAGGGGGGATATTTTTATTTATTTATTTATTTTTTGCAGGAAGACACACTCTGTATGTCCTTGACTCTTGAATGTTGTTCATTTTAATTGGCTCCAAAAAAAAGCGGCCCCTAAGGGGAAGTACGAGGAGCGATTCCACCTGGGAAACAATGAGTAACGTACCTTGCGCACGACTCACAATGTGTAAAAACTCACAGTCGGGACACGTTTCTCAAAATGTCTCCCCCCAAAATAATAATTAAAAAAAAACACAAGAATCGGGTCCATGTGAGCAGCAACACAAACGCGCTACTGTCAATCCTTCGGAATGGTAGGGCTTCAGTTTTTACATACATTTGTTCTACGCGGGGCGGCCTGGTCATGACTTCCCACAAATAGTGAGGGGTCCACCATACATCGCTTGTGTAACATACAGAAACCAAAAGATCACATTAAATAACAAGAATTAAGAAAAAAAAAAAGGGGGGGGGGGGGGGGCTACACGACCAAATGGTTTAAAAGCAGAAAATATTTTGCCCGGTATATCAAATATGCACATTTGCTTCATTAAATTCTGTACATGACACAAAAGCACTTAATAAAAAAAAAAAGCTGTACAATGTCTGATAGTAGCTATTAACCCTTGAACATGTATGTTTTGGCACACAGTTGCATCCATCAACCCTGTACTTTGACATCAGTCCAGAATATTCCACGTGGGAGCTTTAAATATGCTTAGCTCATCAGTCAATTCAATTGAATGCATTTTTTTACAATAGGCAATCAACTATTAAGCAGTACAATGTGATTAGGAACCTTCGAGGTTAAAGTCCTTATTCAGAATCGTTTTTCAATGCAGACATCCCGCGTGTTTAAAACCAGCACAGACGTTGACTGTGTGTGTGGCTCATTTTGCAACTTTGAATCAAAAGCATATGAAGAACCCTGACAACATGTTGATTTTTTTTTTTTACATATAGAAAACACAACCAGTCATTTATTTACAGAATAGAAAGCTTCAAGCAGAAACAAATAATCCACCATTTATTTGTGCTATTTGTCGAGCAGAAGCTACACTGTGTTTGGAAAGATACGAACAAAAGCAACATTTTATTATTTTTTTAAGAGATCTTGAAAACAACACACACTTTTTTATATACCACCAAAATAAATCAAAAAGTATAAATTAGGACTAAATACGGACTGCTGCTACACACGTGGACAAAAAGTAAAACGCTGCTTGGACATAATTACCTTTAACGTGCGTGTCTTTAATTTTCTTTGTAATCTCCTGAGAGACAACTCTTATCTGCTTCCTCTAGTCCATTTTTAGTACGGTACACACCATGTCACCAAACGGCACAGTGGCTACTTGTCGACACTTTAAATAGACTCATTGGCGGATTACAAGTTTGAACACACCTCTGATGCCAATTAGAGGAAATAGAAAATGTCCCTAAAGTCAAATTATTTTTATCTTTTCTAGGGTTAGCAAGTTATTTTTTTTTAATAATTCTGTTGAAGCACAATTCACAAGTTTTATTATTTATTTATTTGATTTATTATGACATTATATTTCTGTAACCACTGTTTTTTTTCTTTCATTAACAGAGCGGTACCAACAATTTTGTCCATGTGTGTTACACACATCTTCTCTTAATTTTCAGGAAAAGAAATCTAAATAAGAAAACGAGTCATTCTGTGTGAAGTGAATATACATAGAGGTCAAGAAGTTAAAGTCAAAACGTTCCCTGTTCATGGAACGTGGAGGAATTTGGAAGGACCAGCCTACGTGGAGGCGAGTGCCCATCACCCTGACATCGACAGCTCTCTGGTGAGTGGATGGCTGATCTTTTTAACAAAACACATCATTCAAACATCAATGACCTGAACATGACGCAAATATTACCCAACACCCCACCAAAAATGTATATTATGTCATTAAAAAAAAATTGTAAAAATGTTCAAAATGGTGTTCAATAGCCTTTTGTGTTTAATTGTTCAAGTAGTTTTGGTACAGTGAGAGGATGGATGGATGGAAGGAAGGATGGATGGGAACATTTCCTCTTTCACCTGTCGTCATGTAAAGTCCACGTTGTGTGCGTGCACTGGTTTTTTATGTGGTTGTGGGGACAAAACCCATATATATGTGTGTGTTATTGTGATTATCGTGTGTGATTTTGAAGGGGATTATTTCAGCCACTGGGAGCCCAAATTGCGACTCAGGCAGGATGTTGTGAAGCTATAAGAGGCAGGTGGTCCTTGAGGACAGTGGACACTGACCAGCAGTGACAACAAATAATGCCGCAACACCCATACTGTATACAACCCATGGAACCTGAGGTAATTGTGCAGGATTAAGAAACGCATGTACGAAAAAGCCGCTCGACAACAATGAAGAGAATGAAAAAAACATTTCCCAGTGGGTTCCCTTACTAAAAGTGGCTGAAGGGATGTTTTGTCTTATATGCGAAGTGACAGAGCTGCTTCTTTGAAAAGAAAGATGGCTGCCAGGGTAGGGGGGGGGGGGCGGCGAGCTGCGAGACAAGGCCCGCCATTCATGGACGTCCACCTGCTGGAGTTGTTAACATGCGCGTGGCGCCGGGGGAGAGGGTTGAAGCGAGTACACGCCACTTGCCATGGCAACGGTGTGGATGGATGCGATGGGATCAAAGCAGCATGGATGGCTGCATTTCCAAGCACGAGGATGCAGATTGTACTAGTTTGGATAAGCTCTGCTCATTTGCATGGAAGTTTTTTGCCCGCCTTATCGTGGCATGTGCGTCTAGACACAGAAGTGGACTTTCTCATTTCTCATCAATTTACTTAGTCTAAAATGTTCTTTTTGAGTCAAAACTGAACAGTGTGCCAAATTGCTTGTCAGACCTTTGGTGACATTTGTCTTTGGTGTGGCGTGACAATAATTTAAAATTTGTTATGCATAAATTTCAGTCGGGTTCGGTGGTCTTAACAAGGAACGTAACAGCCAAATCGGTTTCTTGAAAATTCATCAATTGTTTGAGTTCTGAGGTCAAATTAAGTTGACCTGTAATGCTTAGTGTATTTCAGGTTCATCTTGAAATTTCATCCAAAAGCCGAGTATCAATAACTTTTTGTGCCTCAACTCAATGGGGGGTAAAGTGGACTGTTGCTCCCCCTTTAACCCCAAGTTGGGTCATTTGCATAAGCAGGAAACGAGGGTGTCTCCTCCTCTGCTCAAGTCGTGATAAAGCTCTCCTCTTGTTTTATCAGGCGTGGCCTTCTCCTGTCTGAGCGTTGCAGATAGCTCCGCCGACATTTTGCACTGTGTTTAACCCCCAAGTTCCTTTAAAGCTGTCAGCTTGACGTCTTGACGGGACAGGTAGAGCCAGACGGGTGACATGCTAGCCCTCATGGCGATTCTGGTGGCATATTTTGCAGGCCTCAAATCATTCTTGCGCCGCACTTCTTCAATTCTAGTCTTGGGCCCTTTTTATGCTTGTCTGAGGGATACACTTTGTCGTCCCTTTGTGTCCATTTTTATTTAAACAGCTGCTTTGAAACGTATCTTTATAACCCAATTCTGGGTGTTTGTCGCAATAAATGTCCATCGAGAGAATGGATGCTGAAAGAACGGGGTCGCGTCGGAAAAAGCCAACATTTTTCAGCACCGCTGTTCTTTATAAGCGACTTTAACACTCCAATTTCCCGGAGGTGGTATCAGAGTCGTAACGGCTATTGTCGCTGTCAGACAAATATTTTAAACCAGACACCATCACTGACAACTCGTATTCAATTATCTGATCGCAAGATGCAGTCGACGTAAAAAAAAGCACACGATTGTGACAATATGTCCCTTCATTTGGTGCCGTGGAAAAAGGCAAAGACGGATAAATAAATGCTGGGGGCTTCTTTTACACCTCTGAAGCATTATTTTGTCTAAAAAGAGGCTTAAAATTATGTTTTTTCTTTAAGAAGGAAGGGAAGCTGACGTAAAAGAGTGCAATATTGCAATATTGCAATATTTATACACACACTCCAAAAACAGTTGGGTTATAAATAACACTATTTTGGCTCAAAAAGGGACCGATCCAGTCCTTGAGTCAATTTGAGCCACCTTTCTTGATTTTTTTTGGGGGGGTGTTTTCTGCAAAAACAACCCAGAAAGTTGGGTCAAATTAACCCAAGTCGTGGATCGGTCCATTTTTTATTTGATTTTTTTTTACCACAAATTGTGTTATTTTAAACCCAACAGTTTTTAGAGTGCACATACACATGCGTGTGTAATATATATATATATATATTATATATATATATATATAGACATCCTGTGTAAGTGTGTGGACTCGTTCTCTCCATTCGTTCAAGCTCACAAGGCCATCCCTGAGCAGGGTGAAAAATCCAACAAGCGGTTGAACTTCGGAGTAAAGTGATGAGTATATTGTGCATTTTGTGTGAAGTATTCTGGAGTTCAGAGAAACTGTCTTCAAGCCTGAGGTGTGTGTTGTTGTTTTTTCGTGTGTGCGCACACACACAAAAAAAAAAAAGCTGGGTTGTTTTCCTCACCCACTCGCTCGGTAAGTGCGGATTTTGAAGCAGGTTACTTTCAACCCAAGGTTGGGCTAATTATTTTGACGAAGCAGATTGGATTAAAGATTGGATCATGGTGTGCTGAAGAGCTGAACTTAAGTTGCCATTTTTGAGTTTTGTGTACAGAAATTGAATTCAAATGAATGTAACTCTTAGAAAACATTACTGGCGGATGGTTGGCTCAGTGGGTAATTCCGTCAAATTCTGACGGGGCAAAGTTGCTTTATATTCTTACAAAATGTTGGTAGTAATGTATAATTTATCATACCTGGATATACTGATAACCTGGCAACCCGTTTCTTGGTAGCTTTAACTCATCAGTATAGTATGTAGTTTTTACCCGTTGTTGGATCAAAATCTTGACCCAACAAGTTGTGTCAAGTCCCCAACCCACTGTACTGGCTGCGTCCCTTTTGGACACTGTGCTGTGTTTGCTGTTTCACCCAATTTGGGTTACTTTTGACCCAACAGTTCAAACAGTGTGTGTGCGTCTGTGTGTGTGTGTGCCCTTTCTCATCACCCGTTTTAAAAAAAAGGAACAATGAAAGACAAATATTTTTTAAGACTCATCAGGGCGCCAGTTGTCTTTCCTAAAAGTCATGTTGAGTTGTTGCACACAATTAGAAGAAAAGTCAAGACATATGGCCGAGAATGTAAATATTGCCATCTGGGAAAGGCATGACCTTCTTATAGGATCACACGTGTCATTACACTACAATAAGCAGTTCTGTACAGTAGGGTACACCACAGCAAGCGCGGAATTAGCAAAGAAAGGGCTCGCCGCTGACAAGTGTGCAACAACATGAGTGTTATCATGACTAGAACACGCGCCTCGGCCGCGTTGGACACAGAAAGTGCGAAGTTCAGTTTAAGGCGAGCTGGCGGGGCTGAGGGCGGGGCTGAGGGTGGGGCTAAGGGTGGGGCTGGAGGCGTCGGAGTGGCTGTAATCGCTGAGGGAGCCCGGGCGCGCGGCGTGGCCCGCCACCACGCTGCCGACTCCGCCCATCCCGCTGTCGTGGGGCCTCTTGAGCATACCAGGCTGGAAATCCGAGTGCCGCCGAGCGTGCTTCATCAGGTGGTCGCTTCGCATAAAGCGTTTGTCGCAAAGCGGGCAGCCGAACTTCTTTTCTCCCGTGTGAGTGCGGTAGTGGCGGGCCAGCTCATCGGAGCGGGCAAACTTCTTACTGCAGTCTGGCCAGGTGCAAGGGAACGGACGCTCTCCTGGACAAAACAAAAATCAGGACATTATTAGATCTCATTTCATAAATGAATCGAAGGGGATTATACAAAATCGTACAGCATGCTGGGATAGTGGTTAACACATGCCAATAATCCAGCCTCCTCAAATAAATGTAAATTGTTGTTATGTTGTTAATAAAACTGAGTAATAGCATAATTAAACAGTGCATTATGATTTTATGCTTTAATTTATTCTGCTGTTCCTAATTGCAGTTGTGGACTACTGTGATATTGTTTGTCTACATATGTTGCTCCACCGATTTTGTGTTCAAATATCTGTTGCTGAAACTGCTTGGTAAATGCTAATTGTTAGCATGTCAATGGTTTTTTAATTGTATGTTAGCATGAAGCTAGCAAAGCGCATATTTGTGTGGTTGTTTAAAATGGGAAAAAAATGCTTGTCCCCTTTTCTAAGAACTGCTTACAATTTGTCAAAGCACTGCTTATTATGAAGCCAGAGCAACATGCCAGAGCAGATAAATAAATCACCCAAATCTCGAAAAACTCGTAAATTGGGTCATTCTTATCTCAGTAATTTAGGAGTGCTTGCCTGATACAACCACATAAAATCTTTTATTCTCCATTTCCCCCCCAAAATAATAATAAAAATAAATTAATTTAAAAAATATGTGAATAAGTGCTCTTCATTCTTAATTCACATCATAATCACCCTCACAGAGTTCCTCCACCCATGACTTAGCAGCTAAGCTGGGCAAAGATCCAGCGCCACTTTCAAGTGCGGATCAGCGACCGACCACCAGACTACAGTGTGAAACAATATCATGCAGACACATCTGCATCCCCCCTCATAAGTGAGGCCCCTGCCATCATGTAAAAAGCAAAAGGTAAGCAAAGCTGCGTTGAATTTTGCTGAATGCACAAAATTATGTTCACAAGCTTGGTGAAGTTGATGTCTCACTGTGTGATACACACACACACACACACACAGTGTACTCCTGCCACAAAAATTCTTTTATTGTCTTATTGCAAGTTTGCTTTTTTTTTTCACTACTCTGGGCTCTCCTTTGCAAGTACGTTGTAGATGTTACTGTAGTTATGGTAACAAAAGCCACTCGCCATTAGCCAGGCAGTAAATGGTTTTCAATTGCATAGATGGAGCCAGCCCATAAAAAAAAAATGTGCTCATTTCAGCCAGACAAGAAATGACGTGGAGAGTATTTTGTAAATTTGCCTGTCACATTAAAACAACTGAGGATTTTTTTAAAATCATAAAATAATAATAATAATTACCGGAGTCTCTTTACAGAATGAGTTAGTTCTTTTTTCTGGTCACAATCGCAGCCACTTGTCGCCAGGCAGACATTAAATGCAGCATAAGCCAATGAAAAACGAGCACACATCAGCAAATCAGACAACTGTTTTAAGACCTTGTTGTTTATGCACATTTTTTTAGAGTTGCTATATGAATACGAAATACAACAAACTTTGCTGCCAACAAATTATGCTTTGACTGATATTTATGTATAGTTGTTTATTCCAAGTGAACCACCCCCCCAAAAAAAATCATCAACAAACTTTCAAGTAGTTTGCTCTTTCAAGATGATCCAAGGATTTACTGATTAAGTTTTCATCAAGACACATTCACTTACTACAGACAAGAAAGCTTAATTCATCCATCCATTATCCATGAAATAACGAATAAATAAGGTTGTGAAACCGAAGCGGTTATGAAAATGCGTTCATGAAAATCAACCCCCCCTTCACCAAAGAGGAATTGAAATCAATTCTGCATCAAAGTCGTGGGAATGTGGACATATGGTAGACAGATGACGTCGTCCAATTTGACCTCGCAAGTGTCTGCAAGGAATTCAACATGTGATGTGCTCATATTTGTCCTCATACGTTGGTTCTCTTAATAGCAAACCACAGTGACGGATAGCGAGACGCTTACGCATGGCGGGACGCGTGCGGTCTAACGTCTCATGAACATGACCGATACCTCGCAACAGCTCGGTTCAGGATGCATCAAAAGGGATGTTAATTTTGTTTGTTTTGGCTTTCGCTGCATTTATTCGAAAATGTGGAGCAGCTTCACAAAGTTAGAATGTGAATTATAAAAAATTGTCTGTCCCAGCAATTCGCTGCCAGGGCCAGGAAGGCCTTCTGTGCTGGCCTAAACACAATCAGAAACACTGACCTACATTTAAAATGGAAATTCAGAATTTTGTTCTATTAAACTGGATTAATTATTCTCAACAAACCATTCTGTTGATTTTCAGCAGTCCTTCCAGTATTTCTATGTAGACTTTATTTTTTTTTTCTTTTTCGTCCAATCAGATTTTAGCATCTTTGTGTTGCCATGTCAATCTAATCTGCCCAGGGCCTTCAAAATAAGATGTGCTGGCCGATGTAACTGAAATGTTCGTGTAAAGTGAAAATAAATATTTTATCGGAAGGTTTCCCAGGAACTATCGTCAAACATTTAGAATGAATTTGGAAACAAATCCACAAATTTATTTTATAGTCTACAAACTGTTTTAACGATGGGACTGTTTCATTAACCAATCGAAATTGAGCTACACAACCCATAATAACTGTAGGTAACATCCTGTACTCTGATTGGTTAGTCAGAGCATGCACCGTTCAACTAATTAATACAGTGAATAATCACAAAGTGAATGATCGGTGAATGATTACGATCAGAGCTTTCCAACAGATTTCTTACAACGGGATTTTCGATTGTTTGGAAGGGTTTAATATTTGGTAATGAGGAACCGCTGAGGAATATCTGAAATCTAAAAAGCTGTGGAGTGCATTTAAAACAGCCGTTAACCCTGACACCGTTCAATTCTCCAGATGCATTCACAATGGTCGCCCCACCCATTTTCCAGCGTGGAACCGCGAGTCGTCGTGTGGGAAAATTACACCCTCCCCCCTGTTCATCGGGCAATAAAAGTGGGCTTTGACACAAATCGACTCAAAGCCAGATGGCACCATATATCTTGTGGTTTCCGTCCATTCTATATAATGTGGACACATTGTGTATGGAGCCTGAAATGCAGTCTCGCTATGTTTTTGGCTTGACAATAAAGGGTCATATCTTATGTTCTTTTCAGTACTACAGAGCGCAGTATTTTTTTTTTTTCACATGACCTTTATTCTCCGTCTATGTGTGGTGATGATAAAGAAGTAAACACACTCGCATGTTTAAAAGTGCCGTGACAAATAAGCGCATGAGAGCGGGCCTGCCAAACGCTTTCTTTGTTCTGCGTTTTCCCTCAAGGCCACAATGGAAAAGACTTGCTACTCGGCATCAAACACTCCTCGTACGCTACCTGATGCCAGCGTGTCTCAAGAAACAAGAAGTTGGTACGCGAGTAGCCTCGTAGGCCACCGCCCCGCCGCCCCCACGATACTGCAACAACACGTGCAGACAGACGCAGCAAGTCTAGACAGCCTCCTCTGTGTTCCTGCCTCTGACGCCTCACCTCAGCTGTAGGCAAACCCACTCGGGTCCTTCCAACTTTCTGCTCTCATGCTCAAATGGGTCGATGTTAATTTACGGCTGGAGCTCCATTCAAATGTTTATCTCAGCCAATGCAAAGCGGTCGCGAGCGTTCCTTCTATGGTCCTAATCTCATTGATGAGCATCATGATGGTCTGATTTCATACCTTATTAGCGAGAGGAACAGCCGGTGCGGCCACCTGGCACAGCAAGGCGGGAAAAAAAAAGGAGTTAGTGGCTAAAAAAGTGGAGCTAAGCTCTACAGGCTGCTTAAGGCTCAGTAACCAGTGTAACCGATCCAACAGCATTAATATTTAACCAGACACCAGAGAGGCAGGCTGAGATGTCCCCAAGTCGTATGCAGTGATGATGCAGCAATGATGGAAGCATCAGGTATCCTACGGCAACCCGCTGTGACGCTTCAAATTATTTAGAGCTCAGTCACTACTGGGGATTGATGGACACGTCGCCCCTTTTTCACCTTCACGACAAAGTAGCTTGTGGATAAATTTCACGCCAGACATGACGTCTAAAAAGAATGTGATGCCTCAAATGATAATGTGGGATTTTCACAAGAGGAATTTATTCCTGGAAGTTTCTAGGGAGATTAAGGGAAGAGCTACTTTGATCCTTAGTGGAAATAATGTAATGGTTGGGTGCAAACACAGCTATTAGTCAGCGTCTTGTCTGAAAGGAATGCGACAGACGAATTCACTCGTTCCGATCCTCTCACAAACAGAAGAATTTTTAGGGTGGTTTTGGATATCATCTGTTTAAAAAAAAAAAAAAGATAGCTTCTTTTCAAGAGTACCAAAAAGAGAACCAACTTTTGGCATCTTCATACACCTTAATTTCTCAATTAGTAGCCTCTTCTCAAATAATTCCCCCACCTCAATTAAGCACCAGGTAGTTCTTGAGGAAGAAATGCCAAAATAATGATTTAATAATATGATAAAAAATCACATATAACAGCACCCAGCACCCCCTCTACTAAATGTCCTGATCCTAATCGGTGCAAAAAAAAATGCTGACTATTCAGTTAGTGTAAAAAAAATAAAAGTTTTTTTTGTTTCTTTTTCTAAGTTAAAACAGACTACTATTCTATTTGATATATTTGTCAAAACTGCCTGTATGAACTGATAGTAGTACATTAGTAAAATGGTCCGTGATTAAAAAAAAATAAATATTCCCTGTCTGGCCCAATTTGCTACCTTTTAATTTGATTTTAAGAAACCACCACACCTGAGGAAAAACAACCAAACACACAAGGCATGACCGACGAGGTATTCATATTCATCATCTGCATTCAACACCGCATCCTCGCGATAACTTGTCTTCATCTCCTTTTCTTTTTCCTATACAGTGTATGCAGTATCGCACATTTCATACTCATAATTAAAAGCACAACAATCCAAACCATTTACAAACAAAAGAACTAAAGACCTCAATTGTAGGTTTCCTTGAGCTTCAGGTGCTTTGCTGAAACTCAGTTGGAATATAATGTAATTTATATTTATATTTTAATAGAATAGAATATAAAAAGCAGCTGAGAGGATTCTGAAGCTATGCACCTCTTTTTGATTTTTAATTAATTGCAAGTTAAAAAAAATAAAACATCAAGCTAATCAAATGTTGCGTTAAAATAACAATTCATCAAAATTAATAAAATAAATAAATAAATTAGTCATGTAAGTATTTTGGTATTCGGATATCCCACTAAATATTCTATAGAATAATTGAGTATTTGGGATAAAAAAGAAAAATGTGTATTTTTGCTTGGTTAAAGACCAGAGTTGGCGCTACGCAGGCACTGAGTGTGACTTGGCTGGTTGCCACATCAAGGGTGTGGTAGGTCTTTCACAGAATGTGTCAGTTCGAAAAGGCGGGGATGTAAGAGGGGGGGGGGCGGTTGGGGTGGGTCAGCACCGAGGAAAGAATTGCCAAACGAACACAGTGACCCATTTACTCGTAAAGGGAGTTACATCATGTGACGCCAACTGTACTTCTACCAAGAACTGGCAAAGAGGGCGGGGGCGGGGGGGGGGGGGTCAATGGTTACACTAGTGCTCCATGCAATGTGATTATGTCACAGGTACTGTAGTTATATAAGCGTTCACTCTGAGGCCACTGGGTCAGTAAATAAACAGCTTATCTCTGACCCTCCCCCACATCCTTAGTTTATTCACGCCGAAGACACGGGGATCATCGGTTTCTGCAGAAAGGGTTAAACCAGAGTCGCCAAAGACGAAAGATAGAATCACTCCCTTGGCATGAGTAACAGTGCGACAACTCGGCGCGGTCACCTGCTCCAACAAAACGCTCCAGCATATCAAATAGGAGAAGATAACATTCCTGGTGTGTCCTCGAGCATGAACGCAATATGTGACACCGCCACAGGAGACCAAACAGATCTTGTAGGCTGAGAACGGGAGGAAAATGTATATGAAAATATCTCTCTGCAAATCTCAGACCAAAACACAAGGTGCAGACTAAACTTGCGCGGGCTTTAACATGCAAACATCTGAAGGCTGGAGAAGCTGCGTTGGTTAGTTCGTTGCCCATTAGAGTAGCAGTCACTTCTCCTCAGCTCTTTAGTGGTTAGCCAGCATGGCAACAAATGAGAGACTAGTTCCACTGGTCGGGCTTGGCACACTTCTTAAATATGTGACTATGACCTCTAACCAACCCGAAGAAAACCACCTGAGGGACTCGAGTCTGGATAGTATGACAATGACTAGCCCAGGGTTGGTATAAACACAAACTGCTCCCTCGTCATACCTTAACTGAGATGATGGGATTTAAGGTGCAACTAATTAATATAAATTGTTACTGGTCCAAATGTTGGCTCGATTGTCAATGGTGTTGTAACATCAAATTTAAAGTTACTGCTGTCGTGTCCAGTAACACACCAACAGACAACTGAAGCTTCTGTGATGCAATGGAAGGGAAGAATAGGAAGAAAAGACTGCATTGATATCCTTTAGTGGAAAAGTTCTGTGCTGTCTCGCTGCCAGAATATCACACTATTGACAAAGTAGTCACATCATCGCCATGTCACGACACACCTTGCAGTGGAAAAGAACAGCAGACGCACGCCATGCCACAAGACCAATCTGAAAAATAGCATCGACGACTGCACCTATTTGGGAGGTGATTGTCAGAACGCAGTCTATTATTGGTACACACAAGAGTCCCCAAATTAAATATCAGACCAACATTGAACCGCAGTTCCTCAGTTCCTTTGGCGCAAGGGTGGGCAAACTTTTTTATTGGTGGGCCACAATGGCTTCTAAAATTTGACACAGGGGGGCGGAAACAGGAGCAGATGGATGGAGTGTTTCGGTAACCTCGCCTCATCTGAGAAAAAAAAACATTTCATTTGAAATGAAAATGAACAAAAGCATTACAACAAAATAAGTCATTGACACACCACAGTATTTAGAAAATAAAACTAACAAGGTTTATTCATTTATTTTTTTTTTCAAGTTCAGCGGGCCGGATTAAAACGTTAAACGGGCCGCATGTGGCCCGCGGGCCGTAATTTGCCCACACCTGCTTTAGTACTGTCGTCCGTATCCCACAACCCTTATACTTGGTATCTATAAATCGTGTCCCCTTATATGTAGCAGCGTGTGAAACACCAGCGACAATGGGCGGGGTCAGGTGCGTGTGACGGAAACGCAGCTCGAGCTTCCGAGGAGAGGACTCTAAAAACAAGGAGATCTCTTATCTTTTGTCATTATTGAGAGGGACCGTTGTAGAGGCTGCCAGGCCTTGTGGGCCTTATAGCTGTCAGGCGGTGAACAATAGCGGCAGCCTGGCTCCCAGCAGGAGGAGCGCTCCTGTAATGCATTTCAATCAGACAGGCAGCGTGCGCGTACTAACCGTAACGCTCTTTCTTCAGGCCGCACCGCACGGGGATATTGACATGCAGTCTGGAGACACACAACGAGGTTGAGTTTGACCGTCCGATTCCTGCATACACTTAGCCGTGCATTACTTCATCCCCTTAACTCTTAAAGGGAGCGGCAGGGATGGCTCGCCTGCATTGACCAGCTCATCAAATTTGCCTCAATTAGTTTGAGTGGGTACTCTCTGTTCGCCTTGAGTGCATGCTGAAACAACCCACAGTCTCCTTATCTTTTCAATCCTGGTTAACTAAGGACATGCAAACAGTCGTAGGCATTATTATGTGTTTACGGTGTCCGCAGAGGCAGGTGCAGGCAAGGGATGCCCCATTACCTGTAAACGGTGGGCCCGCAGGACAAAGCCATCTCGTTTTGATTGACATGAGAGCTCATAGGAGACACACAACCTTGGAGGAGCCCAGAAGAAGAACAACAGCACAGCCCGAGAGGCCTCAGCACTGCTCGATAAGACGAGATACAGACGGAGATAATGTTCGCCCATTACCTGATGGCATTGAAGTGGAAGAAGTTTGGCCGACGCCATTTCGTGGTTGTTTATGACATGGAAAAGGCATGCTGGAGCCTAGAAATGCAAACTTTGAAAGTGTTTTTTTTTTTTTTTTTTTTTTTTTAATGACAGTTATCGTCTAAACCAGGTGTGGGCAAACTACGGCCCGGGGGCCACATGTGGCCCGGTTAAACGTTTTAATCCGGCCCGCAGAACTTGGAAAAAAAAATGAAATGAATAAACCGTGTTAATGATTTATTTTCTAAATACTGTGTTTTTTCAAAGACCTACATATTGTTGTCATGCTTTTGTTCTTTCATTTAGAATTATATATTTTTTTTTCCTCCACCAATCTGCTCCTGGTCTGGCCCCTCTGTCAAATTTTAGAACCCATTGTGGCCCACCAATCAAAATGTTTGCCCACCCCTGGTCTAAATGCTGAAAATTGAGGATGTGCATTCGGGGCATTGACACGTTGCTAACTTTTTTAGGCTCTAAATCACCAGCACAAAGAATTACAAAGGAAATGAACAAGATATGCTTTAACTGAAGATTTTCAGCTTTAATTTCATGATTTGAATCCCTTTGGCAAACTTTCACTTTTTAATATTTGATTGCAGTCTTTGCAGTCAATTGCCGCCAGAAGTTTGGAATGCATAGACACCGGACATCAACCCCGGTGATGCTGTGCTCAATTGGATTCAGCTCAGGTGATCGACGCGGCCATTGCAAACACTTCACAATTCACTCTGCTACTTTTGTCAGCTGTCACATCCACAATAAAGAAGAAAAACAATTCCGTTGGCAACCATGTACGCCCATGCCATGGCACTACCACCACGAGCTGCTATTTTTGAAGAATGATTTTGAATCAAACCTAGCAACTGGTTCGATCACCAAGAGACATTCCCAACTCGTGGGCTGGCACAGATATGAAAGCATTGTTTCTGCAAGTCCATGTGAACAGAGATTATTTTCGGGTACTGCCATCCATCCATTTGCTATAAAGTAAAGCCGATTTGTGGCACACCTCAGCCCCATATGCCTCTCTAATAGTGGAACACTACATGTATTGACAAATGCTTGGAAAAAAATGTTGATAATAGTTCAAAATCATATACTCAGTATACAGCCAACTATGATTCGAAAACACTTTGTCTTACAGATCATTTTTGTTTCAATGCACCGCAAGTGTGACACTCTTCGCTCCTCCCCAACATGCAAAGGTGATATGTATCACATCAACATGCTTCCTTGATTACTTATCTTGTGGCATCTTAGAGAGTTATAAAAAAAATTAAAAAAAGAGCAGAAAAACCATAGGTATCATCATTTAATTTTCAAATAACGATGATTCACTGTCCCACCTATTCAGGACATTTTGACAAAATTCTTCCCTCTCTTGCCGCTTGCCACTCAAAAGTCTGATATAGGAACCATTATCGTTCTATTCACCAGAACGCTGTTATCTGAGCAAACAAATCATCCGCCCATTTGCTATAGATGATTGCTATCCAAGCAGTTTTGGGGCAAGATGTCGGCTTCATCCTGGACTGGTCACCAGTCAGTCACATAAGACAATAAGTTCTTCCCTCTTTTTACTTGGCCGATTTCCTGTCTTTCTTCATTGACGGTTCCATTGAATTGTCTTCACCTTTTGCAGAAGGCCACGCCCCAATGGGAGAGACAACCGCACATGTTCTGTTGCACCACAACAAGCGCACACGCCTTACATACCATAATGACCATATGCGGTCCCGCAAGAAACTAAAAAACTCCATTTAGCTCCTCGGCTTTCGTCTTTAATCAGAATGCAACAGCTCGGACCAAGTCAGAAACCAAAACTCACAGATGGGACCCCGCGATTGCCTAACCGAGGTGCCCTCTGCCGCAGCGGTCTCGCCCTTTCAAACGATAATCAGATTAGCCACAGATGCAACTCAATACAGTAAATGACCTACATCACTGGAGGTCATTGACAGTGAACATATACCACACGTCACCCCCACCCCCACCCCGCCGCACTAGGCGCTCTCCGTCTTTTTGCCACAGAGCTCGCGTGCAAGAAGTGCTTTGTTGGTTTTGAAACAGCGTGCAGTGTTCCACAGGTCTGAATCCCTTTCTTCCTGCCACGGGTAATGAACACCCGCTCCGGCACCTATTTTCTTTTGCAGCCCCCGAGGCTGTCGGGAGGGGCCGCTGGGTGGGAAGAACAGAGCGGCTTTTATAGGAATTATTCAGCGCTACAGTAGCTAAAGAATACATGAGCCTGTGGGGCGATTGAAATCCGCGTGGCCATGGACGTGAATGACACGGGCCTTTCTGTGCGAGGAGTGGCCATCATGCGTGCTTGGCCGCTTAATCACAGTTAAATCGGTTTTATGCTCCAACGTTAGCCACGAAACATCCAGTTCGCTCCAAAGTGCGCTTACTGTATGCAGGTTAGAATATGAATGTCACATGTGACACAGGCCTTGTGTGTCCTTTCCAGTGTAGTCATACAGCACCACATGATTAGAAGAAGCACAACAGTGGCTTACACTTTGGTGTTATTTACATCCTTGGGATAAAGTGGATTAACTAATACCTTGTTTCCAGTTGACACATAACATGCAGCTGCACGAACTTCAAGCGAACATTAAGCGTATTTAAGTTGATGGAATAACCAGAAGGCTCAGAAGAGGTTTAGGGTTTTCCAAAAAGAAAACCAAGAAGAGATCAGAAAGTACATTTGGAAGTTGAATACAATTCACTCTAGGCACGTTTCATATGGATCAAGTTTAAAATCGTTGTTTTTGTTAGATAACTAATTGATTCCAACAAGAGAAAGCAATTTGACCACATTGGAGAACTCGTAAAGTCGGTGGCTGTCCCATGAGGGATGGGAAACAGGAGAAATCTAAAAGTCTTCTTTACTGAGCCACGGGCAAGAAAACTGGAGACATGATATAGCTAAAATGTCGACACTAAATGCTAATTTGTAGCTACAAAATGCTACGGTAATTTGTAGGTCAAAATTAGTTTTTAGTAGCACGAAATACTACACGGTGGCTACATAGTAGATAAAATGTGAGCACAAAATAAAAATGACAATTCACGCACACACATCCTCTGTCTATTGAAACTTTAAAGTAGAGGATATCACATATTGCAATTAGCCAAGATGCGCTACATTTTCTTACCCAGACATCCGAAGCCGTTCCCGACAGATTTTAAATCTAAAGATTTGTGCGCACATTAAATGTATTTTTTGGCCCCAAATGAACATTTTATGCAGTATCTACATTTTGACTTTTTTTTTCTTTTAATTCCCATGTCACGTCTGGGAATCTTCACTTTCTCAAGAACTAAATCCTAATTTTCCAGCACGTAGTGGAAATACAAGCCTGCTCAGGATTTACAGGTTTTACTCCAACTGTGATGATCTAAACTGACACCTCCAACTTGGCGGAAAGGTTCATGCTTGTCACGGGGGTATATTTAAAAAATTGTGCAAAAACTTAAAATCATTCACTCATTGTTACAATATTTGTGTCCAGGGTCAAAGCAATGGACAAAAATAGGCGCAGTGGCTGCAGAAGCTGAATGCTTTTTCCTTTGTTTTCTAGGGTCCGATGCAGAGGTCAGATTTTGTTACATGCAGCGCAAAAAAAAAAAATCTCCCTCCTTTCTTAAACTATGCAGCCAGCATTCCTTAATGCCTCCTGTTTGCAGGAAACAGGAAACTGCTGAGTTTCAACATTAGGCGAGAATATCGGTCAGCTGGGAGGGGGGGGGGGTGGAAATCCTGCCATGTGGCAGGTAGACACACTGACCTCTTGTGCACTTGTAACATTTAGGACGTTTGGGACGAGACCCAGACTCAAGCAAGTGTGGGAAAACCCCATCTCCACCCCGCTACCTCATCCCTGCCACTTCGGAATACTGTGCACTCTTTGTCGCGGCACGAGCCAAAATGTTAAACCGCTGGAAGAGCTGCAGTACATATAATCTCTTTCTGTTGCTCCTTTTTCTTGTGTGGAAATTGTGATAATTTAAAAAAAAAAAAAAAAAGGCCTTCACTAATCACACGTGTACAGAAATAGAGTGCAAGCATGAATAAGGGATTGTAAATGACGGTGGATCTGTGCTGCCAGGTGCCGCCACTTTTTTTTTTAGGGCGGGAAAAAAAATAAAAAGCTATACAAGCACCTTACTGTATCAGAAGTACCCCCAGCAGACCACAAAAGAGGCCCAGACAAAACCTCAAACCAGCTGTAAAATATCCCATTAGGCGCTTTGTCTCTAAGAATTATTGACCCTGTTCCTCCTCTGTGATTGCGACCATTTTTGAAGAGGTCCCATATACTGTGAAGACGGCCTTTTGTGATGCCACTTAGCGGGGGGGGCACAGAAGGCCCGGCCTGTTGTTTTATGAAGACATGACTTTTAATGAGCTTGTCAGGGTTCAAGTCTCTTTAGGAATATAGCAGACGGCATGACATAAGCAGAGCACAGTAATGAGGCATGCACGCAGTACACCGTCTACTCACTAACCACAAGACACCACAAGAAGCTCAAGGGAAAGCTGGTCTTCATCGTTGGGAATGGTTGTTCCTCCGAAGAAACACACGGGATGACAAGACCACAACAGGCGAGATTGTCTTACAAGATGATTATATATATTATATACATCATGTCTGCTTTGTACACTACAGGATGTGTTGCACGGAAGCCCCGCCTCCAATTCTGTCTGGTAACTTTAGCCGCAACACATGGATACACATGCACACACAACAACCATTTGCTGCCCTTCAAACTAACTAATTGTGTACGTCCTGCAGCCTCTCGTGGACAACGTTGGAGCAAACGCAGAAAACGTAAGCAGAGTCTGCTGAAACAAAAAACAGCACTGCAAAACATAGCATATGCGCACCATAGCCAAAATAGATTAGTGCTGGGTAGGATTACTAGGAATTCTTTTAGAACTTGAGAAAATGTAAATTTAAGCCCAATTTTATTTTTACAATGGCCAAATTGTGAGTTAAAACCTTTTTTACTTGTCAAACAGGATGGTTTAGCTGAAAATGAAAATTGATTTTCACAGTTTTTTTTTTTTAGATTTGAATAATTATTGCTGTCCCTGAAAGGTTCGACAACCACTTGCTTTTGCACATATTTTTTCTAGGGATGGATGAATACCAAAACCGGGTATCAATATCAGCCCAACACCAGCCTTATTACAAGGTATCCTGTGTTCTCGTAAAGCAAGTGTGTGCAACCTACGGCCCGAGTCCACATGCGGCCCGTAAAACGTGTTAATCCGGCCCGCCAAACTTGGAAAAAAATTAAATGAATAAACCTTGTTAATGTTTTATTTTCTAAATATGGTGCTTTTTCAAAGACATATGTATTGTTGCAATGCTTTTGTTCACTTTCATTTAAAATTAAATGTATTTTTTTTTCCGATGAGGTGAGGTTGCCAAAACACTCAACCATCTGCTCCTTGTCCGGCCCCCCTGTCAAATTTTAGAACCCATTGTGGCCCGCCAATCACAAAGTTTGCCCACCCCTGTCATAAATCTCGTTGCACTCTTGAGTACAATGACAATAAAGGGATTTCTAATTCTAATTCTAATTCTAAAGGATGCCGATACCAGAAATAGATACTTAACATGAAGTAAATCTGACATTGAGTAAATCTTCCTTGCCAGTAGTTGGGACAATACCTCAGAATCATCTATCATTGTGTTAGTACGGGTGGTATTGGCATCGTGAGTACTCAAGAGTAAATACTCATACTAGTATCGGTCTGAAAAAAAGTGGTATTGACCATCCCTAATTGTTAGCATAATTTTTGGAATTCTAATCAAATGTACATGTGTCTGTATTGAAGAATATTTAAAATGGAAAAATTGTCCTTTGACAAAAGGCCTCAGAGTCATGTTCTGCTCAAAGATACACAGTCGACAAATTGGGATGAAATTGGTCTTCAATCACCGTCGTATTACCCGGCACCAAATTTTACACATTATGCCTTATAATCTTCATTGAACTGTCATCCGTCTTTGTCTCGTACCTCAGTTATCACCAACCTTTGTGGCATTGAGTTAAGTACTTTTTGTGTTATCCAAAAAACTAACAGCAATAAAAACCAAGCAAGAATTAATCCAGCGTGTTATTTAATAGCTGATAAACGGCAGCTACATGTAAATGTGTTCAATTGAAAAAAAAAGAAGTGTAACAAAAATATAACAAAATCTTGATTCTCATAATGTATTGCTAATTGTTAATTTTGAAAGAGTAATGATAGTTTTTCAGCACACGTCAAAAGAGTATGTCTGGTTTGAGCGCCTCTTCCAATGCCAACTCGCATAAACAAAGACCGCAATGACGGCATTTACACAAGTAGGAACGTCTGGTACTTGGCTCTCTTTGTTGGGAGGCTATAAAAGTGTCCCCCTCAATCTGCAATTACAGGCTGGAACTGACTCGGCTGCCGATCGGCGCTCTCTTTGCTCGACTAGTCGGATCTGGAGGGAAGCACAGCCAGAGTCTGTCTGTGTGAAAAGAAGTGCAAGCTTGGCTGAGGCAGCTCGGCTGAACTCAGATGACCCACATTCTGTGCCCGTCCAATGGAGGAGCGGAAACGCTCGTTATTCTCACAGATTATGAGACACGCGCCGATTGCAAGTTACGGGAAGGTGTCCAAACATAACGCTTGTGTTAAGGCACGGGTGTCAAACTCAAGGCCCGGGGGCCAGATGTGGCCCGCGATATCATTTCCTGTGGCCCACAAAGGGAAATCATGTGCATGGACTTTGTTTGTTGCAAATTAATTTCACTTTGACCAAAATTAAAATCTGAGATTTTGCAAGGGTTCTTTGTTTCAAATCCCCGAGATATGTTAGTGAGGTCAAACAGTCAAAAGTGAAAGTAACCTGTTTGACACGAATGCCTATTTAACACGAAATGCAGCATGGGAGCCATAACTGATGATCCAGCATTTTTCTGCCTTTGCCTTGTACACAGAACCCAACCAAGTGTGACACTGCTGCAACTGTGTGTGCTTTCATGCTGCCGTGGCATCCCGTGATCAGATAATTTGATGCATGAAAGGAGACATCTGGTGTGATGTAAAAAAAAAAAAAATGCTCGTCAAACAGCCACCCTTGCTTTCAACACAACAAGACAGGAAATGTAAGTCTCGGTTCCTTCCGCATGTCGATGTTCTGTATGAACAACACTGACAATTTTACCTTCAACTGTAGCACCAAAGGCGGGGCAAAGGTGTGTGGTTTGACTTACTAAACTGAGGACCCCAACATACAATGATAAATACAGACAAAGAACTCTTCACAGAGGATAAAGAATATATGAACGTGAGTATTGTGATATTATCTTGTTTATTATATCGTGTTCATGTGTTGCTTTGTGGCAATGTTTTTGGAAATACACAAAGTGTCATTCTTTTTTAGTTTGACAATAAACTTAAGCAACTAAAAGCCAATACGACCATGTGCCAAACCGCTGCTTATTGAGAAGCCAATTGATTTGAGTTCAAAGCAATGGCCAACATGACAGTGCTT
Organism: Idiotropiscis lumnitzeri; assembly: GCF_059441095.1. Classification (NCBI taxonomy): domain Eukaryota; kingdom Metazoa; phylum Chordata; class Actinopteri; order Syngnathiformes; family Syngnathidae; genus Idiotropiscis; species Idiotropiscis lumnitzeri. The sequence continues at coordinate 9,272,473 of NC_142396.1, read as the reverse complement.
AACAGGCATTATATTCTTGAAGGAAATATCTGGGTCATTACCAATGTTTCCTATAATCAAGCCAGAGGCATAAGTGATGACCCATTATGCCATTCATGTGCTTGTCAACAATGAAAAGGCGCATAATCTGATCACAAAACAAGGTGCGGTGGTGAAGTCTGTGATAAAATGAGACTTTCCTTTCCACACAATCACCTTTGTGAGACCCATGAGTGGTGATTACATGGTGAATGTGTGTCATATGTGCTGCAGAGGGCTGTTTGTGTGCGTGGAAAGGAAAGGAAAGGGAAGGGCTTGGAGGAGCTGCAGAGAGAAGGCGAGGCTCCTCGGTCTGGTCTGGGCTCAGCTAGTAGAGTCTGTTGCTGGCCAGATCAGCTGGCAGCCTGTCTGGCGGGGGTGTGGCACATCACAACAAAGGGCTTTGGGCAGACACGGCTCTCATCAACCCCCTCAATTTTGACTCGCATCTACATCCTTGACCACCCCTCCTCGTGTGGCTTATCCACAGGAATGCAAAGCAAATCTATGGCGCTTCTGTGAGAAGGTCGCAGGAATGCGTTGTACTTGCGGAACTTTTAGCATGCTTCTGTAATCATTTTGTCTGGAGACGCGATTGAAGTTGTTGCAATTACTAAGCGCATAACAGAGCAAGAAGAAGAAAACAAGGGCCGGAAGTCTGCATTGTGTGTGCATTGGCGCTGCAGCTCGGTTTAGCGAGGGGAGGGCTGGCGAGTTGAGAGCTGCGAGACGCGAGTGCGAGTGGGAGTGGCACTATTTTCGGCTCCCACCCTCCACGCAAACGAAAAAGGAAAGTTCACCCAAGTTGCGGGGAGCAATGAGAGCAACCGAAACACGAACACACAAAGACAAGCAGGTGAAATGTGTAATCCGTTCAATTCAATCACGTTTCCACGCAACTATAAAGAGCACAAGTGCAACTGACCTGTGTGCGTCCGCAAGTGCGCCTTGAGGTGCGACGATTTGCCATAAACTTTTTCGCAACCTGAATAGTGGCATTTGTGCTTTTTCTGCGGAGACTCGGGCTCGTTGCGACCTCTGGATCTTTTGCCCCTTTGTTTGAGCGACGGATCCGACATGGTGATGGTAGGTGTGGCACAGTTTGCATCCTCCATCAGGCCGGCCTGGCTCTCCTCCTTGCTCCTCGCCAGCTCGCCGTTGGGAGTTTGCTGGTTAAAATCCGCCAGGATCCTGGCCACCACGTACAGGGAGGAGTTGTCCTTCACCACGGGTTCTTTGGCCCCCTCCTGGTTGCTCGTGGGGGAAGGCGACGGGTTCTCCGGCTTCATCTCCCGGTTGTTGCCCCTCGGAGCGTGGACGACCGCGCGGTTGGACATCGAGACAAGGCACTCCGCTGCGAAGTGATCCATGACGTCTTTCAAAGGACCACCCCCCCCTCCACTATGACATCCAAAGAAAGAAAACGATGGCGTGGCGCGCGTGGGGGGGAGAAAAGAACTTGTTCCGTGGTTCCCTTTGTGTGGCGGATAGAAGGAGGTGGTTCTCATCAGAGAGACTTTACGCTCTTCATACCCGGCTTTCCGAGTCTCGTCAGCAATAACATCCTGCGTGACGATCACAAGCGCGCACAAGTCCCCAGAATGAAGGAAATGAAAAGAAAAAGACAAAGTCTTTGTTTAGTGCGCCAACTATTAAAAGTTGGATCTGTGAACTCGTCTCATGGTTGCTTCAGACGCTCTCCAGCATGTAGTGAGAGTGTCTCGGAGCGCCTGTCCCTGCAGCCTGTATCCATGCTGGGGGCGTGTCCTGCACCGGCACCGCGCTGCTGCATCGTCACCGCGACAAGCGCTCATTGGGTGCAGCGTGGCCCCAAAAGACTCCGACACGCAGACACTTTCAAAGTGTCACCACAGGTTGCCACTGGTGCGTTCGGATGCTCACAGGAAAGCCACGTTTTGTGGCATCGTGTAGTTTACGACGCATGACGAATTGAGATGACAAAATGCAAATTTGGACACCAGGGTGGACAAGAGTGTCTGCAAAGCAGTTCTGAAGTTTGGGGTTCGAATCTCCGCTCCGGCCTTGCAGGATGGAGATGTTCATGTTCTTCCCGCCCTTGTGTGATATAACCTATTGATAATTTTGCACACGTTCCCAAATTATGCATGAGGTTAATTAAAGGCTAATTGTTAACAGCCTCGTTCCAGTGACCCAGCCTTCAACAATAAAGGGTTTGAAAAATCAATAAATAATGTTTTTTTTTGTTTTTGTTTTTTGTTTTTTTTAAAGTGATTTCCATTGTTCTCGTGCATAGAGAGCTACCTTTCAAGGACGGCACAAAACTGTTGAACAGCAAACCAACATTAAGCGCAAGAACTCAGTTTGTGCATTTTTTCCCACAAAAAATCAACTCCTTGAACATTTAAATCTTAATTCAGGTACTTTGTTTATCCTGCATGTCATACCAAATCGGCCCCCCCAAAAAATAACCCATAAAAATATTAGGCCGACTCATGCTATTATATAGGGCAGTACAAGACCACATGCCATGTCTGCCATCTAGTGATGACTGTTGATATTACAACTATATATATATATATATATATATATATATATATATATATATATATATATATATATATATATATATATATATATATATATATATATATATATATATATATATATATATATATATATATATATATATATATATATATTTGAAGTTATTCGACTCTAGAAGACGCACTCGCAGATGCGCGATGACATAGGTTTGGAGTGGAGTCAAATTATTGTATAGTCGAAAAAACACAATTAGACCTGATAGCATTCAAAATCTTCTTGATTTAGCCACATTGCTAACTTTCAAATTTTTAACTTCAATTGATTTGCTCAAGTTGAGAAGCCTTTGGATTACAGAGGCTCTTGTACGCACCCGTGATGAGTAGTAAAAATAATTTCAATTCATTTTGTTTGATGAATATATTAACCTGTCCACCAGAATAATTTGCACGTTAAATACACAACTCTCGTGCAGGTTATTCAGGAGTTGACGTCAGTACAAACCACAGTGAAATATTGTGCCCAGTGTAATATTAATAGTGTGCACCTTTTTGGAAGATGTTTTTTTTTTCTTCTTCTCTGTTGCCGTGGACCTCCACAAACCTTTCTCTGAGAAACTCTGGGGTATCTGCCAGTTGACATGTAGCCAGACAGCACAGGCAAAGTCTTCTTCAGATCATCCTCCGGGAGCACACAAGTGGCACACTGTGGGGAAGTCAGAGTCAACATACAGAGCTGTGAGATCTCGTCATTATTTGACATTTTTAATCTTACCGCGCTCATTTTCTCGTCTGCATGCAAATGTAGTTTTTGGTCAGGATTGTACGTGACAATTTCAATATCAGTGGTCCACAACATCTGGCAATAAAGTGCCACTAGGCAAGAAACTTGACACGTGCATGACAGACACCCCACAATTTATCAAACATGTTTTCATTCCAGGATGTCTCAATGAAGAGACCTCAGAAAAAGTACAAAATGTTCTTTCATTTTTATTTGTCCAGAAAGGATGAACAAAAAAATTGAGAGTTGTGAAATAGGAGCAGAAATAAACCACCAAATCAGTCTTAGACCTACTTCTCTGCTGCAGCTGATGCGCTCCTGTGAAAATGAATGCACACTTTCAGCACGGTGCACAAAAGCAGCGCACTAGAATGTTCCCAGTGTTCAGACGGAGCAAGGCGACATGCCATTCAGAAGGCCATCTGGCTGTATTATTTTACATATTCTTTGGCCACAAAAAACATGACGCTCTCATGTTTCATGCGCGACTTCTTGAGGAGAGGGTCTATTTCCTCTTTCTCAGGGCATTGTGTGAGCTATGTCGAAATTTGCGAGTGTTAATCAACTCCCAAGCTCGCAGCCACCAAAAGAGTAAGGAAATCAGCTGCGGTATATAAAACCACAGAGGAGAATTTTTTTTTCTTTTTTCATGATTGCAAATACGGAAGAGGATTTCTTAAACTGCAGCAATGTGATGGCTCCGGGGACCTTTTGTACTTTTGAGATAGCCCTGCCGTGTCTGGCATTGACATCCAGTTCCGGGCAGATTGGCCAATCTGCATTGTTTGTAATAAGAGAAATTTCTGAAAGCACAGTCTGACCACTTTTGACAGTCCACCAAGGTCAACATGCCGGGGTAAGAAAAAGAAAAGTATAAAAAGTGACAAGGAGATTCAATTTGTTATAGCTGTTTTCTGTTCTGTGGCAGGTGGTCAGTGCCGTAACCTCTGGCTTATTTCCAGGGATTGATTTTCATGTCTGGGTACAAAATTCGGAAAACACCAGTACTGACTACATCAGGGATGGAAAATATAATGATGGGAGGTGTCACCATTTTTCAGCAGTGCTAAAGGGGTGGGGGGGTTACATAGATCAACACACTTTGAAACATGTATGACCGAATTAAAATAAATAAATAAATATGGACAAAATATGCGCCTATGTCTGTTTTTTATTGAACCAATATACATCACAGTATGTAAATAGATTTCATGCTTATTGCATGAATAAGGGATCCAGCCTTCAAAAACAAAGGTTTTTGGGAAAATAAATACCACATATTGTGATTTTTAAAAAGTTACCATTCAAGGACGACACAAAACGGCTGAACAGCAAACCAACATTAAGTACAAGTATTTATTTTTTTTTCACAAAAATCAACTAATTGAAAATTGGAATATTATTCAGGTTCATATGTTTGTCCTTTATGTAATTCCAAATCCGGTAAAAGTTGTTTTATTACTCACATTCTAGTAAGGGACAGTGTAAGACCTGGTGCAAATGCAACTTAGACATGTCTGTCATCTAGTGGTAAATGGTGATATTACAACTTAAAAATAGACGCTGGACTCCCACTTTGGGTGACCATAGGTATGGTGCTGGCCCACAAATAGCAAAACTCAGAGTAATTGACCGCCATTGAAATCCATTGGGGGGGGGGGGAATCTAAATATTTTTATATTATGTATTTTTTTATTTGTTTTATTAATCAAAGGGTACTCAGGGTCACCAGTGGCAATTGAACGGGGCCTAAAGAAACAAAGTAGATTTCATATCTCTTGTCTGCGTGCTAGCTTTGTAGCCTGTGGATGATGACAAATAAAATCCATTTCCTCAGTTCATCAAGCACAAACCACAAACTAACACATCTTTTTCAGCCAGGCTAGGGGCTACCAAAAAAATACTTTGGAACTTCTGAAAAGTTAGGTCAATACACAAAGCAGAAAGTAGTTCTTTCCACTCCAACATCTACCCACACAGTAAAAACCTGAACAAACACTGTCACCATGCCAAAGATGTAGGCAGAATGTGCAACACCTCTGACGTAAAGGCCCATTTTTTTTCTAGTTTAGAAAAAAGAAATCTTCAGTTCTTAAGAACAAATACATCTGCACTAACCCTTGCTAGTTACGTGACTTTAAAATACGAAATCACTCATTTGTTTTCATCTTTTTTTTTTTTAATTTACTTTTTTGCACATTTTATACATTTTTTTAAATGTGGCTTTGTGGAGATTTCTTTATGGTCTGATGAAACCAAAGTTTATCATTTAGGCTATAATTACAAAAGCTATTTGGTGCGAACACAAAACTCTTCAATACCCACCCACAACGAAACTAGGCGGTGGCAGCATCATGCTTTGGTGGCTGTTTTTCTTCTTACCTTAGACTAGGTGGAGGGAATTATGAACGTTTCATAATCACAGTCAGTGTTAGAGCAAAATCTTCAGGCTTTTTTTTTTTGCTGGAAAGCAAAATGTCAGGAAAAGCCCACTAGAATATCTTACCACAATTCGGGGTTGACTAGAGTCACTTTAAATGGTGGTAGGAGTGTGCTGAACAGGGTGTGTAGACTTTTTATATCCACTGTAAGTAAATCTGACAAATTCTAGTTTTTGAAAAACAATCTTCCACTAGCATTGCCAACTTTGCATTTCAAGTGTGTGAAACAGCTACAAAATGTATATATCTATTTTGACAAAGGCTCACATCACATACTGCAGTAATCAAAACTTATACTTTTCCTCAGTTGTAAAATGTGCACAACAATGTAACATCGAGCCCCCCCCCCAAAAATAAAATCTCCAAAAATGAATAGCTGCGAGAAGGGATTGCAGTACTTTTACCGTCATCCATTTCTTTGTGTTCATATTTTTGTGACGTGTCAAAAGTAGTTAATGTTAGTATTTATCTCGAAAGGCTTTTGCTACTGTTTTAGCTAAGATTTCTATACCTTCCACACTAGAAAAATAAAACAGCTAACTATTCACTCCAAACAGTGGACAACGACCTTGCACAAAGTGATCCAGCCCGCCCGCAACCCCTTCATTAATTTATTCATTCCCAGCCCAAGTAAAACGAATGTACTTTTCGACGTCTATGCCCGTCAATGGCAGTGAATGAGTTAATTGTTTGTGCTGATCACAGAAACTTTTGCTGACTCTCTATTTACATTTCATTTTATCGGAAATTACGTTTATTACTCTCACAAGAGGAAGAGCTAATACACAGGTAACTGTAACATTTTTTTTTTTTTTTTGCAACTCATTCCTATTATCAGGCGAAACTTTGTGAGAACACCACATGGCCTTATGCTGTTGATTTTATCCAAACTTATTTGGCATGTAAGAGGAAACCCGACACAGCGGAAAGAAACAAGTGCTCAGGAAGTTAGCGAGTGAATGAAACTATAATCTTGGTACTTATTTAACCCATTGTCTTGCTTTTGTTGTTGTTCAGCAAAGCTTACTCATCCCGAGTGACACACCAACAACAGGCACGGTGACTAATGATGACAAAGTAGGCTGCTATTTCACCTGTGTCGAAAAGAAAGAGAGGATTAGTCAGACGGTAAGGTTAAACGGGACGCATGAAAGTTGGAGTACGACATATTATGATGTTTGGCTGGGCCACATGTGACATATTGATTGTGAGAAACAAACTCTGGATGGAGGGCGTGAGGTTTTGGAGTGCAGCGATCATGTGGGGTTCAATGAGTCAGTCATGCGGAGCTGAGAGCTGAGACAAGTTGAAACGACGTGTTATAGGCACAATTGGTCTGGCTGTAGTCGAGCAAGATCTACTGGTTAGAAAAGCACCGAAATTATTGCGGACTTATCAGCAACTGTGCTCATGTAACATGACTGGCAAACAAAGATGATTAATTGAAACAACACGGAAAGTCATGCTACGAGTACGTAATTTGGTTTCAACACTAAAAGACAAGATGTTCCCTTTCATAGAAAGGGGTATTTAAAAAAAAAAGGCACAGCAAAGTTGCCTGTTTTTTTCCAAAGGAAATTTGGTCCTCTTGGGACGATGTCAAACGATTCATAGAACTTTTTTGGAATACTTGTTTTTTTTTTTTTCTGTATTTTTCTTTTTGTGGAAAGCAACATTTCCCCTCCACAGAAAATCAGACAGAATGGGAAAATATTTTTATATATAACATCATATTTGTTATTATTGTTATTTTAAAAAAATTAAATTCTGAAAAACTGAAATAAAAATATTACATAGCCTCAATACAGAAGTGTATTGCATTCACCTTTAAAATAAAATCTAAAATAGACTTTGTTTTTGGGAAGAATTTGGGGGGAATTCCTTCCCGACATTGAACTTTAATTTGTTACAATGACGAATCAGCTCCACTAGTGAGTTTCCAGCAGTGATTTAGATCATCGATTTGCCGTTACAATCAGTTCAAACAAAATAGGAAATAATGTTGTCAGTGGAAAACGAAAATATATGCATGTAAGCATCTACACAAAAACCTCTGCTGCATTTTGTCAAAGTACGATCACGTGGGATCAGTTTGTTGTATTTACATTTTTTTCAACTATGAATAGAGACAATTGTAAAAAAAATTTTAGGAGGGCTTCAATTCCCCATTTGCGACAGCCCAGCCCTTCGTAGCTTCTCTACTGGTATGATGTCATGGTACTTAATATAGATATTCTGCCTACTCAACCCACAACAATATAGAGATCCGCGATTTACCGCTCCAAACTGCACAGGCAGAATTGGCGCTTATGCGTTGTTAGGGCACAAAGTGCCGTCAGAGCTGTGTGGCATAGGCAAGGGGCGGAGGCTAAAAGAAGGTCACCGCATCAGTTTGCACGCTGGTGGGAGGCGTTGATCTAAGATGGAGTTCACTGTAGTCGTCATCCTCCCTCTGCCGCGCCTGCAGGCTGACCACGTTCAACCACACAACAGAGGCAGCCTTTATCACCCCTATGTTAATCCTGCCTGCCTCCCTCGCCTTGATGCCGCATCCCAGGCACGCCACCACAAAGAACAAAGTGCTGGCCCGTACTCATTGAGAGATTGTTGCATAAACGGGCAGCCAGATGAGCACTCTCTCTCCCTCTCTCTCGTACGCATGTAGTTATGTTCATGAACCCGAGCTGAGATCCACGTCACTCCGTTGACCCGAGGATGACGCCCAGCCTCGACTGTGTGCAGCAGTCATTGTTCCCTCTCATCGCAGCATGTTGGCTTTGTCCACGCAGTACAATACAGCTCAAAAGAGCAAAGTGAAGCGGACACATTTTTGTTTTTGCACCCATTTACTGGTCAGTGGTGACCCTATTCAGGATGCATTGATCAGTACACTGGCCGGGGAGGGATGAGCCTCGCAGGCACTGGTGAGGGGCCGCTATTCAGCTGGTCGACGGGACCGCAGGCGCTGCATGAACTCGTTGCGCTGATGCCATCGGCGTTGAGGGCATCGTTTTTAAGACCTTTTCAACGGGGGCACTTACATAGCTAACATACATAGCTAGCAAGACTTGACAGCGCACGGTCTCATTACATTCAGTTTGCACTGGACAGTGTTTGTTGTTTGTTTAAAGTGTTAAAACCCCACCAGTCGCCCTTTGGAAATGTTTTTTCTAACTAGCAATACAGAACAATGTATTAAACTAGATACTGTAGCTCAGATGTCAAACTCAAGGCCAGAGGTCCAGATCCGCCCAATTACATCATTTTATGGGGCCCGCGACGGTGAACAACATGCCTCGACGTTATATTTCTTGATGAGATACTAAAATTGTAAATTTTCTTAAATTTGAATAACTTTACAGTTTGTTTGTTTGTTTTTTGTTAACAATCATATTTCGAAAATGAAATGAATAGTAGTTAAACAGATGAACATTTCCTGATTTAATATACTAGTTATCCATCATTTTGTAAATTTGGACACAGCAGAAGGTAAAAGCAGTGACGTTGTGGGCATCAGGAATTTCGGATATAATATAATAATATTAAGAAGAAGAGGTAGAAGGAGAAGAAGAATATATTTCTCCTGCCTAAGCTTTTTCGCTTTCCGTTTTTGGGCTACCGGACTTGAAGGGCATCTTGCCATTCCGCCTCCAATCACTATCTGATAATGTGAAAAGCTCTGAATCTCTGCAGGCTGGAGAAGGTGGACTGAACCATTTTAGGTTAATAGAGAGGGGGAGGTGTTGAGGCAGTTTCCTCAACAAATACACTTACTGTTGCCGCCAATGCATTGTAAATCAAATATATATGGGTAATTGTATGTTTATTACTGAGTATTAATTATATTATCATGGTTTTATTAGAGAATGTCAATCACGGATCACAAATCCTTCTAATTCCCCCCTTTTTGTGACCTCAACACCACCATGGAGTCCTGCTGGTAGCTGGTGACACCAGCAAGACCAGCTAGTTACCAGCTATCACCAACTTCTGGCTGAGTGGCTGTGACTCAGTTTATAAAGCGGGTTGCCCAGTGAGCAAAGATTCTTTTTTTTTTTTGCTTGGTAGCCAGTCATATTTTCCCCTTTCACTTCCTGTAGCTGTAATGGTCTGGTTTCCTAGCTGACAAGACTACTTACTAAGCAGTTACACCTAACTACAAAGGTAAACTAAAGTCCTATTCCATTAGAAAAGGTTCCATGCTCACGAAATGGAGCATACGTCATCACGTGTGTTTACACAGCGTCGGGTCGCAGGGTGCTCCCAAAGTCAGCGGGTTCACCCGTGGGCGTGCCTTCCCACAGCCCTAAAGGCGGAAGTAGTTATGGGAGACGTAAACGTTCAGAGTAGTGGCGTCTCCTTTAAAAAAAAACGTCGGCATGCGTCTCGACGTCGTCTGGTGGTGGTAGTGGGTAACGTTATGCGGTTTTTATCCTCGAATGACCCCGCAGTGCTGAGGCGAGAACATCCCGTTCGTGAGTTATTAATAGCTCGCCTTGCGTCACCCAACTGCCGCGCTACTAGACACGCAACGGAGCCGCTTACTGTGCCAGCCACACATCCTCCTTCTAAAACAAAAAACACTTATAAAACATCAAGTCGACGTCCTCCAGTTGCCGGAGTGTGTCACAGCACGTGTGGTTATCCCCTGTAAGTGTTACACGCACACAAAGAAACACACACACACTGCTGTTATTAGGGAAACAGTATCGCAAAACAAACGAGGCAAGCATGTTGTGTCACCTGGCAACAACACGACTGTTTTTGGAATATATCTGCTCAGGTGGTGAACAAAAAAGCAGCAACGCCAGACGTTGCAACCTCAAGTCCCTTCCCCCATAAGACCAGTGCTGTTCCACAAAATGAAGTGAGGGGGGAAAGGCGCTTTCGAAGCTATGACTCCAATGTTGAATGTAGGCGAGCTGCTGTAAATCAGCTGAAAAAACAAAGCTCACCATTTCCCTGCAATAGATTTGGTGTAAATATTTACAAACAGTCTTGCTGCTTCCTCAGTGGCTGGCCTTCTTGATCTTCTAGTCCCGCCACTCCCACCCAGGGATGAGAAGAAGGGTGGTGCTTGTGTTGTGATTTAATAATCTGTTCTATGAATGTGACTGCATCTACAGCTCCACCACACCTGCAGCCACAAGTCCAGAGGCCGAGGCTCCCCACTCTTATGACACATTGGTATGTGCCCATGAGCCAAAGCAGTGGGATTGTAGACACATCAAGTTGATGTTTTAAAAGCAAACCGTTCCATGAGATGACATAAAAGTAGTGATTTTAAAATATTGCATGGCCCTCATCAGCAGATGTATCAAGCCAAATCTTACGTTACGGTAGGCCAAATTATCCTAAAAAAGTCAAAAATATTTAAATTGTGCTGGGGTGTGTAAACTTCAGAGTGGTTGATGTGTCTGCAATCAGTAATGTGTCAGGTATGCAATGTAAACGAATGCAAGTCAATGGATGCAACTTCAGACAGCAAGTACCTACAAAGTGCACAAATGTCTAATATAATGAACACAAACAAATGCCTTTATATTCGAGGAAATACATGGATACCAAAAACAGCGTATTTAACTGTGATTAAATCAAATGCTAATCCATTATGATTGTACATATTGACCATAAATTACGTTCACATGAGACTCCACTTTATGCCACCGTCATTAAATTCTGTTCAAAGGATATTATGGCCAAATACAATCAAAACTAATTGTTCAAGTGTACTTCACCTGTGAAACGTAATCCCACAAGATCTGACTTTCACTGTAAAAAATCTCCAAGATGCACATGAATCAAGCATGTTCACTGATTGCCACTTTGCCACATTCAATATGGCGACGATGATGTAGGATTCAATGTCACGGCATTCGATGGGCATGGTTCTTTCTTTCCGTCGTTCTTTCTTTCTGTCTTTCTTTCTTTTTTTCTAGTCTATAACGGACGTTACAAAGTTTTACAATTTTAAAGAGGAACCAAGTGACACAAATGCGTCTCAGGAAGGTTATTGCTTTACATAAGAGAGTTTCTGTATCGCCTCAGCAGTTTCCCAGCCAAGACCGACTTCCTGGATATGCGAGGCAACACTTAGACATCATGGAGTTTATGCAGCTTCCGACCATAAGCAATGGCAGACTATTAGGCTTTAGCTTTTGGAGCAGATTCATGTTTATGCAGCTCAAGAATGCTTGCTTGTATTGAAGCTTTAAGATATTTGCCAGCACTGCTGCATGTAAATCATATTTTCTGGATTTAACTGATGACAGTTTACATCAGCAATAGATGGCTATTTACATGACACAATTCAAGTCACAGGACATTAACAGTGTAGTGGGTCACACGAGTGAGATGTTAACGCAGGTAGTTGATTGACTGGCAACCAGTCCAGTGTGAAAGCTGCCTTCCACTGCAGCTTCCCTGTGGCCCTGAGCAGGATAAGAGCTGGAATGTGGAGTGTTGGCTGGTTCAAGTCACCTATAGTTCAGAGTTTTCTGTTTGTAGCACGGTTGGATTTCAGTCTACACACACACACATGTTCAAATGCAAAGTTGGATCATTCTGAAACAACCATTGTTGTGACCTGCCGTAAGTCATTTTCTGAGGGAAAGTAAAAATAACTCAAATAATGTGGGTAGTAGGTACATTACACAAGTGTGGAAAAAGTTTTAAAGTGTTTTCTCTTGGTATCGTGTTATATCACATTAATACCTGAACATTGATGTGTATTGGTGCACTGCATTTGCAAAAGGAGTCTGTCATCTTTAGATTTGTCTTAAAAGCAATATGAACTTAACAAGTTCGGGCACCCTGGAGCAAAAACACCTTAGTCTTCAGAACTGCTATTTTAGAAAAGTGTCTTCCATTCCCATCTCCAAAATTCCCCAAAACAAAACTGGAAAATCCACTAAAATGACTTGTGTAAGTTGACAGAGGGGCAAATCGTTGCTGGAGTAATTTTTTTTAACTTGAGTCAAAAGGCGTCTTCAGCAAAGATTTGTCTACTTCTACATGCCCCAAAATGATTACCTTGCCGCCATTTTGTGGGTGTCCAAACACCATCTGTGTTTGGGATCATCCTGGTCTGTAGTAATTACCATTGCAAGCAAGCCCCTCAAGATAATGACAATGCTGCTATGCTCAGCAGGATTAGACAGGTGCTTGTCGACTTGCTTTGACTTGGACTTTATGGGCCGTAACGCCGCTGAAAATCAGCGCTGAGTTGACTGACTGTAGAAACGATGGACCGTGCTGCTCCTCTGTGAAGGACTCTGCGATAAAGTCTTTCTCAGATGGATTATGTGGAAATGTGCAGATTACACAAATGCTCGATCTATGAATCTTCTCATTATGTTGTTGAATCGTCTTCAAAATGGCACATACTTAATCTCAAACGAGACGCGCCTAAAACTCTCGCCTGAATTGAAACGCCAAAATGGCACACTCAAGGTTTTAAAACTTGGGTGCTCACAACAATAGGTTACATGAGAGTATTATGCGCTCATATAAATGTATCACCTTAATTTAGATTGTGTTTATAATCGCGGTGTGTTGAAGTTGTCAAATCTCATCAATCACTTTATTGGCTTCAAAAGTCAACTGTGGTCAGCTTCTCATTTACACCGGTGACTCCATTCAAAACAAAAACAAAACTGTAAAACCTGTCCCATGACGAACAAAAACGGCGGTAGCATTAAACAGTAGCTTGTCTTTTATCTAATTTAACAACTCATGCCTGCAGTTGAGGTGTGGTGATAAGACGCGGAACGTCATGGTATGAAATTTGCGGTTGATGTTAAGTGTTCCCTCAGGGTGATAACCGGTAAATCACCAAAAGGGAGTTCTTTCAAAGTTCATTTTAATGGTTCAATTAAATATGAAGCCAACCTAGCGACTGATTTGTAGTTAATTTCGGAGAATCAATTTAATGTATCTAGCTCAACAAATATATCTTGTTTGGATGTTGTCAGTGAGGAAAAGCAGTGGAGCTCGCGGCCTTTGCAAGTCAGATAATACTAATGACCCTTTCTTAGAACATCACTCTGGATTATTTTGAGCCTCTATGGCAGCTGTCCGTGACATGAAGTCTGGAAAATATTGAAAATAAAAACGTTTGGGGCTCATGCGCAATAATCTGGCGCACAGCAGCTCTTTGGCTGAGGAGGTAATCAAATGAGCATGGCATTTGACTATTGATTCCGCTCGTTAACGTCCCTCTCATTTACATCAATTTAGGCGGGTTTTTGGTTCTATCCTTAAAGATGAGTGGGCAAATCATGCCTGTTTTTGCAGAGATTTCAGGGTTATTTGACTCATTTTGAAAATCTGAAGTCTTGATGTGGTTTGCTGTGTGGGCAAATGCAGAGAACAAGGAGTGAATGGCAGCTGTTGACCGGTCATGGGAGGATTGGTTACATCTTAGACTTTCCTGAAAGGTCACCGCAAATCACTGCACAAAGGAAATTGATGTGCGTCCATCGGCAGATCATGGGAAAGTTATCCATCAATTGTTTGTAGGATTTACCTTAAGAGAAACAAGGTACATTCTGGATTTGTTTCCAGCCAAACGCAATCACGGCATGTTGTTTTCCTTGTGACGATCGAGTTTATTTGTTTCATGTTTATCATTCAGAAATCCTCACTGCTGCCTTCAACAGAATTTGAGGGGAACAGTACACACCCAAATGTAAAAATTGAGCAGTCAAATTGTGGCTCTCATCGCGAGTAATTTGCTCCAGCAGTGCTTTACTTGGAGTGAAGTTCAAGTCCTCCTTTGATCAAATCCCCATCCCTATAAATGTCCGTCTCTGGTGTGTGAGTCCCACATCTGTTTTTTGGGGCCTTGTTGGATGATGAGCTGCAAGTGGAAGTTTGTGCAGCTGAGTGCAGAGAGAAGATCTCCCTCACCGCTCCCTGGGAACGGCTTATGGGCTTTCCGCTCTGACAGAACAAGACCCTGCAATCACAAACAGGAGTTTTACGAAACTGTAGCAGCCACGTTGTAGGACGTTCATGCAGATGGAGCGAGTAGCTTCCTGCCGGGTCAAGAGCTTCTGTTTTACAGCCCCTTCTGCCCGGCATATGGATTCCCTGTTAACCTTTGTGTGGGCCCCAGGTCAACGGTGGAAGTGCCCTATGTCAGCATGTGTTCTCTGAAGTGCAGAATGGAGGTGTGCAGTGAGAAGGAAATTCATGGAATGACGTCTCTCCTGTTGGGATTGGTGTTGCAGGAACAGTCTCGGTGTGTGCATCAGCCTGTTGTGATCTCCACTGAGGAAGTCGTTAACCACGAGTCGCAGTCTACTCGGCCACGCCTCGTTTCTGTCTACTTCCTTAAAATGCATTTGTGCTGACAGAGGCAAAGAGAGGGACCACTCCTATAAGCACGCAAACCTCTCTTTCGACAGCATTACATTTTTTTTTTTTCACCCTTACCCCTGACCCTGTTCCGGCCTTCACTGAGCGCCAGACATCAAACTGTGGCTTCTTTGGAGATGTGTGCAAGCAGCTTTTAGTCTTGACCTAGATTTAGAAGGGACAGCACAGTAACAGAACGTGATGGTCGTCTCTACATTGTTTTTTTTCTAGATGCTAATAATCAGTGTTAGAGCTTCATTTCATTTTCCTCATTCATTTGTTGAGACTAAGATTTCTATCCATCTGATATTTGTCCACCCACTCACTATATTGACACGGGGTGATGTGTGTTATATTTTTTGGCTGGGCTTTCGCAAACATAACGGTGAGGGGGAGAATATTTGGAACATATACAGTTGAACCTCAAATTTCAAAGTCTTAGAATTTGGAAACGGACTAAACGTTTCGGGTTAAAATAAAAACTCAGTTGTCAAACGCCACAAAAATTGTCAGCATATTTTGGAAACTTCCCCTCAATGGGCATTTAACATATACATTCAACAAGTCAATTTTGCAAAAATGGCGAATGGCCTTTAACCTTCTACGTGAGGGATGACCACTCTACCACCTGAGTCATTCCATCCCACAAAGAAAAAAAATATATATGTTTCGGATCGAAAAGGCAGGCTTCGCAGGCATCGCGGTGCCACCACATCTCATTCTCCAGGTGCACCAAGGCAAAGGGGTTGGGGGAAAGTACGTATTGTATTTGTGTCATCATATGAGTGTATAAGCATGAGACTGTTTTTTGTTAAGGTAATAGCACGAAGCATGTTGAAAGCAAGTCGACTGGTTTCAACAACCTTCTCACCACGTCTGTGTCTGCTCAACACATCTTCAAAAGGTAATACAAAACATCTTTTTGCACTTTTTAGATTGAAATGTTGCTTAAAATATCACCCGTACGGTTAGGTCAAGTGATATTTTGGCAACAATTTGACCCCGGTTGCCTTCTTTTGGAAATTCGTCTTAAAAATCAAACACTAATGGCCAACCTTCAAGGTTTCATACATGGGAGCGCCGTTTCCTACGTTAGTAATTTTCGAATAGAGACACGGGTATAATAACTGCACTGCTCGCTATGAACATAAAGTAGAGGGAACATGTCCCAGCATGACCTACTGTACTCTTAACAAACCATCATTTCTTGGTCTCAAAGTCCAGCCATGTGTTTAGTCTGTCATGAAAAATAAGACGTCAGCAGCATCACACCATCAACTCTTTTTCTATACCTAATTTCATATTTGTGTTTTTAACCTATTTTTCCATGTGTACACGCTTTGTACCTGCTGTTTGCATCCACTAACCGCACTGAGGGACTAAACACACCCCGGTGTGTCTCAGGTGTGTGTGTGTGTGTGTATTTGTTTGTAGCGTGTTTCCCCAGCAACCAAAGTGTTATTGTGATGAGCAGCACCAAAAGCACGCTGATTGCTTTGTGTTTTCCGTGCAGGTCAGTGCAGAGCTTCACGAACGACAGCATCAGGCCTTGTCTTGGTGCGTTTTTGTTGTTTTAAGGGCCAACTGTATTTAGTGCAGCAGGTGAAACATCCCTCCTAAAACTGCGTCTCCTTCCAAAGCGTCACATCCAAGTTGTTGCCACTAATCGTTTCTGTCAGTATGTGATTACTTCTCGTGGTTTTGGACAAAACACAACACGAGCTAAATTATACTCATCACAGAGAGGAAAAAGGATTATCAAACATCGCCCGTGACCTCGTGGTCAGAACAAAGGGGACGTATGAGTGTTGAGAGCGCCATCGTGTGGTCACAGTTGAGTATTTTTCTCTGTGTGTGTTTTTTTTTTTTGCTGAGGCACCCGTTTTATTTTAGAAAGAGCTCACTCAACACCACTCAACCAAAATTAAACATTTTTTCATAAATCAATACTGATGAAGAATGAAGAAAAAAACTTCAATTGGGATAATGTCATTTTAAATTGTTTTTAAATCATAACAAATTCATGAAAGGGTAAATGTTATGAGGATCCGACTCCCTTCATTCATCATCTGCTCTGAAGACTGTTAAATAATCCCCGCTTGCAAATTCAAAGCCACTAACGGAGAATAAAGCTCTTTAGTGTTTGCTTACGCGGAGAATTTAGGTATTATTATCCATTACGAGAGGCTGTCCGTGCACATGGCTGTGTTGAAGTACTTTTTGTGAGCCTTTTTTTTTTGTTATTAAACATGAAGTTGTTCTCTTCTCATCATTGGGATATAACCACTGGAGGAATGTGTGTGATATTCTTCTCTTTCCAAATCAGGTAAGATGTGTGCGTGTGATGTGGAATGAGGTGCGTTGCCACAGTAAGTGTCTTTTACCTAATCTAAATCCTGTAAATTCTATGTTTGCATGACTTAAAAGATGATATTACTACCTACAGTGACATTAAGTGAATTATCAAATCATATTCAATCTCAATCAAAGGAGAACTGAATGCATTTTTGTTTATCCAATTTGGAAAAGTGAGTATGATTTAATTGGAATTATTATTATTATTATTTTCATGTGTTGGAAAGATGACTTACAACATACCACTAGAGTACATAAAACATGTAAGAGACATGGAATTGCAATTGTTTCAGCTATCATCCAATAGAGGGAGTTGTTGGATAAAATAAGATTATCGACTGGGTGACAAACCGATCCATGAGTGAATAGGTTATTTTTTATTTGATCTTAAATTGAAATTATAAATACTTATAAGGTACGTTACGCAATTAAACCATCATTAGGTACCCTTATAAAAGCTGCATTTAGGTATTTAAAAGGAGAACAAGATACAAGATAGCCCATTTTCCACTAACCAACGCAGTTTATCTTTATTCTTTTCAGGAAACTGAAATTAGTCTTAATTTTCTATCTTTTTAATTTTTTTATTTCTTTATTTTTTTTTTACAAATTCATTTTGGAAAAAATCGTAAATAAATGACAACTTGAAAAAAACATCCATGCCCGCCTACAGGACGCTGTCAGCCCTCTTATGCCTTCTGAGAGTTGACACGACTTTAGTGCCGCTAAATGTCCGAAATATGACCAGCCGGTGTTTGTGTGCACATTCTTTTGATTTTGTTGAGGCGATCACATGAGCTCATGTTTGATGTCAGTAAATCCAAACTATTGCGCAGAACGCTTTTATACTTACACGGGTTCAAGAGGACAACAGGAGAGATTTGCTTTTGCATTTTGGGGGCGATCGGTCGCCGTTTTAGACAACAGAACTGACAATTCGAGCAATAAACCCAAAAAGAAGCCGAGCTCCAAAAGGGGGCGTGCCAAGTTGGAGTAAATCTAATCACTAAAAAAAAAACTTAAATCACTATAGAGTCTTTTAGGGGCAAGCATTTTAGTACTGGGGTAATTTTTACATGCAATGTAATTGTGCATTGACTTAAAAGTTAAATTTTTGCACCTGCGTGTGAGCCCAAACACTCGTATCTTCCCCATTCAAACGAATAAAAATGCAGTTAATCCTTTCAACTCTTCCATTGTGCATTTTCGGAAGCGCTCGCCATGGCCACCAGGGGGCAGGAGAATACAGATGCACACGAAGAAGAGCTTCGCGCCTTTAACTGCAGTAATATTAGCTGTTTTCCACAGTGAATAAAGAATATAATTGTACACATATATATATATATATATATATATATATATATATATATACATGTGCACTTTAAAGCAATTGGGTGATAATGACCAACACATTTATATTTTATTCATATTGATTCAAATTGAACTATAAGGCATTTTAGAGTATCACTTTCAACAAACAAAACATAGCAATAAGCAAAATAATGAGATGGTCTGCATTCAGTCATCTTTTCCCTCTCAAAATAAAAGTGACACGGAGGCTACTAGCTATAGCCCATCTCTCGAGTTTGACCTTGTGGATCAGCATTAAGCTAGCAGACTTTGATTAAGCAAAGTGATGTGGTTGTTTTAAATACACTATTTATAGTTCTCTTTTGTCAATAAACTTAAACTGGGAAAGGCAATAAACAGCTTGAGGCCTTTTTATTGAAGACGATGACGACGAATTGTTCAGTCTGACAAAGTGCTGCTTGTTGTTATCTTTAGCTCTCTGACAGTGTCAAAGACTGAGTGATGTAGTTTTCAGATCTTTTAATAAAGCTGTGACTAACTACTTGAGTCGAATATAACCTGGCTGGTCCTCGAACCTTCCGTGCCGGTACAACCTTTGCCACTCGGCCTTCTAACTTTAGATTCACAGTTTGCATGGTCGCACTAAGCCGTTTTTGGGGCTTGTGGTGTGCCAAAGTAGATTTACCTTCAATAACCATTTAATAAAGCTCTATCCATTAGACTCGGAGACTGCCTGCTGCATTAATCCTGATTACGGGATGCGCGGCAGAGGAAAAGGGTCTATGTGTCAAGTATGCCATCGAGTGATTTATATCCCCGGTTGGGATGGGTGTCTTGTCAGTCGGCGCTGAGCGGAGTCAGGGGAGAAGCAGCGCTCAGTGATGTTCACCTTTTAACAAGTGTGACTACAGTCTGCGCCGACTTTCTTCCACAGTGGCTCTCTGGTGCTCATGTTGGCCTTGACCTCTTACGGCCGCTTGCAGCATCTTCAGCATGGACACCAAAGGCCCCAGTGGCACCTTGAAGAGGTCCTCCCTCAAACGTAGCACATCTGGCTCGCAGAAGGTAGGAAACTTTCACCGAGTGCCTTTTCAGTTAGACCTGAAAGCGTTTTATTGCTCTTTTAGCTTGTGATTAAATATGGTGTTGTGCACTTTTGACACATGTAAGAAATGTTCTCGTTACATCACATCACATCACATGCCGCAACGGCGCATAGTCAGTTAAGTCCAAGCACCGTCTCAACCAATCCCATTTCAGGACTGCTGATCATATGCAGCATGCATTGCCATTCACGTTGTGTCGCGCAACCCCCTGCAAACGCACTGTTAAGTGAAGCTGAGAGGGCTTCAAGTAAGAGCCGCTTGCTGCTTTAATCCTTCATAATGGCCCAGTATGGCGAGCACGGCAGATTAAAGTCCCGTGATATGTTTCTCTAAAGTCTGCTTTCATGTGATTAACACTCCTATTAATACGTTCTTGAAAGCTACCAATGTGGTTTGTAATTTTGTAAATGCAATCGTGCGTCTGGTGCCCCCAGTTCAGACTGGGGTGTGTTGTGGGATTTTAGAACAATCACCTGGTCTGGGGGGAAACATTTTGTTTGTGAACATAAACTTGGGGAGGGTAGAGAATAATACACATTTTTTTTTTAAATGCAGGTTTTGCTGCCCTGACTGAGCGTCACGTAGAAAAAAGACTGATATAAATTGAACAGTAAACTTTTAAAATGCCGCAATTATTCAGACCAAATCTTTCGGTTCAGTGAATTGTTTATTCGTTATTTATCCGTTAACTGTTGTGTCTGTGTATGCGTGTTGGTGTTTTTTGTTTGTGTGAAGCACATTGAGTTGCCTTGTAAATGGGCTGAATTAAGTGTTTAGCTTTTCCTTGGCTTATTTTATGGGAAGGAAACAATACAAGAATGTTGTTTTATAGATAAAATTCTATATTCCACTTTAGTCTAAGACACAGAAGCGGTGCTGCAGAAGTTCGTTTAATTTGCAATGTTTATTTTCTAGTGCAAACTACAGATTGAAATTATTATATGTATTTAAATTATAATGACTATAATTACTTAATTGTTTTATCTTTACTGTGCACTTGCTGCAGCAGTTTTTTTTGTATGTTTTTATATTTAATGTAGGGAACGGTCCACATCCATAAAAGGGGAAGAGATGACATTTATTTTAAAAAAGTTAAGACATGTTGAGGACACGTTTGTCACACGGGTTGTAAAGTCCACTTTTTTTTGTGTTAGCAATCCAGCACTTTACACATTAATGGGTGACGTTATTATTTCCATAAGTCACATTCTTTGTATGAGATTTTGAACAATGTCATGGCTCTTAAAATTAGTGCAGCACTTCTAATGAGATTGGATATGTTGCTAAATATAAAATCACATGGGGACTCTTTTAATCATGTGTTGCCCTTTACTGTATCATGTAATGACATGTGCACGTTGATTCATCTAAAAAAATACAATCAATATCCTTCGTATGATATCACCAAATTATTCAAAACACATCTCTGAGTTGTCGTGAAGTTGTACACAACAGCAATAATAAGCTTAGTGGTTAAATTGTCCAAACTCAACATTACTTGATTTTTTTTTTTCCTTTTTTTTTTTTTTTTTTTAGCAACTATTGTGAAAGACTTTCTGAATAAGGCGATCATGTCTTCACAAACATGGTCTGTTTCATAAGATCACATGTGAGTCAGCGCATAAGCTGGCCCTGCTGATCCGTTTGCCCTTTCACTGAAGGGACACCAGCTCTGAAGGCTCAATCAACTAATATCTTCCGGAGCCTCAGGATGGAGCTTCAAAAAGCTATAAATTCTTTGAAATCAGTCCAATTTCCCATTGCATATTTTAATGTCAGAATGCACTGATTTGAAAGGCTCCACAATTGCCCATTGTATTGATGAGATCACATGACTGCGTCAGGCTCAAGTCAGCAGAGAGCTGATGCCTTTGGGCCAGAGGTCAGCATTGCAACTAAATGTTTAGGTTCATTTTTTAATTAAAAAAAAAAAGTCTGTTTGCCTCTTTGTACCTAAAACTAAATTATATACATCACTGTGCAAAACTAAGGATTTATTTGCTATGGCCCTTTTTGTCCCCATTTTGATATTTGCTTAAATAAAACGTCAATTAACTTTATAATCTGTGGACATAAATGCCGATCATTATTCCTAAAAATCAGGGTTGCATTTTAATTCTTAAATTCAATATATAATCTTTATTGGTTTTAGCTAATATGTGCCATCAGATGCTTATACTTTTTGATGCACTTTAACGCAAGTTATTTTCTTTAAATTGACTCATAATATAATTTCAACATTATATTATGTTACGTTATGTTTTAAATATATATTGTATTGTACAATTTCAAGGGATGCCATATGCCGAAAATAACATACCTTGGGTTAAAGTTAATGTGAACAAAATGTAAAAGAAACAAAAAATACAAATGATGGCATTCAAATTTAAACTGAAAAGTAGGAAATGGAGGCTGCAGACAAACACAACAGTAATAATGTTTTTACAGTATAAGAATTCTCTCTCAGCCAAAAGATGAGTGCATGTTGCTCGGGGTGAGGAAGTTCCACTTTTTGTGATTCACCTAATCATCATCCAATCTTAATCTAAAATTGTCCATAATTGATAAGAGTGCCAGAAAATGGAAGGAATGGATTGAGTTTGAAAAGTTTAATTTAACAAACATGTTGATGAAATGAAAATTTTGCGCTTAATAACAGTTTTTAACAATTCACAATGTGTCATGTTCAAACTATTTTTTATTTACGTGCAAGTGCTGAACTTGCGGTGACAAAAAGTCATGACTATCAAAACTGACAAATGCGTCGCTATTGAAAAATTTAATAGAATTGACTTTTATTTATTCCAAAGAGGAAAAGTATTAATACCATTAAAGCAGGAGGTCATTCACATTTCTTAAGAAATTACAGCCATTTAAAATGTTCATAATCGACAAGAGTTTTAGTTTTTGCGGATGCTTTTGAGTGGGGGGAAAAAAATCCAGTGGCTTGTCTTGGGTGCAACATTCCTTGTGGGCAAAGAGGGAGTATCCATTTTCAAACGTGTCTTATGACTGCATCCACTGGTGAGGCTAATCGGTGACATGTTGCTCTCATGTGACGGCTAACTGGATTTTCAAACCCAGGATGACAATTGAGAGCATTTAGCCTGAGTGAAAACAGCTAGCTTCACAGTTAACGCAAATTTGTCTACCACGAGATCGAGGCCGTATCTCGTGGGGCAAAGGTCTTCCTCCTCTCCCTCAAGTCAAACACGAGCCTGTGAAAGGCAGCTATTTATTTGGCCCTCATGGGATCCAACGTGGCTCTAAAATCTTCCTTAAACAGTAAAGGATTCCACACAGGTTTCCTTCCCTTCACGCTGCATCAAACTCCAACCTCGCTGCCATTGAGCGGCAAAGCAAAGCAATTAGTGGCTTTTATCTTCAACCCTGGTGACATCACATTTCACACAGGAGCCCCAAATCCTTTATGACCAATTTCAACGTTTAGCTTTATAATTCTCCTTTTACCACAGTTTGAGGACACGTGTAGTGGATCTGTCACTTTTCCACAAAGGAAAGTCCTGAACACTTTTTTTTTTGACTTGATACTTGTGATTGTGGCTTTCTGTGATATGTTACGTGGAATTGTCACTGCAGTGGAACAAATTGGCTGTGATCTCCTTTTTCGCTAAGCTGCGGGTCAGGAGACCTGCCCCATGTGACCGCGGCACACAAAGGCGAGTATAGGGGAATTTTGTACGTTGTATCTTAGGACAGGGTAATTACTGGAATGGGATTTGTCATTTTCATATTAAATGTCGAAAAATGGTCTTTCTCTGCACAAATCCTTAATGTTCTGTATTTCTAGCTGATTACAGTGCCCTAACCCACTGTACCAAAATGATCCAATTTCATTTCAATTGTTGGTGAAATTGGTCAAAGAATGTAATAGTTTTAGTAAGTTATTATTTTTATTTCTTTACTTTGTTTCTAAATCTCTTAACTCAAACTAATAGTAAATGTTGTACTTGAAATTACAGTATGTGAGGGATATTGAGTTTTTTTTTTTTTATTAACAAACTCTTAAGTACTGCCTAGGTACCGGTAAATGTTTAAACAATGATTTTTTTGGGGGGTTCTAATCGCGGCCCCTGTGTTATACCTGCTTGATTTATTTATTTATTATTTTTTAATTACTGCTTTTCTCGGGATCTTGCAGTATGTGGTTTGGATCGATAAATATAGGGAAACACTGTCCCAGTATTTTGCAACTCCTTGTGTCTACGTCAGTACTTCTCAGTTATTTTCTGTTACGCTCCTCCCAAGCAAAAAAAAAAAAAACTTTTACGCCAACCCTCCCAACCCCAATCTACCCTCTGACTATAATTACTATCATTGGTCTAGAAAATTGTTGAGCACCTAGTTTTTTTTTAAAGATTGAAGCAAACAAAGAAATAGAAATTTGTTTTTCATACATTGTTCACATTCACTGCCACCTACAGTAGTGGATGTGCAATTACACTTTATTCTAGCGTCGCAAAAGAAAAAAAAAATGTTATCTGGTCTCACAGGCTCCCTATTTGAGCTAGAAGATACACATTCAACAAATAACACACCAAACTTTGCCATGAATACTTGTGGTGTAACTATAACTTCCCAAAATGTTAATCCACCCACAATGATCCATTATATTGTTCTGTTTCCTAACTGCCGCATGTTTGGAATGAATGTTGTTTATTGTGCCCAGGCTTGTCTTAATTCTCGTTAATTTTCCCCGTGTGACACAATGTGATCCGCCAGTATATCCAAATCTTGCAGGTTTTTCGTTAAGCGCTCGGAGGCAGCTCTAGCGAGGCAGCTGCTCGGGGTTTTCATTGCTGTGCCTAATGAGTTTAAGTACGCTGAAACAACTGCGTCATGTCAGCCCAAGCCCTCTGAAAATGCGCTTTTGTTTTCCTCTTCCATAATTAACCGCGTCCCCCCCAAAGCACGACCAAAAAGTGTCTAGTTAGGGACATTTCAATTTTTCTCTTTGAGCTCACCCCCCCCCCCGATTTATCCTAAAAAATAAATAAATAATCCACACTGTGCTCAACCATAAAAGGAGTGCTGCTCCAACCGTTTCATGTGAGGAACGTGTTCAAATATCTACGACTTTGTGCTCGTTAACTTCCAGCTTGGCTAATGCCTTCATCTGCTTATTTAAGCGAGCGCCACAAAGCCCCTTGATACCTTGAGATAAGTCTCAATTGCAAGCCATTAGGTGACAAGCAAGCTTCTTTTTCACACACGGTTCACGCCATCATTCGTCATCACATATGAACATTAAGCTCCAAAATATGACTGACATTACGATATTGTGACGACTGTTTTCGCATTCTCCTTTCACGGTTGAAATAGAGATTAACTGCAATTAGTATTGACTGACCTTGCCCCCAGCTGGAGAGCAGTCATGTCTTAACGAGGCGCCCTCCAAAAGAATGCCCGCATCCAATTCTCTCAATTATGCAAATTTGGGTTGAAATCAAAGTAGCTGAAAATAATGGTTGGCGGGTGGGGGGTGTAGGTGTTTGTTTTCAAGTGAAAAATCTGTCGTCGTGAAGCGCAAACAAGCGTCGTCTTCCTCGCTGCTACGAGGGCAAAACTAAGAAAAAGTTTTGAACCAATTGGGAGATTAGGGGCCGCTTATCAAAGTACATTTATTGTGCCTTGTTCAAGCGGCGGGTGAAAATACCCTGTGGGCATGGGGAAGGGGGTCATGGGACTCCCAAAAGGATTACCTTGAACTGGAGTCATGAGACTGGGCCGAACAAAGAGCTCGCTCACATGCTCATCATATTAGCTGGCCCTCATAAAGTGAACAAGTGTCATGTCCTGTGGGATTCAGTGAGGCTGCAGCAGCCGAAGCGGCAGCAGCAGCAGCAGCAACACTCCAGCTCCAGCTCACTTTGCCGCTTCTCAGAGGCCACTCGGCAACGCTCGGATCAAAAGTTTTTATGTAAGTGCAACTATTGTAATGCCAGCGAACTTCAATTGTATGCCAAAACGTTTAGAATGGAGATGTGACCTCGTGGCTGGGGAGTGAATTTATTTATGGGTGAGCAACAGGTTTAATTATTGAATCATCTACAACGAGAAACAAAAAAAAATACATGCTGTTTCAATTTACTCCCAATTATTTTTTTTGCATTTGATTTAAAATGTTTTATTGAAGTAATTGTTTTTCAGCTACAAAATGTTCACTGCATTGATTTTGATGGGGAAAAAAACTGTTATGCAGAATAATTGAAAACATTTAACTCACCCATAAAATGGACTGTGTTAATCTAAAAATGTCATCACGAATATTCCAATATTCAACAGGAATAAAAAAGTCGGTGTTTAAAAATCGACCTAAATATTTTTTACTGTAGACAAGAGATGACAACTGACTAACTACTAAATATGATCACTAATTATATTTATAAACTCAAACAACAGCTAAATAAATATATTATTATAGCAATCAACAATCATTGCCTGGGGGCCTTTTGCTGGGATCAAAACAGAAAACAGTAGCAGCACTCTTGTGATTCCGAATCACAAGGCAACCATTTGAATCCATTCGTTGCATCTTTTAGTCACACTCACATGATCTTAAAAGTTGAATTGGGAAAAAAACAACAACAACAAATTAGTGCGGGGCAATTGTTGAAGCTAAAGAAGCAGCAAAGTTCCTGTTTTTCCGCAGTTTTCTCTACTGCTTGCCAACACTTTCCTGGAAAGCGCAGCACCCATTGCTCTACTTTTAATTAGTCATTCACGCTCGACAATGGCAGAGAAAAATGTTGCGCTCAACTCAGGTTATTTTCTGCTCCGAGCTGGAAACGCATCAGAGGAGAAACAGTTTTTGGACCCAGTGTGTGGCCGCCTGCTTTTGTGTGATGAATCTCGGTGGCTGCTTCTGCTGTGACAAAGAGTGACGCAAACGCTTTGTCTTTTTTCTGGCTTTTTTTCTTCTCAGGCGCAGCGAGTTTGGATTGAGAGGACCTTTCTGAAAAGAGAATGCATTCACATCTTTCCCACCAAGGACACTACCAGGTAATAGTGGTCTAATAAATATGAATGGTCACTTTTAAAGAAGAATAACACTTGGAAATATAGGCTACTATCCTAGTGAAAATTTCATAGAATTTGGTAAATAAAACAAAATTTTTGTATGACTATTTAAATATATTGCATTTCATATTATGCGTAATTTTTTTGAATTATTCACAAAACTGGTGCTGAATACGACTGGCTTCGCTCTAACTTTAGTGTGTCACTCAACAACTACGTACCTTAAACTTAAGACTGGATTTGCTTTCAAAAAGCCTTTAAACATATTGTTTGTAAATGTGTTTCAATTCTAATTTTTGATGTTGTGCTTTTTGGTTGTGTCAAGCACATTGAGTCATAATTAAAGCTGGCTAGCCTTGCCCTGCCTATAGTAGCCTAGTACAGAATGTATGCGGTAAAAACTGCAACATTTCTGAAATAGAATATCCTAATCTTACACCAGGCGTGGGCAAACTAAGGCCCGGGGGCCACATGTGGCCCCTTAAACATTTTAATCCGGCCCGCTGAACTTGAAAAAAATGAAATGATGTTGTGGTTTTTCAAAGCCATATATATTGTTGTAACGCTTTTCTTCACTTTCATTTAAAATTAAATATTTATTTTCTCTGATGAGGTGAGGTTACCAAAACACTCCATCCATCTGCTCCTGGTCCGGCCCCTCTGTCAAATTTTAGAACCCATTGTGGCCCACCAATCAAAAAGTTTGCCCACCCATGGTCTATGCGGAACTAGTCGAGAGTATACCTTAAAACGAAGCCCTTAGTATGCCATTTGCCACCTGACTAGTTTCGAGGCATGTCTCGTGTTCTGTTTAGATGTTCGTGCGGTCAGCTGACAACGCAGCACGTGGCCATCCCGCCTGGCGCCAACTCTTTGGAGGAAGCCCACCAGCTCGTACAGATCGACACTCCCAAGGACAAATGGAGCGTGATCAAGCACACCAGGACCTTCCCGACGGACTCTTTCGGGGTCATCGAGTTCCAGGGTGGGGGGTTCATCAACAAGGCCATGGTGAGAGGAACCGGCGCTTAAGTGGCTTTTACGAGAGTGGCAAATCTCATGACATTTCCCGTCCTCTCCACGCTAGTACATCCGAGTCTCCTATGACACCAAACCGGACAACCTGCTGCATCTGATGGTGAAGGACTGGCAGTTGGAGCTGCCCACGTTACTCATCTCGGTGCACGGAGGCCTCCAGAACTTTGACCTCCAGCCCAAACTCAAGCAGGTTTTCGGCAAAGGCCTGATTAAAGCGGCGGTCACCACGGGCGCTTGGATCTTCACGGGCGGAGTCAACACAGGTGAGGACGTCGATTGTGACAGCCGGGGGATAATGTTCACTTAACAAATAACTATTAGTGACATTAGAAGATTAGCCCTGCACTCAACTGTTATTATATAATGCTTCTGCAATTTCCTGGCTGGTAGGGGGCGACTGAGCCATTGTGACAGATTTAAACACTACAATTAAGAGCTTTTTTGGAGGGCAGTGCTCATCGAGAAGGGTTTGGGTTTTCCAACCATCCATTTCTAGTACCTCCAATGAGATGCACTCGGTACTCTGCACTTACTATAATTTGTCGATGATGCTGATAGAGTGACAGGCACGAGGTACATTTAACCTGTGTATCCACCTGTTGCCATTCATGTCGAAGTAAACCATTTCACGCTAAATACATTTAGAATTAAATGAAGACAAGATCTTTAGTTTTTATATTTTTGTTTAGGAGTGCGTCGTGACATTTTCCAAATGTTAATTTATTCCTTGACTCAACGTTTGAGCAACACGGTCTCGACCACCATCCGCGCTCGATTTCACGACTTTGTTTGAAGCTACAACATGTTTTTCTAAGGTGTGATCCGTCATGTGGGAGATGCTTTAAAGGACCATTCCTCTAAGTCACGAGGGAAAGTGTGTGCAATCGGAATCGCCCCGTGGGGCATCCTGGAAAACAAAGAGGACCTCATTGGGAAAGATGTGAGCATCCAAAGCTGAAATCCTAGAAGCAAAGGTGAGCCTTCAATGATGAGATACTTTCCTTTCAGGTGACGAGACCCTACCAGACCATGGCTAACCCACTGAGCAAGCTGGCTGTGCTCAACAACAGCCACTCGCACTTCATCCTGACCGACAACGGCACCTGCGGCAAGTACGGCTCTGAGGTCAAGCTGCGCCGCCTGCTGGAGAAGCACATCTCGCTGCAGAAGATCAATACTCGTAAGTGACGCATCGGGGCGAGACTACCAAGGGGGGCATCGTCTTTCATGGATTCATGGATGGAGAGATTCTTCTGTGACCCATGGGCTTCCCTTTGTCATCCTATGCCTGGAGCTCGGATAAGGCAGGGACAGCAAAGGGATGCTCAGCTGTCACCACAGACTTCGCTCGCTCTCTCCTCTGGCATTTTGTGTGTTCTCATAGAAACATCTCACTCACTATCAAAGTTTAAGGGAAAAAAAATGCATTGACTATTTTTGGGGTGTGTTACAGGTCTGGGCCAGGGTGTCCCACTTGTGTGTCTGATAGTGGAAGGCGGTCCCAACGTTATCTCCATCGCACTGGAAAGTCTGCGAGACGAGCCTCCGATTCCGGTGGTGGTGTGTGACGGCAGTGGCCGCGCCTCTGACATTATTTCTTTCGCACACAAGTTTTCCGAAGATGGAGGGTGAGTACGTACGTCAAGGGGTGTCACAATGTAGTTATGGTTACCTGCAGGGGCCAATTAAATTAAATTTAATGTGTTAAAACAAGTGTAGGTTCAAAGGTATGCTCCGTAATTATATATTGTTTTGATAAATTGCTAGCGTCCGGTGGAATCCTTGTACCTCTCAAATCATCACTTCCCCAACAACGCCATATTCGTTCAACTATTAAATTTGTAAAACTAACACCTACGTGTGTGGACTGACAAATAATATAGATTTGTGAACAATATTAAATTTACATAATTGCGACAGGACGTTTTGGCCTGACACCAGCCATATATTATTTGACTTGAATTGAATTGAATTTGAATTAAAAAATCAGCAAAGAGAAGAGTAAAGGATTTATTTTCGTGATTTTGGGGTGTCCAGGGGCCCTGTATCCTACTAGAATAGATCCGCCCATGTACTGAGCAACAGCAGAATTCCATCTCCACTTTCAGAACCAAATTCAACAGTAATCTGTTTGATGACCTCGACGCTGAGCAGAAAGTGGAGCAAACAATTGCGATTCTTGCCATTTGCTGCTGTAACTGAATTTATTCATTGGCGCGTTATGGAAATTAATTTGGTTGCTATATTAGTTGTAAATAGTTTCAAGATTTTTTTTTATATTTATGCTGCGGGCCACAACAACGTGGTTGGAAGGCCAACATGGCCCCCGGACTGTAGTTTGGGGACCCTAAATAAACGAAGTTACGAAATTAAATAATTGAAAAAATTAAAGTGTTCGTTTTATTTTGCTTATTTTTTCAATTAAACAGATTAAAAACAATTTTTTTTCTTTAAAAAAGGACTTCATTTTAAATTGACACTGTAGAAAATGCACAAATATGCAGACCATGCCAGAAAATAGACAAACATTTTGATGATTGTACTCCAAAGTGAAAAACAAATTCTATTATTTTTATTTATTCTTTTTTTTTTTTTTATTCAACACTCTTTTATGGAAGACAACAACCGGAGAATAATTATTTAATTTCTGTATCTTAAATTCCGAGAAATTGGAGAACAACAATTAATTGCTTATCACAAATCATTCGTGATTAATTTGTTAATCGATTACATGGACAGCTCTAATGGCGTTTGAAATACACCATAACTCCTATCATTTATTTTTTGCAAATTGCAGCATCAATAGTTTGTCTTCTCTTTAGGAAATGAGGGATGTGCAAAAACAACAACTTTTAAAAAAAACACCACAGGAAACTTGCGGCTTGCTTTCACGTGGCACAAATCTGTCTTGTGGGCCTCGAGATCACGCAAACACCTCCAAGTTGAATATCCTCCTCCAGGCTCGTCAACGACGACGTGCGGGACCAACTCCTGGTAACCATCCAAAAAACGTTCAACTACAGCAAGAGCCAGTCGCAGCAGATCCTGCTCATGGTGATGGAGTGCATGAAGAAGCGGGAGCTGGTGAGTGAGGGAATAAACACTTTGTTGGATCTCATTTGTACACCATTTCAAAGTGATGTGTGCCTCAATAAACATGTCTGTCAAGCATTTGGTCTCCATGCTCATTCATCCGCGCTTGTGTGTTTTTTCAATTAACATATTGAATCAACATAATCCCCACCACCTACTTGTCATTTCTCCTCCTCGCCGCTGCTCATGCGAGGCATGTGGAATAATCCGCATCATCCTCATGCATCAAGCCAAAGGTTGCAAAGTGGCGACCCTCGGTGTCAAGTTGTGCACAAAGTGCTAAGAGAGAGCACTTTAATCCCAAAAGTGTTCCTCCAAAGTGTCCGCTTGTTCAATCAATGAATCATTTGGAATCAAGTGATGATGAAGTGATTAGTTTAATCTGGACACTCCATACAATCGGATGGGAAAGATCCGAGCAAACTACTTTGCTTGCTCCGGCTCGTGCCTCATCCAGTCACCATAAACATGCACTAGACGACACAGATGGAAGATCCATCTCCATAATCCTCTGTCGGGTTTTGCTCAGCCCAAAGTGCTATCATAGTGTCACCAGAGAGCCTCCGTACTCTAAACCAGATGTATTAGACCACCTAATGCCCTCGCACACCCAGATGAGCAACTTAAACTGGCTTTTTTTTTTTTTAAAACCATCGTTCATCATCACCACAGGAAGCGCTCACAAGATTTTTGTCATGTGAGCCAGACAATGTGACAAGCTAGAAATTGAGCTTTATTTGCCGCTTTGTTTCAAAGTGTCATGACCTACAGGTGAATCTCTTGTCTGATGGCGTCGTGTAATCTCTTCATCCTAAATGCATTGCTAGTGAGCAGCTGGCAAAAAAAAAAAAAAATCAGTGATGGAACACTCAGCAACATTCCCCAAATTTGCATGAAAAAAAATCATTGGTCAAATTGAAACATTTCCCATTTACAAACAGGTCTCAGGGGCAGTGATGTCACACCATCGTGATCCCATTAGCCCCAAATTCACTCATGACCGACAGCCGACGTGTAATTTCATGTGATGTCCCGTCACACATCGTCACGTCTTGTTTACGTGCATTTCCTTTAGGCTTGCAAAAGTCAGGAAAACATTTAGACTGTACTGTGCCAAAATCTCCAAGCCAATTTGATTTCTTGTTTGTTGTTCTTGTCCAGTCAGTTCTGTAGTGCTGTAGTGGTGACCAAGTCAAACGCTTTTGAATTATTTCAAATGCTTTCTTCTGAAAGTTGAAACTGTCAAAACTATATTGGAATTGCCAATTCCACCACTTTGCAATCACAATTGCATTCATCAAGTCATAACATCACGCATCCCTCTCAGCGGCCACCATTTGTTTTCAAACTGTCTTTGCTTCTTCCTCACAAATAGATCACAGTTTTTCGAATGGGTTCCGAGGGTCAACAAGATATAGAAATGGCCATTCTTACAGCTTTGTTAAAAGGTACTATCATGACCAAAATAGCAACGCATAGATTCTCGCGCTGGCGTACCACACATTGCCTTGTCCTTTTCTTGTTTGTGTCTCGTCAGGCACGAACGCTTCAGCTGCTGACCAACTCAGTTTGGCTCTGGCGTGGAACCGAGTGGACATTGCTCGCAATCACATCTTTGTTTATGGGCATAATTTACCTGTAAGTGGTGTACGGCTCACAATACGTGTCGTCATTATTTTGCATTAATGCAGTACAATTTTAAAGCACTGACAGCAAATGTGGGACATGTTTATATGTTTATATATTTTTGCTGAAAAAAAATGTATTATCTTCAACACATGTTGCCTCTAACACCAAATAGTTCTCAGTGTAATGCAGTGCTGTCTTACACCAACTATTCCTTACTAGCGTGTACCCACCAGTGTTGAGCAAGTTACTTCTAAAATACAAGATATTACCTATTACATGTTACCTGCATGTGAAAGTAATACGTTTTGTCACAATAATATTGTAACTCAAGTTTAAATAACTTTTGAGTTCCTTTTTTTTTTTATCGGGGATTAAATTTAATAATGATTTTTGAAAGGAAAATGCAACATTTTCTACCATACTGTTGCTGGTAAAGTTAACTCATAATGAAGATATTTAACTATATAATGTGGGCTATAATATTAAATGGTTCGACTCTATGGTGGGAGATTACTACCTTTGTTCAATATTTGTATCAATAATTTTGGGGAAAAAATACAACTATTGGAACTGATATTTTGTCCAGTAATGAAAT
This sequence comes from Idiotropiscis lumnitzeri, assembly GCF_059441095.1. NCBI lineage: Eukaryota > Metazoa > Chordata > Actinopteri > Syngnathiformes > Syngnathidae > Idiotropiscis > Idiotropiscis lumnitzeri. Next base: position 9,239,180 of record NC_142396.1, on the reverse strand, counting down.
AATCTCAAAATGTAAACCATAAGTGAAATTATCACCATAATCAAATTAATTACACACCTAAAGATTAATGGCAAAACAGAAATAGATTAAGAGAGTGAGTGAAATAAAAGCAAAAATACTGTATTAGTGATAAGTCAAAGCTTACTGTGTTTTTTCTTTTTTATATATCTAAAGTTACGTTAGTTGTAATTATCTTTACTACAAGGAGACAAAGGTTCGAGGTGACTAAACAAAAGTGTAGAAATTATAAAACGAGCGCATCAGATTTCTCATTTAATAGCGCGTATTGTAGTTTGTCCGATTGAAGATGCCGTGGCATGACGTCATCGGCCTCCGCAAGTCTTCGGCTTCAAAAGGCAGACGATTTGCATTTTGATTGCGAACAGCCAATCACAATCAGAATGTTTTATATTCTTCGATCGATGGCACAAAATTCATCAAAATTTCTTTAAAGCTTACCCAGTAACTGAGGAGGAAAACTGCACTTCCTTTTACAGTCTTTGATTAAATTCGTCCCGAAATTTGTAACTCGTTACCAGACTCAGTAATTGAGAGTAACCGTATATTACTTGGTTACTGCCAAAATGTAGCTTATTACTTTTGTAACGCGTTACCCCCGCATTGGTACCCACATATTTTGTTTTTCTTGTCTGGTTAGCCTGCTGGTGCCATCGCCAACACGACCACCGCGCTGGCCCCAACCCAGGAGAAGCAGAAGAGTCCCGCCAGTGCCCCTCGCAACAAAAACAGGGGCAAGAAGGGAAAGGGCAAAGGAAAAGCTAAACCTGAACCTCCAGAGGAAACAGATCCACGGAAGTTGGAGCTCATCCGTTGGGTAAAACTGGACTTTTGAAAAAAACAGCCCCTCATATTGTTGGAATTGTAAAAAAAAAAAAAAAATGCATTGATTTTTTTTTTTGTTAGGTCAATTCTCTAGAACAGGCCATGATGGATGCTTTGGTGTTGGACCGAGTGGACTTTGTCAAGCTGCTTCTGGAGAACGGTGTCAATATTCACCACTTCCTCACCATTCCAAGACTGGAGGAGTTATACAATACGGTGGGGCCATGTGAACTTGCAGGAAAAGTTTGAAAGTCATTTCTTTATTGGTGCACTGCTAACAGTGTGAGGAGAGTGACTAATTTTGACTTTTTCCCCCTCATATCAGAAACTTGGCCCTGCTAATACTCTGCATGCTGTAGTTCGGGACGTCAAAAAGGTAATATAACGCCTCTGCTGGATTTTTTAAAAATTTTATTCTTTAAGATTGTTGCTTTTAAAGTTTTTTTTGTGTGTATGCGTGTGTAAACTTTGTGTCAATTCATCTTCTCTTGCTGATTTCTCTGCAGGGAAACCTTCCGCCAGATTACCAGATCACCTTGATTGACATTGGCTTGGTGCTGGAGTACCTCATGGGTGGAGCTTACAGGAGTAATTACACTAGGAAGGCTTTCCGCAACCTTTACAATACTCTGTATGGACTTAAAAGGGTACGCATCGGTGTAATGAATTAAAAATGGCTCATTGAACATTGAGAAGAATTCGTCAGTTTCATACTAATGATCATTTGTTGTCCTGCATTCTCAGCCTAAAGCGCTCAAGCTTCTCGGGATGGAGGTGAGGCAAACAACACAGATGATGTAAAAAAAAAAAAATAAAAAAAAAAAACAATATGGAAAAATATCTTCATTTTGCTGTTTGGTAGGATGACGAACCTCGACCGAAAGGCAAGAAAAAGGCAAAAAAGAAAAAGGAGGAAGAGGTGGACATTGATGTGGATGACCCGGAGGTGTCTCGCTTCAAGTATCCCTTTCATGAGTTGATGCTGTGGGCGGTGCTGATGAAGCGTCAGAAGATGTCGCTCTTCCTTTGGCAGCGTGGAGAAGAGGCCATGGCCAAGGCACTCGTGGCTTGCAAACTGTTCAAGGCCATGGCTCATGAGTGCTCCGAGAGCGAGCTCGTGGACGACATCTCTCAAGACTTGGAGAACAACTCCAAGTTAGTGTCCTGATTTGTTTTTAATCTCATAGTTGGGATTCATGGGGAAATACTGTGAACATCAAGTCCGTGGTTTGCTATTCGTGAATTTCCTAGATGTTTTTTTTTATTTATTTATTTTGATTTTTTTCTTGTCGCATGGCTGTGTTCCAACTCAATCTTAAAATAACTCCCCAGTTGAGTGAATTTCTTAACGTTATGACTCTGAGAAATGCTTTAATTGAGAGGCTGTAGTCTGAAAGTAAACAATAAATGAGCGAATCACATCGTGTGGGGTACAAACACAAAGCTTTGGGTATTCTGCAGCCTTGGATTTATTTCAAAGCTACGTCATTAAACATAAACAAAACATCCTTGTTTCTGAGCTATGAAAATTGACTGAATGGATTTCTCCAGATGTTGATCACGCCGTTCTTCCGTGTAGAGAGTTTGGCCAGCTGGCCTACGAGCTGCTGGACCAGTCGTACAAGCACGACGAGCAGGTGGCCATGAAGCTGTTGACCTACGAGCTGGTGAACTGGAGCAATTCCACCTGTCTGAAGCTGGCCGTGGCCGCCAAGCAACGCGACTTCATCGCCCACACGTGCAGCCAGATGTTGCTCACCGACATGTGGATGGGATGCCTGAGGATCGGCAAGAACCCCGGCCTCAAGGTGCTCACGTGCAATATCTTACCTCAGAAAACATGCAGTTGTGATAAACAACTTTTATTTTCTTTATGAATAGGTCATTTTGGGAATCATCTTACCTCCGCTGATTCTTCTGCTGGATTTCCGTCTCGGGGATGATGCGTCCTACGCTGCTTCTGGAGGCAAAGAGGAAGGAAAAGAGAAAGATGATGACACAAAATCCAGCAAGGTCCCAACCATTTTGTTCCCATTCTGTCTGCTGTTTTGATATTGTACATAAACCTATGAATGAAACATAATATTATATATACACTTTGTGTCTTATATTTCATTTTTAACTTTTGGTTATATTTTAAAATAATAATTATCGGTAATCCTTAAGCGACCGTGTATACGCAATTAGAGTTTTATGCAACCGCTAATTATTATTTTTTTTTTTTTTTTTAATAAACCATTGCACGGATTGCCATTTTCATTTAATTTATTTATTTTAATCAATTGGTTCCGTTCTTAAGGGCATCATTTTACGTTTAGAAGTCGCTTGGATTGTACATTAACTGTCGGAAGAAGGCTCTTTCTTTGAGAATGTAACACACATGAAATAAAAGTTCTGGTTTTGTGCCTTCTAGGACCCCAATGACGCCACTTCCCGGAAAGGGGATGAAGAGGAAGGCAGTGCTAGCGTTCGCAAAATCCCCATCGGAAAAAGATTATTTGAGTTTTATGACGCACCCTTCACTAAATTTTGGTTCAACACTGTAAGTTTTCAAACATTTGTAAATCTTATTTTGGGGTTACAGAAAACACTTGTGTACCTTTGGTGCTTGACTTTTTGGTGCAGGGAAAAGTATAAATGACTTTTGTGCTTAAGAGCCACACTTGATTTTTATATTGCAGGGAAGAGGATTTGCTGATGAGGTATTAATAAATAAATGAAAATAAATTCTATCTTGTTATTCATCTTCCAGATATGCTATCTGGGCTACCTGATGTTATACAACTACATCATCCTGGTGAAGATGGAACGATGGCCGTCCCTTCAAGAGTGGATCGTCATTGCTTACATCCTTACCCTCGGCAGTGAAAAAGTCAGACAGGTGAATTCGATTGAGTCCAAATTTCCGCAATGCCATCTTTAACTATCTCTCAATTAAAATATTTGAGCCACCGATAACTACATTTCAAGTGGACTCCATTTTTGGCACAAAGTTTTACGGATGGCGTACACTGGCGGATTTATACATTATTTATTTAGATATTTTTTTTACAGAAATTACAGTATTTGGCATTTTGAAAATATAATGATTTGGGACTTGGATTCTATTGGCTATTCATATTAGATCATGTGTTCTTGCAATTTTATCCATAACTGAGGTGTCATCATTTTTATATTACAGAATAAAGGTTGCCCCCCCCCTCCGCCCCCCCCAAAAAAACATGCAGTATTTCATGGAAGATGATAAATAACATTCAGTCATACAGTAACATGCAGATGCACTGGCATCCAAAGTAAAGCCCAATTTACTTTCTGTGTCTCATTTCAATTTCTAAACCTCACTTTCTGGAAGGTTTTTGCTCAAGCGAAACCGAGAAATGGAAGTTGGCACAGTGTTGTACCGATAAATAAGGAATGCATGCCCCCTATGGGTCAGAAGTGAAACTACACCTTGACTGAGACTGGTGGAAATCTAGTCTATTTCTGCTGAAAGATGTGCATTGTCTCTCTTCGTTTCTACACTTATTTTACAAATGACAAAAACAGAGTTATCCCCCACTTGTTCTCAGTGACTCATTGATGTCATTCCCTCTGAAGATCTTGATGTCAGAGCCTGGCAAGCTGAAACAGAAGATCAGCGTGTGGCTGGAGGAATACTGGAACATCACCGACCTGGTGGCCATCTCCACCTTCCTCCTGGGACTCATGTTGAGGCTACAGCACGAGCCCTACATGGGCTACGGGAGAGTCATCTACTGCATTGATATCATCTTCTGGTACATCCGCGTCCTGGACATCTTCGGAGTCAACAAATACCTGGGGCCCTACGTGATGATGATCGGAAAGATGGTACGTCACAAGAACATGCAGTCACAGCCGCTTCTTTATGTGACATGCGTTTGTGTTGGTTTCAGATGATCGATATGATGTACTTTGTGGTCATCATGCTAGTGGTGCTGATGAGCTTCGGGGTGGCCCGCCAAGCCATCCTGCACCCCGACGAAGAGCCGACATGGCGCCTGGCTCGCAACATTTTCTATATGCCCTACTGGATGATCTATGGAGAGGTTTTTGCCGACTCGATAGACCGTAAGACTAGAATTCATAGTAAGATTCTGTTTCCTGATTCTGGGCAGATGATCACAAATTCATGTGTATGATGTGATTGCTTTGTTTGCCTTTATTGGGAAATGTACACTCACTGTCCACAAAATTAGCTACACCTGTGACCTAGTGAAGATAATTCCGTCCTTTGTAGGGAAAAATGTATTTCCAAGAATATGAATATGTTCTACGCAGGCCCAGGAGTCGAAATATGGCATTCTGAGCAATATTGAGTTTGTGGAATATGAGTTAAGCAGCACAATACACCCGTTTTTAGCTTTGTCAGGGGGGCGGCCATTTTGTCACTTTTGTCGACTGAAAATGACAACACAGTTGCTCAGGGCTCAGTTAATGACCAATCGTGGCTCAGCTTCAGAAAACAGGTGAGCAGTCGTATTCCAATTCTTAGCGGTTGTGGAATTTAAGTCTTCATTAACATTTAAACAACTACTGAAATAAATGAAGTTTTCCTTGGTACTCTGATTTGTTGAGATGCACCTACGTTTTTTTTTTTAAATAAATGGGAATTCATAAAATAAGTGTCATTTCACAAACATGATCATCTGCCTCCAGTTTTTCTTGTTCATGCCTTTCTGTCACAGTTAAGACAGTCATTAATGAAATCACATTTTAATGTTTCTTTTCTTATAACGATAATTTAGTGCAAAGATTGAGACCAGTCCACTATAAGATACCAGCTTGATCGTGACAGAAGGATCATATGCAAATTACTATCGATTGATTTTATTTAATGCTTCCTCTCTCTTCTTCTCTGTGTGCTTTACTCTTAAGTCTATGCAATGGAAATCAACCGTGAGTAGTGCTCCCGACAAATTCAAATCAATCCTAATTGGATGGCGAGGCTGGTCATAACTGTGCAGCTCTTTTCTCCCCACAGCTCCATGTGGTGAACATTTGTATGACGAAGACGGGAAGAAGTTGCCCCCGTGCATCCCTGGCGCCTGGCTCACACCTGCTATTATGGCCTGCTACCTTCTCGTGGCCAATATTCTCTTGGTCAACCTGCTCATCGCTGTCTTCAAGTAAATATAACGTATATATGTATATTGGTATTTGTATATTCCCGCGACAGGGAAGTAGCTAGCTGGGCTTCGTTAGGTGTGCAGCGATATAGCAGAGGCACACCGCCGTATTATCGTACTCATGTGCGCGCATTCCGCAGCAACACCTTCTTCGAGGTCAAGTCCATCTCCAACCAGGTGTGGAAGTTTCAGCGCTATCAGCTGATCATGACGTTCCACGACCGGCCCATCCTGCCCCCGCCGCTCATTATCTTCAGCCACCTCTACATCCTCTTCAGTCGTCTCTTTCGACGCTGCGCCAGGAAGAAGCAAGATGGAGAACTCGACGAGAAGGACCGCGGCCTCAGTTAGTACATGCATGCGTGTGTTGTCAGTTGCGAGTTACATAGAATACTTTTAGGAATTTTTGTCAGCGGTAAGGTATAATCCAAAAAAAAAAATAAAAAATGGTAAAAAAAAACAACATAAAGTGGCTTGCGCTTCCTGGAGTGGCCGACTGGCTCTTTTTCGAAGGTCTTAAAACCATGTTAACACTAAAAGAGGCGAAAATGAACCTGCATACTTACCAAACCTTTGACACAGTAACGGTTCCAAGGTATTGGAACGATCCGCTTTAATAAAACAAGCTTAAACGAATGTATGAATTGATGTCTATCTACTTTTATGCGACTGTATCGACCGCCATCCTGTTGTGATACGTTTTGCCCAAGAGCTAAGACTGAATCCGGAGGAGCTGAAGAACTTGTACGAGTTTGAAGAACAATGTGTGGAGGAATATTTTCGCGAAAAGGAAGATGAGCAGCAGTCCTCGAGCGACGAACGCATCAAGGTTACTTCAGAAAGGTGAGCCCACGTTTCGCGAAGATTTTCCCCTGAATAATTGCAATATCAATTTAATATGTGATTAATTTTTTTTTAGCAAACACAAACAATACATGAATCTATTTATTTATTTAATTATTTTCTTTCACAATTATTAAATGAAACAATATCAGATTTTGTACACATAAATGCTTTAGTTTTTTTTTTTAGGTTAAACTGAATTAATAGGACAGGGTGTTTTTTTTTTTTTTAATCAACTTCAATTACTAAACACTGACTTGCAATTTTTTAAGTGTTCAATCTGACAACTTGACAAAATTCTACCAAACAAGTGTGGCGTAAACATAAGTCAGTCCTAAATCAGATTACAACAATAATGCACTGTGGCTTTGTGTCTTCAATTTTTTTTGTTTCGTGAAATAATGATCTATAAATGTGGATTGCATTTCTTGAGCAGTAAACTCCTCTAGACACTATGAAAATAAATAATAAATAATAAATGAATTACAGCTTTTATGATTTGAAAATTACATTTTCCTGTGTTGCGTTATGTTTGAATTTGAATAAATATTTACACCAGTCGCTCATGATCCCTTTGCTCTTCTTCAAAGAGTTGAGAACATGTCCATGCGTTTGGAGGAGGTCAACGAGAGAGAAAACACCATGAAGGCCTCCCTGCAAACGGTGGATCTCCGCCTGGCCCAACTGGAGGAGATCCACGGTCGAATGGCGCTCGCCTTGGAAAAGCTGGCGGGGGTAGACAGACTTGAGCTGACCAGGACTCATTCCCGCAATTCGTCAGTGTGCGATCCTTCATCTTTGGTTCGCCAGGGCAGCATCAACAGCGCTGACGGTTACAGCCTCTACCGCTTCCACATGGACATGGAGGAGTTTGCCACCAAGCAGAAGGACGCAGAGGAACCGTCAAAAAGTGGCCTTGAAAGACAGAAGAGTCAAGCTTCCAGCACGTGCGCTCTGAACCTCAAGGAGGGCGCTCAGACCTTAGAAGTTGGAAGCCTGAGTAGAACCAGGCCCAGCTCTTGCGTGGACATCCTCATATCACCGTGTGAACCCAAGCAGGCGTCTGCGGGATCCAGCAGCGACACATTCACCAGCAAAGAGATACTCGGAGGCTCGCAGCTGCTGGATCGAATCGCGGACAAGAACAGACTCAAACCGTCCTCTCCGCCCAAACGGACCAAATCGCTGAGACACTATCCAGCCGAAGAGCCGGCCACCTCCCCTCTGACCAAGAGAAGGAGCATGAGCACAATCATCATCAGCCCTCCCGAGGAACCTGACAAAAAAGCGCAACTGCCTCCCATGACTTTCTCCTCCCCAAAAAGGACCAAATCGTTGCGCTACGTCCCCGCCGAGAGCCAGAGCCAAACGTCCCCCATTACAAAGCGGAGGGCGATGAGCAGCATTATTTACAGCCCGGCCGAGGCGCTCGACGACGAGCTTCACGCTCAAGACTACACGTCTTTTGTGGAGCAGGCCGCCAAAACTCCCAAACAATGGCCCGTCGACCTGGAGTATACTTTACACCCGAGCTCAGTCGGTCACATGCCGAAAGTGTCAACAGTCAGAAGAACCATCCAGCAGTTTCAGAGCATCACCGTCGTGGCGACTGAGTTGAAAGAAAACGACGGGATCCATCCTGTTCCAACTGGAAGCGGTGGAACTCCGCCGGAGTTCACAGACGAGGTGATTAAGACGAGGGTGAAGAGAAACATGTCGGACGGCGCTCAGTATCTGACCGTCGCCGAGGATAAGTTCCTGCCCTCGCACAGGTCTTGGAGTTGGAACGCCAAGGATCGCAAAGCAAGAGGCACAGTGGTGAGCAAGAGAACATCCAGCAGCGAGAGAAACCTTGTGAACGCGTGTGGAGGAGCAGGACTCAAGATGGAGGATGACACGCATGAACAGAAATGACATCCAAAAATCTACGGTGGAAAATAACCTTCAAGTTGGGTTTCCTTCAAAGACGACGAGGACAAATGTCCAATTTGACTGTGATGTCCTGTTTAGATGATAAGGACTCTAAGGGGAGTGCAATTAATCAAGAGTTTGAAATATGATGGGAAAACATTGCAATATTGCTTTTTATAATATTACAAGAAAAAAGATGTAATTTTACAAAAAATTAAAAATTTAATATTAAGAGGATAAAGGTCAAAATGTTAAAGGAATAAAACAGGGAAAAAGTCACGATGTTGAACATTAACAGGACAGTGAGTAGAATGTTTTAATTTTTCAAAATTCATTTAAGAAAAAAAAACTTAATTTCAATAATTTGCATATCATTTGTTCATTTTTTATATAATCGTAGTTCTAGTAATTACTAATTAAATAACATGGGTGGCGCACTGGTCCCTCACTGTATAGGATTGAGTCTCATCACCCTCTTCACTGGAAACCCAAACGAGACAGTCTCCTGATCACAAATTTGCTGGATCAATACCAAAAGCATGTGTCACAAATGCGCGGCATTTGTCACTCGAGGAAATACTATAAGTCATTCATGATGACAATTTGCTTGCATGCGCTTCAAACTTAGGTTGTGGCATTGAACTAGTTCACCACCAGATGGCATTAAAATCTACACAGTCCCTTTAATATTTTGAAAGAAAAAAAATCATCAATTCAAGACTAGTTAAAATACTTTGTCTCAATATTATGACCAAAAACGTCAAAAAGATGCTAGTTGAATGCAGAATGAAGTTGTAACATTTGGGAAAAAAAACAGTTGGACGTAACAGTAAGCGAACGATTAAAATGTTAATTTAAGACTCCAAATCATCCTAAGGTGTGAGTGTAAAAAGTGGTCTGTCTTTCTGAAAACACCTGAACAATTCACACACTGATGTGACAGCTTTCCTCATTTAATATGAAGAACACCTACAGAATGTCAACACATATTGCACCGTGACATGAACTTTCAACATGTACTCAACAATCACTTTCATATGCAGACGGAACCGTCGTCTTTCTCTTTAGGTAGTGTACAATGTGCTTCATGTTCCGAAAGCATTCATGCAAAAACTGAAAATGGCATTACAACATGGATTCACTGCATCTCATCGGAGGAACTCTTCTCTTGTGGTTAATACATTTTAAAAATACAACACGTGGAGGTTGTACATGTCTAGTCTAATGCCCTCACGTCTGAGTATGTCATTTGATTAATAACGGTAAAGACATGCTCCACTTCATCTACCTTCAAAAATTAACTTCACAGATCGAATTGGTGGCAGCAGTTTTATATTTTTCATACTTTCACTGCTAAAATGTCTTCACGTGTCAAAGTTTCTCACTTTCGTTGATATGCATTTTCCATGAAAACAAACACAAATCCAGAAGAACCTGTGAGCTGAAGTGCCAGGATGAGGCAACCAGTTTGCGATCACACAATAGCAGACAGCAAAATACATGGTGTTTAATTTTCTTTTTATATATCTGCATAAATTTGTGAGAGTAAGAACTCTTTTTGGTATCGTATAAAGCGATAACAGTGTATTTCTACAAAAGCCAATAATGTTCATTTGAAATAATTTTTAAGCATAATGAAGACGGCATGAAAAAAATGTCAACTTTTTTTTTCCCCAAGTGTCTTTACCGTTATGCAATTAAATGAAACTTGTCCATAAACAGGAATTTACTCGCACACACGCACACACAAATACAATCATTGCTCGGACTCGATATGCATGTCGCACAGCATTGTCGTAGTCAATATGGCACAAGGTATAAAAGAAGTGCTACAAAGTGAAAAGAATGAGGCCTTTGTTATTGTCCATGTACAAGAACACTATGGTTTGCTAGAGTTGAATAACTGAGGTAATGGCAAAACACAAAACGGACGCCTCGCAGGCGGCGGCTACAAACAAACCGTGGCCGACCCTCACAGGTTCAGGCCCCGGTTCTACGTCAAGGGTCTTCGGTCGGACGAGCCCTCGTGTAGGAACCTGTCGGCTTACGCTGGGGCCGAGGTCGCCCTGCAAAAGAGGCAAGGGGACCCCTGAAAAAGTGCAAAGTCACACTGGCGTGTGCACGGCACGCTCTAGATGAGCGAACACTTGAGGAATTTGATCCTCTTGGATTTCTTCTCTGTGATCTTGACGGCTTTTCCGGCTCCTCCAGCAATATTGTCTGGCTATTTAAAAAAGGGATAAATAACATTTGTGCTGAATAAAAGTCAAACGTAACATGCAGTCCATAAGCACTTACTGTCTTTGAGCTCAGATTGTGAAGGATGTCTCTTCCCATGGTATAAAACGCCTGTTGAAAAAAGATTAAAAAATGTTACATATTCGGGAAGATTTTCCAACTTTTATTGTGCCAAGGCACATTTTACATTCAAGATAAAATCTCTCAGCTCACCATCAAATAAAAAGTGGATACACAGGTTAATAGTATTTGTTGCCATCTAGTGGACAGAACAAGCATTTCATTGTTCGCTCTGTCGCTAATGCATAGAAGAACGAGAATCATTATTTGTAGTAGTTTTGTATTTGTAGCTCACCAACCACAGCACCGCTACAGCACAGATTTTTTTTAATGGAAATTGTCAAACATGGAATTTCAGAGGTGCGTATGACGATAGCCTGCTGCATTAATCAGTACCTACGAAGTACCGCTCAACTTCAAAAGGGTTGATGACACCAAAAAAATGGAACAGTTCCTTAGCGCCTGATGTCACACTTGCCCACGCAGGTGTCCAAATAAGAGGCAACACGTGTTTACTTAAAACACTCTCCGTTAGAGTTAACTACAGTTTAATATTATTAATAGAATTAAACATTTTGTATTTAAAGACCAAAATAACCGTTAGCATATTGCAAACAATTTCTGTGACCCACCAAAGAAGGGCTAAGGGAAATTAGCATAGCTGTGTCGGTAATTCCACCTTTTTATTTCTTTAGGTCTGACAACTGTTTTTAACAATTTTCTGGGTGCAGAATCAAAAACTGATCTCATTTTTTTCTCTATCACGCCAAGTCTTTAGGTTATACACTCCCCGTTTTCTGAAATAATGTGCATTTGTTAAGTTAGTAGTTACGAGCTTTGAAAACTAATAAAAAAAAAAATTAAAAACGAAAAAAAAACTGACAACGGTGTGCCCATGGTTAGTAGGTTTAGAGAAAAGCCAGCACTAATCCTCTTAATCCCTACTATGCTCGATTTCTGTTTGCAGATATTCTTGGAACTGACTTATTGGGAGCCGCACACACCTCTCACCACACTGTCTCAATTGTGACTGCACAAACAAGTTGCCATATAGCTGTGGATAAGTCTTATTGTAATCAGCGGTTTTTAATACAGTCTTATGATAGCTAATCAGTGGAATTTCGCTTATTTGGACGATACGCCGTGGAGAAAAAAAAATTGACTTGCTGAGAAATTTTTGAACAAGCATGCCAACAATTTTAGTTTAAATCTGCATTTTTTTTTTCAAATTTTTCCCCTGTGTTATCTATACCAACTGCAAACTTAACACACACGGAGGAGCAACAGACAAATAGAGGATACAATTATACTCCCAGGCATACTGTATGACTATATATAATATGAATATTAAAATGACAATTCTAACTTGGGATTTGTCTAAATAAAACGGAAAAATATATGCCTGAAAAACGCAATACAGCAGGGGAAACACTAATCCCATTTGAAATGTCAAGATTGCAAACATTGACGTACCTCTTCTACATTAAGACTTGTCTTTGCACTGGTTTCCAGGAACTTGACACCATAATCAATAGCCAGCTGAAGAGAGGGAAAACAACATGTCAGTGATTGATTACCATGCATATTGAATGCATCTGAGTTCCTCCAATGAGACATTTTAAAGAGTTGCTGTTGGCGTCGGGGTCTCACTTACTTTTTCACCCCTGTCTTTGGACACCTGCCGCCTGTCACTCATGTCACATTTGTTACCCAGGACCATCTTCTCAACGTCCGATGAGGCGTGCTGGGAGATAAACATTACATACTTTGTTTGAATGTTCGCGAGACATCAAGGAAATCCAATCTCATGCCAAATCCTCGTAAAAATGTGAGACAGTCACGTCAAATCCATGCACAGCTCACCTCTTCAATATTCCTGATCCAGTTTTTAATGTTTTCGAACGACTTTTCGTTCGAGATGTCGTAGACCAGCATGATTCCCTGCGAGGAGGACAAAGACGAATCATTGTTCCTTCGTCCAGCTCCTCAACATTCCAGTACAGTGAGTGAGGACTTACCATGGCTCCTCTGTAGTAAGCTGTTGTGATGGTGCGAAAGCGCTCCTGGCCTGCAGTGTCCCTGAGTGCATCCAACAAATACAAATAGTCAAAGATCTGCGTGCTTTTCTTAAAAATGAAAATGAAATAACACTTACCAGATCTGAAGTTTGACTCTCTTTCCATCCAGTTCTATTGTTCTGATCTTAAAGTCTATGCCTGCAGTAAAATGAACAGAGACTTACAAGCTGACTGCAAAGAAAACAACGGAAACAGAAATGATATTTTGCCTCACTTCACTTGCACATTCACTTGACCAATGTTAAATCTGACCCTATTTTGTTAACACAAAGCTATTATTCTGTTGTATGAATGACAACAGGTTAACTGGTTCCTCAAACATCTAGTAAAAGAGCACTTCATCGGTCTACCTGTCACTACAACAGATGAGCAAACATTTCATGCGTTTAAATAAGTCATATTTTGACCAAGTAAGTGATATTGGATCATTTCCAATTCACATCACAGTAGAGAGAGAGAGAGAGTGGAGGTGGGAGGGGGGAGAGAGAGAGAAAGAGAAAGAGAAAGCGAGAGAGATAGAGCGAGAGAGAGAGAGAGAGAGAGAGAAAGAGAGAGAGCGAGAAAGAGAAAGAGAAAGCGAGAGAGAGAGAGAGAAGAGAGAGAGATAGATAGATAGATAGATAGATAGATAAATTGATAGATCCTATTGTCTTCTTCCCATGCAGTCAATCTCTGCCCTTGTTAATACAAATACGTAGCTGAATGTACACTAAATTCAGACACACTTGACATATTACAAGGTGCCCGTGCATTATTTTTACTAACATGCTTCTGCGGTTTACTCACCTATGGTGGATATGAAGGTGGTATTAAAGGAGTCTTCGCTGAATCGAAAGAGTAGACACGTCTTGCCCACACCGCTGTCGCCGATGAGCAACAACTTAAAGAGGTAATCGTACGTCTTCGCCATTGCGCCAAGCGAACACGACGAGATTTGGGTCAATAAACGGGAATGCTGGGCCGGGATCCCCCCCGTCTTTTGGGTCCTCAGCTGTCCGTCTCAGGCGGTCTGGCGACGGGCCAGTGCAGAGGGGAGTGACGTAATGCCATGCGTTGCATTCTGGTCCATGTAGTTTTGGCTACCAAATCGCGACTGTTTTGAGTTTCCGCTAAACACCCACGTTGTTTGCTTTGGATTTGATTTTTTTTTAATTATTATTATTATTATTAATACAACATATTTATATAAATAATAACTACACCGTTTGCTTCCATACACTTTTAAACATTTATATGTATTAAATAAACCCACTCGAGCAATCGCGTGTAATCTTAATTATTAAACTATTTTAAATATTCATTTACTTTTATTATCTATTTCCTGTTGGACTGTAAGAACTTTATATCTACAACGTCATAACAGCTCGTTCTAATCCCAGTTGCTCCCAGTAGCGTGTCCACCACCACTACCACGAACTAGAAGAAAAACAAGAAGAAGAAGCCCACGTAGACAACGCCAGCACGGCGAGATGCCTGTAAGTTAACAACTTTAAACGCGTTCTAGCTTTTTCTTTCTTTTCCTCAATGCAACGCTTCGTGTATATGCGTGTAATAAAGCAGTTGTCACACAGGGTGCAAATGATGCACGTTGTCTCGAATAACATCGAAGTGGTGTGCGTATAGGGGCAGCAAGCACATGGTGTGCTGTATACTAGTGTGTATGGCCTAGCTTTGCTTTAGCTTGTCGACGCGTGGGGGTCGTCTACTTGCTGGAAAGTCAGCATCGTGTAGGGGAACGAATGCGTGGTCCAGATATTAGTCTGCGTCGTTTTTTTTCCCTTCACAATGACAAATGCTCAACTTCACCGTTAAAAACAGCTAAATTAGCGTTCTGGGCGTTAGGTGAATTGCAACTTTTTGGGTTTAATATTGATGGAACTGTTATTCACGTCTTGCATGAAGCTTTAGACGTACTTAGTTCATTTGCAAACGGGTTGTACAATCCTTTCGAGGCTTGTTTGGGTTTTCGTTTTGTTACTGCTTACGGAATAGCTAGTGAAACGAACAAACACCTGATAAGGGACCGGTTAAATAAGGAACAGTTTGAGTTCTAGTTTGCAATAATGTAGATAATTGTGAATCCCCCCCAACCCTCAGTCTTTTGAACATTTTTTCACCGCTTGAAAAACTAATTATTGAACTTCATATGTTTGTTTTAATAGTCATCAAACGATAAGATTGTAAAGAATAATTGATATATTTTGTTGCCTATCCATTTGTCTTATCTATATATTTCTAAATTCACTGTTTTATCACAATCATTCTATAATTTAATGATACACGTCTGTGAAATCTTTAAATTAAATTCCTTGGGAAACCTTACCTGAATCAATGTTTTGCTTGTGAGATTTGCTCAGTGATATACAGAATTACTCCAAACTGAATGCATGGTTATGTTGGCTTATTTCTCTTACCAACTGTAAATCATATTTAATTAGAACTGGAGATGCAACGATAATTATCCAAATAATTTCTTTGATTTAATCTGGCCACATGGTTTAGGACAGCAGTGGCTTCCGTGGCGGAGCCTCCCAATGACATCCATTGTCACAAATTCTAACAGAGATTGACCTTTTTTCAGATTTTGATAATTGAGCATTCTGCACTGTGACCCTGTAATTACAAAAATATCTATTTGCGCTATTGTCATGTTGAGTATTTTAATTCCTGCAGCTATGTGCTGTTCTATAACAGTTAATTTTACAGTTACATCAAGTATTCTATAACCTGTTGTATCTTTTAGTTGGCAAAAGACCTCCTTCAGCCCTCTATTGAACATGAGAGAAGACAACACAAAAAGAAACGACTTGTTCAGAGTCCAAATTCCTATTTTATGGATGTGAAGTGTCCAGGTAAGATAAAAAGATAAATATGTCCTTTATTAGTCCCACAATGGGGAAATTTGAAGTGTTACAGCACAACGGAAGCATCATTTTACTAATAAGGACAAAATGTATTAATGTGTATTGTTTTGCAGGCTGCTACAAGATCACTACTGTGTTCAGTCATGCACAAACGGTGGTTCTGTGTGTGGGATGTTCCACAGTGTTGTGTCAGCCGAAAGGAGGAAAGGCCAGACTCACAGAAGGTATAACTCCGGGGTGTAGTTATTGAGTACAATGGCATAAAATAACATCTGTATCTGAGGCTTTACCCGAAAGTTTCTTGTGCTTTACAGGTTGTTCTTTCAGGAGGAAGCAGCATTAAAAAGGAACGTTACCCTTTAGATGTGCATTGTTAAATCCCTGGTTGAGATGTCACTATGCAGAGGACAAAATCACGTGTGATTTTATAAGCTTGCTATAAAATATGCCTTTAATACAACAAATTTACAAGTCAATAAAAGGTGGAAACAACTGAAGCACACTGGGACTTTTATTGATAAAACCTTTTTTTTTTGCTATGACGAAATGACCTTCACAGAAAGCATACAAAGTAGTCCTTTAAACTTCTTAACAATACATCTGTCTGGGAAATTGTTAACATATAGAAGAAGAAAAAACAGCAACAGGTACTTTTTTTTTTTTTTTTATGACAGAAATCACAAACCTTGCATAACCATATCTGAAGAACGTTAAATAAAAGCAATGTTTTTATCAAGTGGTACAGTTCAGTCCGTTTTATTATCTGGTCTAAAGGCGAGAAAGTCACCTTTGGGCAGCCTTTGATTACCAACTGCGGTGGTCTATAGTGGTGGCTGGAGACCTAATGCTACCCAATGATTGGTTGACAGGATTAAAGCTCGCTCACATCATGGGAATGGAAATACTGGACAATGCAATTTAGGGCCGCCGGACAGCAGGTGTTCTGACTGAACTGGCGACCCTTCCTCGCAGACATCAAGTCGCTGCATCAAAACTGCGACCTCTGTTCGCATGGCGCGATTTTCGTACCCGTTGTAGCTATACGGACATACGTTAAGGCAAGCGTGTGGGTATTTGAAAGGCTGTTGGCTGCGATCACCCCATTCAATGACTGTTAGCGTGCATTTTCTGCAATGGAAACTTACCACACATTGCTTTTTTTAGCCTTAGGTACTTACGAAGTTATAATTAAGTAAATGTTATAAATAAGTAAATATTTGTTAAAAAGTAAGTTGCAAAAAAACATCTGATACAACATGGCATTTTTAATTGGCTGCATTCATAGCCATTCACGGCAGCACTTCTCATGGAATGATCTGGTGACATAAGGAAGGCAGAATTTCTTTTTGTGAACTGAACTGTGCCACTTGGCTGTCAAGTTATGTTTCCATCTCAGTGGTTCCTGGAACAAACTAACACAAAAGCTGGGTGCTCAATTGCCACCAGTTAAAACTGTGACAAAAGTACCCCAGCTCAGGTTATGCACTGTCCGCGGAGTGTCAGACTACTGTGTCTGACACTGCACCCCACCTCTGGGACCCTCCTCGTCTTCATCGTAAGCTTCTCCGCCATAGTTCCGCTGCTTTGTTCGCTCGTCCACCTCGCAGAGCTCCACCTCCTCCGTGTCATCGGCGATCAACACGTCCTCCCTGGGGGGGAGCAGCCTTTCCAGTTGGAACATGAGATGCTCTGGGAGCCAGTGTTTTTCAGGGAACTCCACCTGTACAGTCAAGGATGATCATTAATACGGCCCAAGTTCAAAATTGAATGTTTTGGAGATGTATCTTGTCAATTTAGTGCCCAACTTGAAAGTCAGACAAGCAGTTGTAGCTTCGTTGATTTATTTTTTGGCTTTGGTTTACAGGCGAGCTTAAGATCAACCACTGCTTGAATAATATTATTGCTTTTTTAATAAGTTAAACTTAACTCATTCACAACCAGCCACAAGTTTGAAACATACACATATAATACAGCCATGTAGACCAACAAGAATAAACAAGTGACTGGCAATCTGTGATTTGACTACATTTTGTATGGTCAGAGAATGAATTCAACTCTCAAGTCAAGGTAGCGCTGTAATTACAGTCTTACCTGGAACTGTATGAAGAGTTGTCCCTTTTCGCAAGGGCTCCGGTAAACGGGCATGCCTTCGTTCTGTATCACCTTCTTGTCGTTGTTCTTTATAACTTCACCTTCAATCGGGCAAACAAAAGACCTTAACAGCAGCGAAAGAAGGCGCCTGTCAGACTTGTAGTGTGCGTAGTGCTCACTTACCTGGTAGCGAGCTGATGAGAAGTGTTCTGTCATCCAGAGTGTTGATGGCCTTCTTGAAGCCACATAGCGCCTCCACCAGTTTGATGCTCATTGTCATGGTGAGGTTATCGTCGCTTCGCTTAAAAAGGCTGTGCTCCTTCAGGTCTAGCACGATGATGACGTCACCAGGCTCCAGGTCAGGCTCCTGGTCGCCTTCGCCGTGAAATGTTATTTTCTGACCATCTCTCATACCTAGAGCCAAAAATCATCTAATTAGTTTGTGTCCCAATGGAAACATGCAACTAATATTCCTCGACATATCACTGGAGAAAAAAAAAAAAAAAAGGAAGACTCAGTCACTCAACGACTCGCTCTAAAGCACTCTGTAACGTGTATTACCTTTGTCAATGTGGACTTCGAGAATTTTCTTCTTGCGTTCCACTTTGTGCCCATTGCAGTTCTTGCAGCGGTCCTTTGACCTGAATGACTCGCCCTGGCCGTGACAATCTCCACATACGCTCTGAATCTGCTGAATCATGCCTGGTCCTATCTGCTGCACCTTGATCTGCATGCCTCTGCCTTTACAGGTGGAGCATTTCTCCAAGGAACCTTTCTTACCACCGTAACCTGAACGCATGCAAAATACACTTTGTAAACAAGATTTCAAAACGGAATTACACATTCCAAGGGGAATGCTTACCTTCACATTTTTCACATATAACGTTCTTCTGGAGGGCCAGCTTCCTTGTGGAGCCATTGTACATGTCCTCCAGCGTGACGCTTAACTGGTGGACAATGTTCTTCCCTAAAAAGTCACCAGTTTGAGTATACAAGTGGAGGTCAGTTGCTTTTTAAGATTTTTCAAAGGGCTTACCTCTCCTTTCTCTCTGCATCCTACCCGCGCCTCCAAAGAACATGTTGAAAATGTCCATGGGGGATGACCCTCCGCCCATGCCACCTTCTTTAATTGCCTGTTCGCCGCCTTGGTCGTAGAGATCTCGCTTTTTTGGATCCGAAAGCACGTCATATGCTTGCGATATAAGCTTGAACTGTCGGCAAAAACATAAAATAAATAAAACACCACATTACCCGTCTGAATATTAAAGGGGGACTGAGCAGTTTTCTAACAGGTAGCAAGATTGTAATGTCAAGGTGCTGACCAAGGCCACGCCCTTCACTAACGTGCACAAGCCAATCTTAGCCACAGCTCTATGTTGCTAGCGTGGCTTGGAGTGTTGGAAAACACAAAATGTTACTGGTTCGATGTAGTATTTTTTTTAAATGCACAAGCAATTTAAAATTCACATTAAGGTAACACTCTGAATCCCTGAGAAACGATCAACAACACCCCTTGTGTTTCTACACTTTTGAACGGGCCAGTCTCATCAAGGTGCAGTGTGTTGTTTTGCATAAGATGGGACTCGAGAGGGATAATGATAAAAACATCTTACTGATGAATCATACATATACTTTTAACATGTATGACAAAAAAGTGTTGCCTTTTTAAACTGCAAATTCCCCTTTTAATCATTAACAAAAACACGGTTGTTTCCCTAAAACGTATTTAGAAAAGTATTTCATTTAATAAGTTGTAATTTAATATTTAACTAGTTTTTCTTGTCCTATATTTAAGTGCAGCCCTGTGCATAATACAGTGGCTAACAAAAATATTGAATATACATTTAAGTAGGTAGAGGCAAGTATTGAGTCCTTGCGAATGCTGCCATTACCAGTCACTAACACCAATCACGAGCGTCCTCTTGTGGCCGTGCTACTACTAGTGAGTAAATGGCATGCATGCCTGACGGAAAAATATTCAAAGTGAACTGAAAGAAAAAAAAAAACATTTATCAATACTGGATGATATGAAATACTCTGTGATGAATATTTTCCCAACTCTGTAGTGTCATACTTAATTAACTGTTGAACCTGGATTATTTGCCACTTCAATTTATTGTGAACCAAGACCTGAACTCCTTGGAAATTTCATTTTGCACTTTTGTTAATTCAATACAAATGACTCCTACGTCAGAGGTCTTTGTGTTTTATTTATATGTTAAATGTTGCATTGCAGAGCGACTGTTCTGCCTGTTGTCGCGACAATCTAATAAGAAACGAAAGATCTGCCATTTTGGTGGATCTGGCAGAGTTGATGTATTTTTGCAAGTTCTACTTGACAAGATGGCAATCCACAGATTATTAATGTAGTATCGGCCATTAGGTGGTCCATTATCTGCATCAGGACTTGGTCCTCGAATGGCTTTCTTGAATTGCATAACCTCTCGTCATTACATCATGTGATATTCCAGACTGGATCATAGCGCGAACAAGTCGGTCAATACTGTACCTAGAAAGAGGAGCGACCAGATCATTCCATAGGGTGTAAAATTAGAAGGGGGAATTCCAACAGTCCGTAGACGGCCACAGAGAAAATCAAAACGTCTATATTTAGTCTGAGCTCACCTTCTCTCCCTCGTTGGGGTTCTTGTCCGGGTGATATTTTAACGCCAGTTTTCTGTAGGCTTTTTTTATTTCGTCCGCGGACGCTTTGGGTCCCACACCAAGAAGATCGTAGTAGCCAGTTTCACGAACCATGATGACAGCCTTAATCAAAATTAAATAAATGAAATAACAAACAAAAAGGACAAAAAAAATCTCCAACAAAATGAGCTTTGTTTTAAAAACGGTCCTGGTTCTAAATGGTCGCCATGCTAACGTGAGTCAACAGCGATGACGCTAGCAACCAACCGGCTTGAGAACACAAAGCGCATAAAACAGGAAAGAAAGGAAAAGGTCACATATACCACGTTAATAACAGAACCCCCTTTATAACATAAAAGAACTGAAAAAAAAGAACAAAGTGGAGATAGTCGCAGACAACTTAACCTCTAGAAGCATTTTGGTCGTTATCGGTTATCACGTGCGTTAGCCCTTCTCGCGTATAACACCGCTAACCCCGAAAATACGACTTAATGACAAAACGAAATAGCAATAAAACATTTCACATCGCTTGGTCGACTTACTTGTGGGCTTATCGTCCTCTCTGAAAAAAACGGCGGCGTCTGTGTGAAGTGAAGCCGGTCCTAGGAAGATGGATGCTCCTTTTAGCTGCTCTTCAGCGTGGAACTTTCTGGAGAGATCGAGCTGGATGGGCCGGATGCTTTTGAGTACGGAAGCTCCGTAGGGACAAAGCGATGACCAAGAGTTTAACCGCAACGCATTCATGTTTTGAGACACAACTTCAACAAACAATTCACACTTATACTGAGGTCGAAGAAAAAACTAAAAATTAAAGCGATTTTATTTATGGTAGACGATGGCTGGACGGAAAGTAGACGCCTATTGGTCGAAGTAACGAAGTAAACATGGTTACTTTTTATTTATTTTTATGATGACTTTCACTTTTACTTACCACTAAAATAGGCATCTCTACAGAAGGCTACTTACGTTCCATTCCTTTGTCCGAACAGTTCACAAAATAAATTATGTAGAGAACACACTGAATATCTTGATTGAAATACTGATGAATGGATTGACTGATTTGTTGTGGTTGAATTAATATGCTGTTTAAAAAGGGACAGCAGCAACATGGAATATGATGACGCAACAGATTCAGAGAAGCAAGATATACCGCATCCACCATCTTAAGTTTGTCTTAGGAATCATGTTTTCAGTCATGTTCCCACCCCCTCAGTACAAGTACTGTAAGTTAATACAAGAGAGACACTACTTTGTGTTCAGGATTTTTTTTGTTATTTTGCCAAATGATCAACATGGCTATATTTGACTGTACATTATAATTTTCTGCACTTACGTACATTTCAAAGCCTACTTCTGTCACTTCACACAAATTTGTTGTTCTTAAATGCTGTTTTGGGCTCTGTTGAACATCAAATGACATGTCAAAACATTTGAAATAACAACCAAAACCCTACAATAAAGATATGCAAAGCTTCGGGATGAATAAACATAACTAACAAAAGAATGAGAGGCTGGGACTTAGCGAAGCAAGTCTAACCATGCAGCAATGCAAACGTTTGCAAGTGTAGCTATTGTGATGTATTAAAAAAAACATCAGCTGAAAAAGTAGAAGGGCATGTTATGCTTAACATGTTTTACAGTCAAATTTGACGTATAATAGCCAAAAGTGACATGACTGAGTCAATGGAATATTGAAATTTGGTCTAATTTTGCTAAATGAAAGCAACAGAACAGTACATTATGACCTCTAATCACTCATTCCCATTGCCGATCTAAAATACCGTATGACCTCACAATGGAGTATGTTTCTTTTTTAGGAACGTGGAAACCATAAATTAAATGTTTGTCAGGTCCCTATTTTGATCCTTGAATCATCCGTACCAACAGTCCCCCATGAAGTCATGACAATGACCGTTTATTCTTGTGGACAAAAACTTGATGTACAATGTTGACATTTTGTACAGAGCCAGTACCAGTCACCTCAGCGGCTGAAGAGGCATAAGACACAAACACATTTTATCAACTCAAACAATAAAGTCAGACATTTCTGATGTCACGTTAGCTTTCATGAAGTAGTAGAGTACATTCATAATATCTGACACAAAGCTGCGAAGGGAATAAAATACATATGAACCTTTCCATATTTCCTGTCCTGGTGTCATTCTTATATAATATTCTAAATGTATAATTTATTTTCAACAACAATAATAACTTGTGATTTTAATTCAAGTATAGATCATAAACTATCAGTTCTACACACACCAATATCATCATCATAATAATAAGAATCCTCTTCATACTCCTTTTAAATATTCATACTGAATACAAAGTAAATGTAACTTTGAAGAAAATGCTTGGACAGGCGCAAATAAAGACATTCAGGATTCCAAATCCTGAGACAGTTTTAATTGTTTTGGTTTCAAATGTGAGCAAAAAAAAAAAAAACAGAGGCACATGCTAAACTAGTACTATCAGAGATCCCGCACTCGTTGACATATTGCCTCTGTGAATTCGGAGCACTTTGACTTTCCTCCGAGGTCTCCGGTCAGCACCTAGAACAAAGACAACAAAGTCACGTGACATGCGGACATGATGTCAAACTTGCGCAAAAGGACGACGTTGACCTTTTTGTCTCGGATGGTGTCGAAACAGGCGGTTTCGATCCTCTTCGCGTGATCGTGCAAGCCCATGTGGCGCAGCATCATGACTGCACTCAGCAGCAAGGCGGTGGGGTTGGCCATGTCCTTTCCTGCTATATCTGGGGCAGTTCCATGAACCTGAAAAAAATAAAATAAAATAAAATAATTACCATGATATTTGAAAATGCTGAAAAAAAACGCATAGAGAATATGAAAGAACATACAGACTCAAAAATGGCAACACCATTGGTGCCAATGTTTCCGCTGGGGGTCACTCCAAGTCCTCCAATAAGTCCAGCACAAAGATCACTGTGGGTAAACAGTTACATATATATATATATATACACGGACCTGTTAACGTGTCCACAAAGTCCCTTCACAATAAAAAATGTAAAAATTTAAAAAATCTAAAATTAATGAATGAGAAATGCTAATCAGATCAGGGTTTAAATTATATTCCATTTGTACATTACAGGTTGACTGTTTATGAAATAAGTTCTGTTATATAAAGTACCCCACAAAAAAAAAAACAAAAAAAACAAAAAAAAAAAACAACTATTGCTCAAGAAAACTTTACTAAAACAAAATTAAGCAGCAAGTCGGTGCGGCGTTTAACATGTCTGCTTCACAACTGAAGCTTCCGGGTTTGAATCTTGTTAGCTCTAATTTGCATGCGGGGGGTTTCTCCAGGTGCTCAGACACAGCAAAAATCATCCATGCTTGGTTAATGAAAGACCCTACTAATTTCTTCAAAAATTTGAATCTGTGTTTGTTCGTCTAAATGTGCTCAATGATTGACAGACAATCACTCCCCAAAACACTCTCCCGCCCGTGCGAAGCACATATTGTGCTTTTAATGACTATTGGTTGGATGTGCTCATATGATAATTCATTAACAGATGCCTCTTATACATATCCACATACGAGAGAGGCCCAGTTCGGGTTTGAGCGACCCCCAAAAATTCAAAATTGTACTGTTCACACTGGATGGGAAAAAAATGTGATATGTGTCATATATGGGCAAATTATGTGAATTAAAATGCAGGGTGAACATATCCTATATGTATTCTCTACAGCGACACACTGGAAACCACGTATCAAATCTATCTTCTTACCTCAGAATGTCGCCATACAAATTTGGCATCACCAGAATATCAAACTGTGTAGGATCTTGCACCATCTAGAAATGTAATAAAAAGAATAGCATTGGTGGCTTGGAAAAATAATCAAAAGACCACTATTGGGGAAAAAAGGTTTGTGAAACTTACATTGAGGCATACAGTATCCAAGTACATCTCAGTAAATTTAATATCTTTGTTCCTTTCGGCTGCCTCTCTGCATTTCCGGAGGAAGAGACCGTCTGACATACGCCTGATATGAGAACAAAGGACAACAAGTTGATGGAAAATGCAGTGAGGGATGCAAATGAAATTAGTTGTCATTTCCACCATGTGTGACTTACATAATGTTCGCCTTATGAACAGCAGTAACACTGGTCCTCTTATTGTTTCTTGCATATTCAAATGCATACTCTGCAATGCGTTGGCTGGCTTGCTCAGTAATGAGTTTAATACTCTGCACGACTCCATCCACAATCTGCAAATACGCACACACACAAATCACAATGAATTAAATATCTTTTACTTACAGGTCCAAGCATCTGGAATATACATGTTTCTTGAATTTAGTATAGGAATACATACAGTGTCAACAGAATAAATTTAAAAATAACTGCGTTCAAAGTACTTACCACATGTTCAATCCCACTGTATTCCCCCTCCGTGTTCTCTCTGATGGTGACGAGGTTCACATCCGTGTACGGCGTCTTGTAGCCCTCGATGGAAACACAAGGGCGCACGTTGGAGTAGAGGTCAAAGGTTTTCCTTAGGAGAAGATTCATAGAGGGATGGCCGGCAGCAATTGGTGTCTTCAAAGGACCTGAAGACGGAGAAGTCATTCACCATTATTTGACCCCTGAGTTGCCACTTTTGGAAGCAGAGATCATGGCTGATGTTTCATGGCTGGGTAACATAATGAGATAGAATTATATTTAATATTAATCAAAATAAATAATGCCATCAGAAAAACTATAATGATCTACTTGTACAGAATTAATGTGTATTATTGTGAAAATATGAGAGACACCTATAAGGAACATATGACACAAGCTGGCTACATTTACATTCACGGAGCACCAAAGTAAACAACAATACTTAAATATTCCCAATTTTAAACCATTTCACAGCGTTTTGTTGCCCTGGATTGACTCATCCCGTCAATGAATGAAGGTAATCTAGTCCCCGTTTCTTCTATGCTTTCCCTGTAGTGCGGATTTACAGCAGGCACTTGCATTGACGGACTTTATCCAAACTGAACCTTTATTGCAATCATTTTGCCAAACGTTATGTATCAGACATTTTTGTCCACATATGAAAAGGTCTGATTCCATGCATTTATGACACTCTAACCATACAATACAACGTTATTCATATAGTACGCACTGTAAAGTGAGGTAATTGGATTATGTCAGATTCTACAGGTGACCCACATATTGTGGTCAGCAATGGGAAAGTACTCACAGTCAATGTTATCTTACCCTTCAGACCCATTTTGTTCCTGTCCATTGATTCTTTGGCATCTGGAGGAATCACCCACTTGCCCCCAGGACCTTTAATGGCTGTAACATTCCTCTCCTCCCACTGAATGGGAGCCTGTAATAACAACAAATCATAGAAAGGATAATTGCAGGAGTGATAAAAGTGTTTAATCAAGTTATTCTTCAATACTAGCCTGAGCTGCTTCAAATATCTTCATGACAGCAGCGGAGATCTCTGGTCCAATTCCATCGCCGGGGATCAAAGTAACTGTTTGCATCTGAAAGGCAGGTCAAAAGGAAAAGTGTCTTATAATGTCACTTCCACAAATTCCAACATACAAATACTGTTATCCTCCAGGGGAGTGACATACCCCACGGGAGAATGTCCTGGTCTCTTTCCTCAAGGCTCCTGCCACATGCTGCACCTGTCAACCAAAAGATACACGCGATGTTTGGTGAAGACTATAAATACGCAAATGCCACTGCGTGTCAAGGACAATACCTAAAATACCAACTTGTAAGCGTGTATATTATGCTTAGTATAAAAAATAATGTACACAATCACACAGATCATTGCGATAACTTCCTCACTTCCATCCATCATCACTGCACAGAAAAAAAAGAAATATTTTGAGAGCACGATTGTGTACCAAAAAGCTCGAAAATGTACCACAAATTAGCATCAGTATTTTGAAATCAATAGAACATGGCCCAACAAACTACACAACCCCTAGCAAATGGGAAAACTAATAGGTCGATTTCTCTTTCAAACAAGTAATATACTGCTTAATACATAACTAAGATTAACTTACTTCCTTTGCCTTGATTTTATCCTGGCCACTGATCGATAAACTCCATTTTCTGAGTAGGTTAACAATCTGTAGGTGAGGAACATTACATGGACAGTTGCAGCCACGATGCGGAAGTAATTCGGACAATTAGCTGTCACCTTCTTCTTTGGCAGCGTGACATGATATAAAAAAGCGCTGATTACGCAAGTTTGACAGTTTTAAATGTGATTTGGGTTGCTATAGTAACCTACAGCAAGGGCGTGCCTGAAAAAGGAACAAAGTGGCCAGATAGTTACTGTATCTTTCCCGAAGAATGTGAGAGCATGACAACAAAATCACCGACCCTAATTTGTAATCGAGGTTAAAGGATGCGTATTATAGAACAATTATTAAACAATTGGCGGTTTCCCGTACTCACCGCTGACCTCCACGCATTGCCCGCCATGCTTAGCTAGGAGCAACCAAGGTCGATGCAGTTGAGAACCGGCAAATAGTCAAGTAAACTTTAAACACCAAGAGGATAACCGGTTTGATTTGGTTGCCAAAATAAAGTGATTTAATAAATTCACCCATATAGTCGCAATAATTCGTCAATTTCTTTGCGCACATTTTATTTGTATCCAGATGTCTTTATAGTACAACGTAATGTTATTGTTGCCGCTGGTACGTAACTTTGCTTGAAAACAACCGGGCGTATATTTTGAAAGACTACCAAACTTCCGGTATGACACTGCCACAACACGGAAGTGAAACCTAATGATTTTTCAGAGCGCACCTCAAAAATAAATACAAGTGCTTCGCTTCCGTTCTAATAAACATGACATTCAGACGATAACGTAAATTATCACAATCATTCTCCTTTATAATAAAAACCTGTCAAATTTAAGTGAAACAAATGAAAATCTAATTATGATAATTGCAAGAAAATTGACAAACCTAGCTAAACCCCCCCATACATTACTTGTGCCATTGATTTTGCCTTAAAAATATACATGTAGTACACAGTATACTAATATAGTTTAATATGCATAATATTACGGTATTCGTGTATATCATATAAAACTGATTCCAAAATATGGACACCAAAATAAAAGTAATGGAAATTTTGCTAAGCTTTACGGCACCTTGCATGTAAATGCTGTACCGTAATGCAAAGTATTCATACAAGGATGACAATCACCAGCAGGTGGCGCAAAAACGTGGCTAATCCACTCGACCAAGATGGTTGGTTTTTTTTTTAAGATACAATAGTCCGAGAAAGAAAATGACACTCGTTCTTTCATATCATGTAACAATATTATAAAGCATTACACGGTTTTGCACAAGTTGTTCGTATAGTCATTAATCTTTATGGTATAAAACAAGTATAAACAGATGAACATTCAATCACATCTCTCTACGGGTCAAAAAAAGCATAGAGCAATGGGAGGCACCCAAAATGATCCAGCGAAATGGAAAAGCTCTTAATTACTTGGAATATTCAGACAGGTTAGCAGCATTTGTCTCTGCATTTACGCAGGCTACAAAACGGCGCAAAATGCACAGTGTGCAAGTAAAGACATCTCCTGTCTGGCAATGTATGTCTTGCCCTCAACTTAGTCATACGACTGGACGTAGAGCACTGGCATTTTTAAATAAATACACACTACAGGACACACAAAGAAGCCTAGTTTAGATGGCATACTGCTTCGGCTGCTTCTTCAGGCTCATAGATCTTTCACTTTGGGAAATTGCATGAGTTGCTCTGTTGTTTAAGAGTCTGCATTCATGAAGAATATCTGTATGGGGAGAGATACAGCGGTACATTACATAACAATGCAACACCTAGTCGAACTAAAATTATGCAATGTCCATTTGCATGTAGTAGCTATGAATAGAATAATGTAAAAATAACAATAGCAACACTGGAATTTTTTTTTTGTAAGTTTAACATTCTTAGTATATTTAACTACCCAACTATTTTCATTCAACAGTGGAACTTTTACCGTTAAACTGTTTATAGGCTTCTTCAACAATGGCGTTGTTGGATCTTTTTATTTCCCAGTAAGAATCCTCGACCCATGGCTTGCAATCCTGATGTTCAACAAGTTGTCCATTCTTGAATAGACCGGCTTGAAATTCCAAATGGAAAGAAAAACATGACATTTCAATTGAAATCATCTACTTAAAAAGAAGAAACGTTCATAACATTTGAAATGAAATGAAAAGCCTTCATTCAACAACTTTATTTGTTATCGTATTGGATGACAGTCATACCTTTAATGGTGTCATCAATGTCTTTGCATAGTTGGTACAATTCGCTCCCGCGTCCAACGACTCGCTCACCTACAATTAAAAAGTGTGTTACTTTAATGTGATGTGAATGTATACAGATATACAGCAGAAAGCTCTTACCATCTAGCACCTTGACAGTGGGGAACATCTCAAGAACTATATTTCTATATGACACGTTTCTGCACACTGGAATAAGTCACCGTACAAGTTTAGTCAGTTGTTTGATATTTTCTCCTATTTGTTTTGAGAGGAAGAAATTTGAAATCACCTGGATTTGAATAATTGTAGGTGTTGTCGTTGAGACGAATACTTTCTAGTTTTCTCAAAGACTGAAGGCAGAGAAGGTTATCAACACTGTTGAAGAAGAAAACAAAAATTAAGTGATTTGATATGACCTCTGCAAAATAAATCCAGACAGGATGAAGGCAATAAAGTAAACTGCTAAAAATGCCAAAGCCTCCAGGGCGCCGCATGGAACCACAACCATTGATTCAAAGGTAAAGCAATGCCCAATTAATATGAATACAAATGACAATACCAAATAAAAAACCAAATACGTTCAAAGGGGCAAATGATTGATTACATTGACATACCTGGAGATGATATTACCAGCAAGGTTTAAATTCTGCAGATTGTCACAACTGTGCAAGGGTTCTGGCAACATATAGACGTAAACACATTAAAAAAAAATCATTAAGGTCAACCAAAATTTACAATTCCACTATTTTCCCAAAATGAATAATTATAACTCATTTGGTCTGATCCAAGTCAAACTATGAAAATAATGTAGCCTTTATCAAATGTATGTGTGCAGTCACAGAGTAATATAGGAGGTATTTAAAACATAGACAATTGAGTGTGAAATAAGATAACCACTAGAAATGTAGCAGTGTCAAGTTCTCTCGAACCACGCCAAAATAATAAAAAAATAAAAATAAAAAAATAAATAAACACACACATCTTTCTGAACCGAACTCTAGAGAAATATTTTCTTTAGGAATCTTATGGAAACATGTTGTCTTTTCATTTGATGGCTTCACTTTTTTGCATGACGTTTAAGTCAAACTCCCCCCCCCCAAAAAAAACTTTACAAATTCAAAATTTTACAACCTTGCATAACAAAATAAACTTAATTACTCCTAAATGCTTACCTAAGTTTGAAATCCTATTAGCAGACAAATTGAGAACGGAAAGCAGCCGAAGTGACGACAATGAAGTTAAATTAACGATATTATTTCCAGACAGGTCCAGTCTCTCCAAATTCATACACTCTCCTATACACCCAAGATCGTGTATTCCTGTCAAGACATCAAGCAACTCAGGTAAACATGTCATTTCGTGGATACAAATATTATGATCCGATCTTACCTAGCCCCCTGAATTTGAGAAACAGTATGGACTCCAAATCAAACTCCCCCGAATGAGACTTGAGCAGCACAGCGGTTATCTTCTCGACTTCACCCTCTGAAAGAAACAAACAGAAGACTGCAGCATAGCACAGCACTGAATGCAACATATCCACATGCATGCACATCATTTGTGAGTCAGCACTGCAGGAAGAGAACGCTGCAAGCACTGGATGTCCACTCAACTTAAAGAGGGGGCGAGTGGATAACTGAAACCATCTTCTTTAAATAGCATATTTCTCTCAACCTAGCCTGTGTCTGAATATCTCATCTGGCAGCACTCTCGAGTTCAGATTTTCTATATAAAAGGGATTTACTGTAGGTTCACAGACTAGTGAATGAATGAAGACTGTCGGGATGGAGCTCCTTTTAGGCAGAATTCTCCAGAACTCTTCCTCCACATGACTATTTTATGACCCCCTCGCTTAAGAAATCACTTTTTTTTCCTAAAAGGATCAGCAGGTTAACCGATTTTAGTGCACGTGGCAGCTTCTATTTTCAATTCCTTTATTGTGTGACATGTGACACAAGGTGACAAAATAATGCAATCTAAATCTACGAACTAATATTTCAGTATCGTTACGATTTTACCTGTTCGTCGTTCGAACCCGGACATAAGTGTTTGGCAGTTAGCCTAATGACTAGTGTTTTTTTTTCCTTTCACCCTAATGACTAGTAGTCATTAAGTGCTAGCATATTTAAGCAGCTAAGGCTAGTGGTGCTTAATTGCGAGGAAACAGCTGCCTGCCTCGGAGAGTCTGATTCACGCAGACCCAGAGTGGGAGTGTTATTAAATCAAAAATGCTAATTGCTCCTCTGACGAGAACACTCTTATAAATGTTACGTAACCGACCGGGTCGGTCGCTATCTGCTAGCCACTAATGCGCTAGCGGCTAGCATAGCAACAAGCTACGTAACAACTTACCTTGCTCCTTATTATCTCGCTTTGAATCCATCCTGGCTAACTTAACCGATCAAAAAATTTATTAGTGCCGGTAGAGAACGAGCGAGTTAAGAGAAAATGTGTATTTTGGAGTAGGAGCGTAAAATTGGCATGTGTCCTGATGTGTAGTTAGGATTAGTGTTGGGCTGCAATGGACGCAGGTGGATGTACTGCGGAAGCCTGCGGACCTTCTGAGTCCTGTTCGGGGGTAAGTATACACCGGCCGGCGTGAGACTTGCTCATTCGAGCTAAGTGTCGCTGCTGGGGGGTCGCTGGTACTGATGGACGTGTTGCTTGCGTGCAACAGGTCCCATCACAACTGAGACTGACCACTTTCTATAGTTTGCTCATACAGTTAGAGTTCCTCGGTTTACGACGGATTCCCTTCGCCATGGCGACGTAACATGTTCGTTGGTCGCGATTTATCTACGCCAGTGTTTCTCAAACTTTATATGTACGACCTCAAAAATTAATTTGCTCCACAGTTACTACCATAATCGCTAACATTAAAATGCAGTCGTGTAGTCGGCATATAAAGTCAGAAAAACTACAGTCATGTTACAGTTAATTACAGTCATGCTTTGCGTCTCTTGTTTTTCCCCCCTTGGCGTCGTGGTTTTTTAAAAGTAAAATTAGATATTTTTTCCTTGTACTGTTCTGCTAAGTTAGTTTGACAGTTGACAAAACGGAAAAAATCTCTAACTAACCTTTTAAATAATTATTCAATTAAAATATAATGCATATTAATGTGTTTTCAATTTACTATTGATTTGTAGCCATATTGTACTGAGACGGACAATATGTACCTAACATCCGCCTACAGCATCTGCCTCATTTGCATAAGACATTCATATTAATCAGTGCTGAGCACCTCTTTGAATGCCGGCAAGGTCCATTTTTAAAAAAATAATGACTAAAATTGTAAGGCATAAAAACACATTTGCTTGTCTCAGTTGAGATGCACACATAAAATATTCTTCATGAAATCATTGTTTTGATTATTTGACTTATCCAACATTCACCCAATTAACGAGTCTATAAAAACATTTTTGCAGGCATGCAAAGCTTACCCATCCATACTTCAAGAGAATACAAGATAAATCTAATCACATTTCCCCAGCAGTGAGTAATTGCTTCAGGAAAACCAGCAGTATCAAGGGACACATAAATCAACATTGTAGCCCAGTAATTAAGACAGCTCTCACCGGCGAATCATAAGTCACCACCGTTTGATTCATTATTTATTTAACTGACATCCCATTGGCTGGCGTGGCTTCCCGTGGGCAGTAGAGCCGACGCAGAAGCAGCCTGCAGACCTTGTAACCACACTGGTTTGCCACACAACACACA
Source organism: Idiotropiscis lumnitzeri (assembly GCF_059441095.1). Lineage (NCBI taxonomy): Eukaryota > Metazoa > Chordata > Actinopteri > Syngnathiformes > Syngnathidae > Idiotropiscis > Idiotropiscis lumnitzeri. Next base: position 9,206,463 of record NC_142396.1, on the reverse strand, counting down.
CTCATCTTTTGCTCTTTTATTTCTCTTTTTTTTCCCCCTTCAATGCAGCCTCTACATTTTGCAGCCATTGCTCACATCACCACCACGGGCACTGATGACACTTCATGAGAGAATGAGAGAGAGAGAGAGAGACACTGCAGCATCGTGGACTCACCCTTGCGACGGAGACGGTCACTCCACGGCCCCTAAATGTATTGGACTGTGCAAAGGCTGGGGACTCTTTGTGTTGTGAATGCATACAAGCAACAAATGACTTGATAAACATGGGAAACAAGCAGACTATTTTTACAGATGAGCAACTTGATGCATACCAGGTGAGTGAGCGCACGCTTTCCTTCATTACCATACACTTGTGTTATGAGTAAGGATACTGAAAGAGTCAATTTATAGCCTCGTTTCTTAAAGACCAATAGAGGAATCTTTAGATTCCTTGAACAAATCTGTGATTTTTAGCTTTATTGTTCATGAACAGCTTTGGGTTAAGGCTCAGGATTTATTGTATGAATGATTTGAACCGTCATCTTGATGGACAGTTTTGAGTGCATTGCTCCAGGGTAGTGTGAAGGTGTCGCCCCATTAAAGACCAGATTAGGCCAACAGACTGAGAAAGATCCTCAATAATCTAACATGTGCTTCTTAATAATTGATACAAAGCCAGCGTGATATGCTGTGAAACTCTACTCTCTGGAGACAGTTTGGTCCTCAAGAGCTTCTCTGGTTACTTCTGATACATTTTAAAGACCTTCAGTAGCACACAGTCAAGTGTAATGCACGTATAAGGGCCCGATAATTTAACATTAGCATAGGGAATGAGGAAGGCTCATATTTTAAGGTTTTTATATGCATTAATTAATGTTGCAATGAATTTAATATATGTGAAAATTGAATTTTTAGATTTTAGTTTTTATACTGCCCCCAGAACTGACTGCAGCCCTGCCGCTCGCACTCAGACAGACAGACAGAACCCATTCAAGGGAAATGTACTGTAAATGAATGCGCCGGTCAGCTTGGCTATTACACAATGTTACACGATGCGTTTGCTGGGCACACCTGCGTTTTCATGTAGACTGCTTCAGAACACACCAGATCATCTTCCTTCCTCCTTGTTGTTGCATGTGTGACAACCTAAACTGTAAAGTCGTTTATGAGAAAGGTGACACCTTGATTTGAATTTCCGGGACTGGCTCGCCTTCGGGGAATTCAAGTCTCACTTTGCTTGGGTCTCAGTTTTAAGAGGTTGATTATTGAATTAGGCACTGTGTGTGTGTGTGTTTAACATTTTGTTGTTGTTTATTTGTATTGCAGGATTGTACTTTTTTCACCCGCAAAGAAATCTTGCGGTAAGGAAAGTTTGATTGAAATTTTAGCCCCGATATGAACTCTAGAATATGTCAGTGACGATCTAGAATGTTCCCTCCCCGTTTATAACAAGGTTTTAGGCTTTGCTCACTTTTCGTCTGCAATGCAATTTCCACTCGTGTAAGATGATTTATTGGGTTGCCTCATTTCCCCCAACAAGTAGCTGGCAGCCATAAATTAGAGAAAATGCCTCTTGTAATAAATGTACTGAAGTAGACTGATAATGCTCATGAGTCAGCATGTGGATGATTTATTTCAAAAGCAAATCCGCCACAATAGAAGCCATGATGGAGCATTCTTTAGTCACGTCTTTTGTGAAGTCTGCATGGTAGCCTGGTGGTTAGCACCTGTGCCTCACAGTTAAGACATTCTGGGTTTGAATCTCTGCTCCCCCTGCTCCCTTTTGAGGTTCTCAGTAGCGCACAGTCAAGTCAACTCAGAATTCCAAAATCATGCATGTTTGTTTCATTCGACACTAAATTGTCCACAGATTTGTCAAGGTGCCGAGAATAGAACCCAAAACTGTGCAACAGACATGCTAACTACGATCCCACCGTGCTAGCTGAATTGCTTGCATTTATGTGTGAGTGGAATTAAAATGCCCCAAATTAGTGAAATGACATCATCTCCCTCAGCGATACTGAATTGACTTTCATTCCAAGGCCAGCATTGGGCTGGGGACAATCAGCCGAGGGCGTAATGGGGTCCCGCACTTTATGACCTTCATAAAACACTCTACGTTTCAACTCACAGTTGCAACGGTTACAGCACGGCCATGTTAGACAGAAGAAACAGGATATCACTGATTGTTACAAGGTCGCTGCTTTTCAGCCCTTTGGCCGTATGCTATAACCTCTTCAAGGTATAGCTCATGCCCATGTTTCATTCTCATCAAACACTGGTTAAATTGTGGGGATGAAGATTCTGGGTGATCAATTTAATGTTGCTATAACAGTAAAGTGGAAGTTCTACGGTTGACTGCAATCAGTTCCGTGTCGCTGGTCAACCCCCAATTTGCTCTTATACTAAACAATGAAAATAGAAATGATTTCTTGTAGAGTAAAATTCTCCATCATAAAACCTTTTTGCAGGAATTTTAACTTCCATTGCGAGTCCTAACTATTCCTGTTGTTTTTCCTCTAGGTTGCACGGTAGATACCATGAATTGGCCCCTCATCTTGTACCAATGGACTATACAAAAGATCCTGATTGTAAATTACCTTTAGCCTTGATAGTCAACATGCCAGAGTTAAAGGTAAAAATATTCTCTTTCAAAAATCAGATCCGTCTCACTCCTGTGTTGTACTGTAAGTGGAAGAATCTCGCCCCATTTGAAGATGTATTTGAATGACGTTACGCTTAATGGATGGCGGCACGCTGAGCCAAATGTGTCACCGGCCGCTCACATAAGCCGGCAACTGATCGATACTTATGCTTTTCACAAAGCACAATTGATTTTTAATCATCACCTTTGACTCCTCACATTGTGTGAGCTCATGCACGATAATGTGCCGTGAAATGCTCCATTCCAGCAGCAATGCCTCCATTTTTCGACGTGCCAGCGTTTTGGAAAGAACACTAATGGTATTCTTTCATAATATCACAGACAGATATGAGACCCAAATAGTGATATATAGCATCCGCAAAGAGTATTACACAGATGTGTTGTTCCTCTGCCTATGATTGTTCTAAATGGGCTGCACTGCAGGCATGTATTTGCTCGTCATCGCATTAATTCTTGTAAATGTTATTACCTTCCTCTGAAGGAAAATCCATTCCGTAACAGGATTGTTGAGTCTTTCTCAGAGGATGGGATGGGGAATCTCAGCTTCAATGAATTTGTGGATATGTTCTCAGTCCTCAGTGAAATGGCTCCACGGGAACTGAAGGCCATATACGCCTTCAAAATATACGGTAAAGACTCATTTTCCAAATGTTTGTTGAGCCAGGCTGACGATGGAAATGAAAATGCAGCTTTGTCTGTTGCTTGTAGATTTCAATGTGGATAATTACCTTTGCAAAGAGGACCTGGAAAAAACGCTGAACAAGCTGACAAAGGAGGAGTTGACTCCAGAGGAGGTGCAGCTCGTGTGTGAGAAGGCCATCGAAGAGGCTGACTTGGATGGAGACAATAAACTCTCCTTTGCTGATTTTGAAAATATGATATCAAGGGCTCCTGATTTCTTAAGGTAATTGAGTTCTGAAAAATGAGTGCATTACACTTGCATTTTAATTTATAGCTAACGGTGACATTGACATCTTATCATTATCATTTTCTCAGTCAACAAACAACTAAACACTAAAAAGGGCATATTACGGAAATTTGATTTTAATATCTTGAATACAAATACGTGGGTCGGTGGAATGCCTGCCCATCCTTAAAGTGATATTTGTAAAATTATAATGCTGCTAGTTTACATGAACTGCCACATGCAGACAGTTCCGTGCACTTCTCTGTGTTGGCCGATGTATGAATGCTCAGTTCAGTTCTTTGTGGCCTCTCGTGTGCGCTTCGCACAAGTCTGCGTTGGATCAATTTAGTCTGGAGTGTGGAGAATCAAGCCTGCATATTTTTAGGGAGACCAGTCAAACCATGCTTCACAGGAGGCAGGACCACCCCCTCAAAACAGGCTGATTTTAGCAAGAAGTAAAGAGTGGTGGTCGTAGCTCACCTGTGTTGACCCTTTGGAACTAGAGGACAACTTGTTGTAGGAGTGATGCTAGTCTGTTTCCCGACTACTGCTCAGGTGTCCTTGAGCAACGCACCAACTGCAAAACCTCTTAGGTGCTGCAGTACTGTATCTCTTCTTGCATGCTTGCATGTGTAGATCTGGTGCTTGAAAACCTCAGTTGTTGACGCAGGTTAAAAAGCCCCCAAAAAAGTACAACCTGACAAATATTTTGATAATTGCTGAAATGTGCTTGTATTATTCAATTTTATCATTGTGCGACTTAAGAGGCACAGATTCACAAAAAAATGTTTAATTCACATTAGTAGGTCAGTTTTTATGCTGTCCTGTGCAATGACAGGAAATCACCTGGCACTTTTCAAATCAAATTATCCGACAGCCTATAAGAGCCTTTCTGGTGTGCTTTTGCTATTTTATGAAAGGCTAATCATTGTTCTGACAAATGTGAAGCATGTTCCGTTTTGAGTGATGGTGTCCCATGTTGTGCCTTGCACAGTACTTTCCACATACGAATCTGAGAGGGCTCCACGGTGAAGCTGAGCACAGTGCCTGTCTGCTACTCCAAATCATCTCGTCTGTCTTCTCCAGCTTCCGCTGCCCTCGCCTCTGCGACGTGTGCCCGGATAGAGTGCAAAACACTGGATGGAGTGGAATTCTCAGGATGCTGGATGTCTTAACAGATGAACCCAATTTGATTACACTTGTTCAATCACCACCAACGAAAGGGCTCGGCCTGGGTTGCTCTGTTGAATGAATGGACTCCTCGCAGAGGAAATGAAACAAGATGGGCAAGAGCCTGACTATGGATTTTGGGCTTTATGGCACATCCAATAATGCATAAAAAGTTAATCTACCTATTGTATATTGCACATGTCATACATCCACTCCCAGTCTTCCTAGATATTCCGTATCTATCGAATGACTGTGTAGCATATCACTGAGGGCATAAATGAGCTATATGCACTATTTGTAAATGCATGGTAAACTCTTGGCTCTTTTGCTGCGTATTGCTTATTTGATGTTATGGTTATGCTCGTGGAACTGTAACATAATGACAATCGTATTTTAATTTCGCCAGCTGATTGAAGGGCTAGCTTCCATATTCTGCCTTGGCCATTACCATGAGGTGTTCCTTTTACAGCCCTTTTTTGAATAGACATTTTTCAAGTTTTACATGGATTGCATTATTTGAAATAAATGTCTTCTCTGTGGGTTTTGACTGCATTGTTTTTCGTGTCAATGCCTTTTGGAGAGTAGAAATGCCTGCACATGGTGAAAAGTGAAAATCATGTCTCTGTAATTAGCACTGTATCCTTAAGGAAGGAGTTTGCACATTGAAGATCAGGAGGTGGTGGAACCTGCGCGTCCTTATGAACTGTAAGCACGGTGTGATTAAAAAAAAAACAAAAGTAGTATATCTTGTACTTATTTGAGCGGGACCACTTCCCCTATTGATGCTTTTTCTGTGCACATATTTGTACAGTACATTTGAGTATGATACAGGTTGTTGTTATCTGTAGTCCACGCACTCTGCAAAATGTTCTTGCATCTGCCGTTAAGATGTGGTCTCACCCGCAGGGGGAATGCCGAGATTGCAAAATAAAAGCTGACCTGGATAATTGGTGCTGAGTCTGGCGGATGAAAGGTCAGTCACAGCGTGGAAAGTGGGACACTCATGCTAGTGTAAAATATAGTTCATTGCAAATGCAGTTTTAGATGTTTCATCATGTTGTTAAAGTCTATTTGATTTTGTGGCGTTTGTATTAATTTGTTTTTTACTCAGAGATGCACTCTATGAAAGTTTTTTTGTCACTCATGTATTTAATATTTTATTTCATAGTTTCAACACAAGATTATAAATGTTATCCATTCGAAAAATAGTAATACAATCTCAACAGTATGTATTTTGGCCATTTGTGCCAGTATCTGGAAAAATTTACGTCTTAATGTCATCTGAACATCATGATGAAGGTCTTGGCTTAATCGTGGAGCGGTTTACCAGTTGATCAGTAACTGAACGGTGTGGACATTACCATATCTAATATTTCCCCCAGGATGGAAGGGGGTTTACTGCATACCATTTAAGAGCATTTACACTGTGCTACTTACTCCATTGCAAAAGATTGAAGTTCTCCACTGACTCATACATGTTGCTCAATATTTCAGGTTTGCATGTGTCCTCAATGTCAGGGATGATTTCGTAGATATCATCACGAGAAAAAACGCCTCTGAAGGCTTCGGTGGGTATCTCAGCATACACTGGGTTACTATGATGATGCGGTGTGTGGGATGTGGTTTTGATGACGGCAGCAGGAGGGGTACCAGGTCTGCCAGCCAGGAAATAGATAGCACCGTCATTTAGGTGGTCAATGTGGTGACTGCTCTGAGGTCTTCTACGTGGGTTTATTGTCTCAGGTGTTGATCCCCTGATGGTCTTTGGAGAAAATCTTGGTTCAGAAGTCAGATCCACCAAGCCAAGCAGAGAGTATGCCGGTGCAGACACAGGACGCCACTTTCTGGAGGTCTGATCCGTGGTGCACCCTACAACCCTCCTTGTGGTGACGCTGGGCGAAGCGTGTTTATGTCTGAGTTGCTGGCTTGCATGAAGGTCCTTGGTTGGTTTCTTTCTTAGCTGAGCGTACAGCATCCTGTTCGGGTTACTGGGTGGACCAGTATCATGGCGTCGGCTCCTCCTTGGCACTGGTGGCACCTCCTGTTTTGGACAATATATCATTAAAAGCTCTATAAACTGAAAATAAATGTTGTGTCTACCATTGTTTTTGTGGCTTCACATAAGGGCGGAATAATTTTGTTTAGGTATGATTGTGTTTAATTGGTGTTAGGAGGGGTCCTTGGAAAAGTTTATCTGTAAGGGGTCCGTAGAGCTAAGAGGTTTGTGAATCCCCAAGACAAGGCAAATTCACATTAAAAGGAAAAGTCAACCCCCAAGAATATGTTCTATACAGGTCCACTAGTCGAAACATGGCATTGTGATTACTTAAGTGCGTTTGTGGAATATTCGTTAAGCAATAAAATCCACCTCTTATTGTCCATCTCAGTGGGCGGCCATCTTGCTCATTGCTGCAAAGAATTTGGGGTGTTGACTTCCCCTTTTGGGCAATTTGGACTCTTCAATTAACCTAAAGTTGGTTTTGTCATTTTTTAGTACAATCTATGGCAGGAGTGGGAAAACATCGGCCCGGGGGCCACATGCGGCCCATTAAATGTTTTAATCCGGCCCGCTGAACTTGGAAAAAAATTAAATGAATAAACCTCATTAATGTTTTTTTTTCTAAATACTGTGGTGTGTCAAAGACATATATTTTGTTGTAATGCTTTTGTTCACTTTCATTTAAAATTAAATGGATTTTGTTTCTCCAATGAGGTGAGGTTACCAAAACACTCCATCCATCTGCTCCTCGTCCGGCCACTCTGTCAAATTTTACAACCCATTGTGGCCCGCCAATCAAGAAGTTTGCCCGCCCCTTATCGATGCAAACGCCACACAGAAAGGTCCCAGTCACATTTACGAAGAGAATTTTTTTGCGATGATGGCCACACTTCCCTCAAATGTTCTTTCGCTCTTTGTCAGTAAAGGTGGCTGCTCAGAGTTACTTTCTGCTTTCTTCTTGGCTTCATCATGTGAAACACTCTGAATTACATCATATGTCCTGTCCACAGGTGCCTGCAGAATCCCCAAAATTCAAATTTGCTTTTTTTTTTTTGTTCCTCAGCATATGCAACTGTAAAGTTGAGTTGAGTTGTGACTCACCTCAAAGCACGATGACGTGAGATACTCTCCAAATGGCTCCAAGGGGCTCGTCTTATAGTGCCGGATGAGGTCAGAGACTGTGTCATGTCCCTCGGCGGCTCCACAGACGACAAAGTGTCCCGTGTCACTTTGGTTTATCATAAAGTGTCGACAGCGTTCGCGGCCTCTGTAACAGTGGTTACATGTTGACAGAAGCCTCAACGCAGCATGTTCATGTTACACGTAAAGTGATCCAGATCCGCTTTAAACATTGACATTAGATTACACTGTACACTGACGCATTTTGATGTTGGTTGCTCCCTGCCAACAAAGGCTTTTGATGCAGTCTATGTGGACATTGAAGCCGAAACTGATTAATTTGGGGGAATTATAGTCACATGATTGAGAAATCATCAAAAAAGAAATGACACGCCAAAACGTTTAGAAAGAAACTGCACCAACGGACAAAACTGTTTGATTGTGGCTTTATCTGATCTACTGTATCGCAATCAAGCGTGGGCATTTCTAGTATATGTAAAAATGTTTCGAACATCCTCACCTATAAGAGAGAATGTATCCAATGGCTTTTTCACTAAGACGGATGAGGAAGCAACCTTGTTCCTTTTCTTTGAGGATTTCTTCTGCATCCCTGGAGGAGGACCACAAAAAAGAAATTGAAGCTACGATTAAATGAACCCCTGCGGGTCGCATGCAAATCAGTCGAACTCAAATAATCCACCAACAGTGACTTCCGTATCTGTCCTTTTACACTCGAATGATACTAAAATGGATGACTTTTGTTAAAAATAAATAAATTATGAAAGAAATGCAGTATAAGTGACATAAATGGGAATATGACCCATGCTGGTAATATGTAAAATGTAGTCTCTTGTCCGAGGACTTACTCTCTGCTGACGAAACCCACAAACCAGGCGGGAGAGCAGCCATTTGCAGAGATGTGCGACAATTGAGTCTGGAGGAACCATTTTGAAGACAGTTCAATGAGTTTCCAAAGGCAAAGCGATTGTGACGTAGGTTCAATGTTCTGTGAAGTCACATAGACAAGCAACATGTGAGGGGATTCTGTATTTCCGATTTACGATTGTCTTATTCTTCAAAGACTTTTTAATGTAACAACTTGAGTGTACCGTATCGTATCATTTTTAATCTCTTGTGATAAGAATCATCATTTCACTTCAGCCAATTGCAAACACTTAAATGAAGAACAGGGATTTTCAGCTCCTCTGCCGTAAATTATTATCACATCAACATTTGGAGATGGTTCTAACCTTGAAGCCAAACCTCTCGCCGGTTCTCAGAGACTTTAATAACCACGCAAAACAGCAGCAACCGTCCCGACTGGTTCTCTTTCCTCCAATTCCTTGAACCCACAATAAAAACCAATTAGGGTTTAATCACAAAACAGTTTCAGGCCTCAATGAATACATACTGTACCTTTCCGTGATATTAACATTGAGCGATTTGAATCTGATGTCATCTCAGCTCTCGGGTTCAGTGTAGCACAGCTTTGCAAACCTTGAATGAGAAGGAGTGTGACGCGACAGTGCGCCTACAGACGAGTGACATTTATTTTTCCACCCATGTGCAAAGCTGTTGCTGCAGACTGCATCATTTGCATCACAGACAGACACAGGCAGAGTGTTACGCTTGTCGAGAAACGGAAAGAAAATAAGCGAGATAAAGTTTGTGGTTTTTGCATAGGCGTAAGTTGGTTTGTGAGGAGAGATGTTTGACCTCAAGCCCGACTGTTTACTGTGGCAATGGCAAACATGTCATTACTTGAACGTTCATGTTAAAATGTGAAAGAATGGAAATCATTTATGTGGGGAAAAAAAACAAATTTCTTCTTATGTAAATTAAGACAACACATTGAGAGACGTCATAGTAGTGGCTGTCTGCTAACATATTCGGTATAAAGTCTGACTCACACTAAGTGGAATCAAGATAATCTGTTCCATTTACAATGTTGTTAACTTAATAAGGGATCACAGACTCGGAAAGTATGATCGGTGTTCCTGTATTTGTTCTGTATGGTGTAATCATTTATGCTAGATATAAAATATTATAGTATATTCAGTCCATGACTAATTACAGTATTACTACGGTAACTTGATCTAAGCATCTTCTGACTGTCATGTGTTCTAGACGTGACTCACTTTGTACTTCTCTTGTAATTGTTCCATGTCAGCAGGACCCAAACAGTGTTTTATTTATAGCATGTTTGTGAATTCAGAACCATATTTCTGTCATCGTCCATGAACCAGGTAATATGGGACATATTAATGCACAAAAAGACACAAATACAAAACACTGAGATTTATCTCCCCTCACTTTTAATGTAGGCCTAAACGTTTTGCACAGTACTGTATACATGCAGGGTGGGAAAAGTTGTAAGACTTACACCAAATTCTTAATTTATTTACCTGCATTTTAAATTTCCTTTCAGATAACTGTGGTTGGCAGTTTAATAAAAGACCTCACCATTTCACACTGTGGATGATGTGTAAACTGTTTTCCAACCCATATTGAGTCAAGGCACATATTTCACACGGGAACAAAAAATCACCCAACACCACTAATTGTAACTTAATAAAGCTATTTTTTTTAATTTATTAATATTTATGATATTTTTTATACTGTATATATTTACAGCAATGCGAACGACTGCATTCTTCTATTTCACAGCAAATTGCAATGTGAATGTATAGCCACCTGTCAAAGTTCAGCATGAGTAAAAAGTTTGGTCACACCCTTTAATTCTGTGTTTTTTTTTTCATTAAGTAAACGTTTCCTGAATTGTAGATTAATACTTAAGTAATCGACAATGTTAATCCAAACACAATATGTTTTATAATTTGTATTCTTTAATAATTTGGATTTATTTCTGTAATAATCACCAATTTGCGGCGTATCTCGGCACATTCGATTTTTTAGTGCAAGCTAATAGGTGGCAAACAGCGCCACTCAGCGCCTAGCTAATCACGTCCGCATTCCCCAAATCAACTACAACTCCCATGATGCATTGCCCCGGAGGCGGCCAGTCATGCGGATGGAAACAGAAGCGGGCATCTGCTCCGCTGCACGAAGAAGAAACTTCGAGGAAAGATGCACGAAGAGGAGGATAGCGGCGATCCGAGCTCCGGCCCAACTCCTCAGCTCGAAGCCTCCGCCAAGGTGGCCGACGGAGTCGACGTCGAGGCGGCGAAGGAACAGACATCCAAGTTGTGCGGCTTCTTGAGTAAACTGTCCGGCAAGGGGCCCCTGAGGGGGTACAAGCCGCGCTGGTTCGTTTACGACCCCAGGAAATGTTATCTGTATTACTTCAAGAGTCCCCAGGACGCGTTGCCTCTTGGACACATTGATATCAGCGATGCGTGCTTCAGCTACGACGTGGAGGCTGTCGAGGGTCTCTTTCAGATCTGCACGGCCGGGAATGAGTTTCTACTTAAGGTATCAACTTTTCAAGCAAGTGTGCCCCCCACTTGCTGAGGGGCTGCTGTCATACCACCCCTATGCTTGCCTCTCAGTTTTGCATGGTTGACACACCCATTCACACGCTGCTTTATTGTCACGCTGCGGTTTTAATAGCTTTGTGATAAAATGCAGTGGCTGCATGTAGATTCGAGGAGTTTGCTCATCAACACACGCACACACACACGCACACGCAAACACACATTTTCAGTGCAGGACAAAAGGACTGTACTTTCTGTACTCGCAGTAAAAGTGCAAGACGGTACATGTGTCTGATTTTACTCCTTTACTGAAGTCTATATGAACCCTTTGGAAATTCTTAATATTGTAAATATATATTTATAAAACGTAATGAGTCTGCCTAATCTAATACCACATGATTACTTATGTTTATATATATATATATATATATATATATATAAATATATATATATATATATATAAATATATATATATATATATATATATATATATATAAATATATAATTTTTTTTTTTTTTAATTGAGGATAACGTAAGTAAACCCTTTGCTTTAATGACTTCAACTTGGGCAATTAATCAAAATTCAAATACGATTACAATTATCACCCTCTATGGCAATTTATGTGTATAACAAATAAACTCAAATGAATTGTTCCTTTATACGAGGAAACCATACTCAAATTTACATATTTGCAATTTTTTACTTTAAATTAACTATTTTTTTAAACAATCTAATCCAAAAGGAACTTACATAGTTTTAGTGTTTCAAAGTTTTTGATTTGCCTTAATATTGATTACATTTAAACATTTTATTGTTTTGCCCACCCCCAAAATAATCGTTCAAATAATCGTGATTTCAATTATTACTAAAATAATCCTGATTAATATTCTTTTCATAATCGAGCAGCCCTAACTCCAACCAAACATTTTCTGTTGTTGCAGACCAGACTTTTCGAACTGTCAGGATGAGTTTTGGACCATTCGTTTTTACAAAACCGTTGCAGTTCAACATGATTCCAGGAATGTCTGGTGTGAATAGCTCTCGCTAGGTCATGCCACAACTTCTCATTCGGTTTGAGGTCAGGAGATTTTAAGAAATTCCAAAGGCTTCACATACTTTTTCCTCCCACTCTTAGTAAAAGTAAGATAGGCATAGCATGAAGCAAAAGCACAAAATTAAGTTTTACTTTCTATTATGTCATGAGATTTATTTGTTCAACATATTTGAATGCTTCGAGTGGCCTGGATGGGGAATGTCTTGCCTCTCTCAATCAGTTCCCTCGTTCACGTTCCTCCATGTTGCTGCTGTCCCTGTTTTTCCCCCACATTATAAGCCCCCAAGATTTCAATCAGTCAGTCTGTCTTCACCTCTTACAATTTTTTATTTTGTCATACATCACATTTTCATCCATGGCTGGAAGTAATAATCACAGTTTGGCAAAGGGAGAAGTACAAAATAAGTACAGATAGCTTGTCATCATAGAAATGATTACTCAAGTAAATTGCAGGTCAATGCACACGTCTCTTGTGTTTTGCAGGTGTGTACAGGTTTTACATGATGACAGTTACATTTTTTCCTCTCATCTCCAAGTGTCATGTGATTGCCATCACATGATCCCAGTGATACTTGCACTAGCTGCACTCATTTTTTTCATTTACAAACAGATGGTGGGAATGATCAATGCCAAACACATTGCAAGGCTCCAGGCGGGGTCTGGAGCTTCTGTGCTCAATGATCAACTAAGAAAAAAAAGGAAAAATGCCAATCAGTGGAAACCCCCAACTTTATAATTCTTATTATCATTATTATTATTATCATTTTTAGCAAAAACTTTTTTTTTGTAATTCACAACATCGTTAAAATATGTGCCCAGCTAGATTTTCCTACAAGGGGAATTTCATGGGGTTAGAAATTTGAGTTTGGCTATTTTCAGAAAATGTATAAATAAATGTTTCCTACTTCTATTTAGTCAGAAATTTTCTACATGCAGGGAGTTAAAAAGGTCGGTAAGCCTTGTCGTAAATTTAGCCTCTTTCGGATGTGACCCAGCAGTTCCTACTGGAAATATTTTGAAATATGTTATTTTAATTAATACAGCGTATGTACCATTTCTATTAAATTAATTGTTGATAAAAACTCCGACCTAAAAAAATACTTAACTGTGCGTGTAAAAAATCTTGCAAATTCACTTGAGGATTTACAATTGTTTCCAAAATATTTAACCTGACATGGTAAATTGGATTTATTTGTGACAGCTCCACGGACAAGTGGTTAACAAATCTGCCATGTTTGCTATGGACTTTGGCCTCCACTAATTGACCGACTGCTAATCTCTGAAAACTACTGGCTTTAATATTCCATGAACATCTTTAACATATTCAGGACCTAGTTCATTCAGCGATTTCTAGAACACTAGCATAATTGTAAAGCCAATGTAAGTAAGTAGTACTGGAGTAATACGTTCTGATCTCTTTCTTCTGGTAAGAACCTGAAGAAGCTGTTTGATGCTCTTCTCAGGGAGTTCAAGTAAAGTCTAACTTTTTGAAGCAGCAATCCGTATGATGCATTTCAGTAAATGCTGCAGCTGGTTGTCCATTTTAAGAGTTGTTTGTGTGTTGTTTGTTTGTGTGGTTGCACTCCCAGGCCCCCAGCAAGCAGGTGATGCACTCTTGGCTGCAGCAACTCCAACAGAAGCGCTGGGAGTTCAGCAACTCGAGAGGCTGCGGGCAGAGGGACAGCTGGAGTTCGCCCACCTTAGCCCACCCTATCAGTGGACTTGTAGCCAAAGACAATGGTATGAAGGTACACGCGTGCACACGTTTTGACGAAAGTCGTTGTCTTTTTTTTTTTTTTAAGTAAAAATGTTTCATGATGAGCAATGCTACAAGTGCCATATTTTACAGATGAAAAGTCATACATGATTTTTGATACTACAAGAAGTCATAATAGTACAAGAATAATTTTACTCATAAATGTTTTCATGATTAGCTGTAATATTCCAAGAAGAAAGTTGTATATTCTCAATACAAAAAGTTGTATTTTTTATGATTAAAATCATAATATTATGAGAATAAAGTTGTACATTTACAATGGTGATGGTTGTCCTTACCGCCCAGAAGCTCAGCTGCACTGTGTTTGTAAAGATTTTAGCAGTTACACTTTTTGTCCCTCACCTACTAAAATTTGAGAAAGATTATAATCTTACCATCAAATTACATAACTGTTCCTGAATTTTGAAAAAAAAAAAAAAATTGTGACAACCTTTTGCGGGTCAAATAAAATGACGTGGAGGGCCATATCTGGGCAGCGGGCCTCGGGTTTGACACCTGTGACATAAAGGCTTTTCAGCCTTGGTGTTTTTGTTTTTTTTGTTTTCCTATCCATTGTGTTGTCCATAAAACCCACGTAGTCAGTTAAACTTTCAATAAAGTCTGCGTCCAACTGCACCATAAGGCGAGCTGCTACTGGTATTTTGCCATTTTCAATGAGCAGAGTTTGTGTGGCATTGTTCATTTAGAATTGTATTGTTATTATGTTTGTGAATTCCAGATACATTCCTCTTTGAGAAGCTCAGTGACAGCATGGAGAAGGTCCGCAGTGACTTTGCCTCAGAGTCCGAGACGGAAGTCGGTGGAACGGTTGGGATCCAATCAGCCAGAGTGACGCCCGCTTCCACAAATACCCTCAATTTCTCACTCAAGAACTTCGGTACAGAGCTCAGGTTGGTCCCTTTGGTACCTTGTTCCCCCTGCTATATCACATTTCATCTACCGCAGCCCTGCTACATTGTATATTTTTGAGTGGAATGCACCCACCTTATATTGCGGAAATCCATGTTTTAATGCAGGAAGCTGCGGTTTACAGTGATTGAGTTTTTATGAGTGGGGTCCGATCGATTCCGATTAGGCAGAATAAAATTCAGAAAACCGATGAATTTGCCAGTTAATTTAAAATAGATATAATTAAAAAAATAACTTGTTTTATGGTTCCTCATCAAATAAAAAATTGTAGGTGGCATTTTTAAAAAAATTTTATTATGGTTGTCTTATGTTGTAATGTATTAGTACGGGCCGGGGAGGTTGGAATTTTAAAAGTGCTAATATACATTAATCAATCGGGCGCTATTTATTTCAGTATTTACCGTATCCTTATTTAGATTAGTGCCTTTGGATGTGTTTAATGAAAGTTGGGAGAACAGTTTGTGTTTGTGTTCAAATGCAGATAAAATGTTTTTTTTTGTAAAAAGTATAAACATGTTTAAAATGTGTGTAGCTACTTAATCTTATCACAGTTTAAATACAACATATCTCTATCTAAGTCCCAGCTAAACAGGCAAAACAAGTTTGGTGTGAGGAAGAAAGGCAATGGCCCCTCACTTCTTTCTAAGGTGGATTGCAAGAGAGGAAATTGTTACACCCCTTTGCTGTTATCGGACACAGACGTGAATACTTCCCCTTCTTTGTCAAATATGATTCAACACTAAAATGACAGCTGTCTGACAATGTTGTCACATTGATTATTAAAAGAAAAAAATCCTCTTGTGGCATTTTTCCTAAACAAGCGACTTAGAATGTCAAACCTTTATTAAATCAGGTGACCTCACAGTGTTTTCTTTGTCAAGAGTGAGTCAGGCACGGCTCTTTGCTGACTAGTTTGTGTTCCCTTAGGAACTCCATGTCATATCTGCGACCGGGTCGGGGAGGCGAGAGCAGACGCAGTGTCTTTTACACCGGAAACAACAGCAGTGCAGATGATTGGGAGCTGGTGGACGCTCCACCCAAAGACTTCCCCGAACACAAACATCATCCAGACGTTCACAGGCGTACGTTCACACCCTCATACTTGTCTTTGGTTATGCTACTCGCTTTCCTGAAGTCAATTGAACAAAAACACGTCCCAAAATCGATCTCTCAGATTCCTTTGGATCGGCGTTTGACTTTGTACGCAACTCATCGAGGCCCAAGAGGCCTCTGCTCCGAGACATGATGGGCTCCGGGAAGTTTGGCCGCAACGTCGTGGAGAGCCGCAGTGCCGAGAGCTCCCCGGTGGAGTTTAACGGCAAATCTTTAGAGATGCAACTTCTCCTCCAAAGCCAGCGGGAGGAAGTGTGTCGCATGCAACAGGAACAAGCCAAACTCAAGGAGGAGCTGCTCAGTCAGAAGGTAGAAAGGATGAACTCAACCTTGATTCACTAACAGGGCTCCTTGATGGTTCGACAAACATTTTTGGGGGGGGCTGTGTAACAAAACGAACGTACCGAGTCTCGAGTTTTTAACTGCACTGCTGAATGTTGAGGAGTTTAGCCTCATCCGTGAGCGACAGCTCAATGACAACTACTTGAAGCGTACATTGGGCTGAGCAGGGATAATTGGATGCAATCCTAGAACACATTTATATTTTCTGTCCTAAAAATGAAAAAGCTGAATTTGTAATAATAATAATAAAAATAATCATACCCATGAACAACGGAATAAAAGGGACAGGGTGTACGACATAACACGTAAACATTTTCACATTCTGCTATTTATTGTACCAGTAATTGTACTTTAAATGTAATGTTGCATTAATCGAAATTAAAATGTATTGATTCGATCAGGAGCTGGTGAGACTTTTGCAGCAGACCTTAAGAACATCCCAGAGCGATCGTCAGCCAGCACATCGTCCACTTCCGCCTCCAGATCCCTCATCCACCGAATCCGATCCGAGTCACCATCCGGCTGTAAGCCCGGAGGAGGTTGCGCGTTTGAAGGCCCAAGTCCAGGAACGAGATGAACAGATCCAGTCCTTGTGTGGCCACATGGAGCGTCTGGCCTTGGAGAAGGAGAGCCTCCAGCAAGAGCTGAAGGGTTTGAAAATTAAGGTTGGGGAGATAAACGACCAGCTGGGCATGTTGATGGAGACGATCCAGGCCAAAGATGAAGTCATCATGAAACTGTCGCAGCAGAGCTCTGAGCTGAGCGGGACTCCAAATGATGGTTCGCCACCTCCTGATAAAGACCAGCACGAACTGGACATCCTCAAGGTACGGCAGTCGACTCACTATTGCTTAGCAGGTCCTCAATGTTTTTTTCCCCATGGGCCGGTTGCACTAAAAGCATGATTTGTCTTGTTGTAAAATTGTTGGCTTGGCACAATAAGGATGGGGTTTCTCTTCTCTTTTGTTGATTATGTTAAGTTCTTCTCATATTGCGCATTTCACTTCCAGGATAGTCTCCAAGGCTATAAAACACAAAATAAATTCCTGAATAAAGAGATCCTGGAGCTGACAGAGTTGCGTAGAAATACCGAACTTCGTGACAAAGCATTGGAAGCAAAGGTACATGACTGTGGGTGTTTTGGTACAGGAAGAAACAGGAAGTCTGAATCATTCTTAGGGGAAGTCCAGTATGACTTATTCTCTCTCTCCTTTTTTTTTTACTTCGTAGTACATAGCACTGGAGGCCAAGCTGTGTCAGGTTGAGAGTAAATATCTGGTGCTGCTCCAGGAGGTTAAGAACCCAGTTTGCTCGTCTTCGGAGCCGAGTCCTGCCGGGGAGGTCATCTCCAGATTGTTGGAGGACGCTCTGCAGTTGGAGAGCTCTGAGCAGGAAGAGCACCCTGTCTTTAGACCAAACACTGTCAGGTATCAAATACACAGAAGTATAAACGCTCCCACACAATAGATCGGTGCATCTCAATAGAGCTCTGTAACTAATCTAATTTCAATTCAATGGCACGGTTTTGTTATTTTTCTCAAAACACTAACAGTCATTTATCACCTGCCTGGAATAAAACTGTACGACTGTAACAACAGACAGTCATGTCAGAAGATGAGTGGTAGACTGCAGGCCTGATTTGTTTTAGCTTGTGACTGCCTTTTAGACCTGTACTGTTTCGTTTGTACTAATATGAAACAATGGCTGCGTGCCTCAGGCACATGACGTAGTGTGACTCTGCTGAATGCTGGAGCTGGCTGACTCACTACAACAAATTGGCTCCACACTACCATCTGGTGGAGGAAAGTGTAGTTTCAACTTCAAATTCGATTCTGAACTTTGACATCAATTTAGTGAATCTTAGCATTTTAAACCCCAATAATTGGTGAATCAAAAATTGTTTTGAACACCCCTGCGAGATTTAAGTTTTAGCCTAACGAGTCCTTAAGTCTGACTCGAATCAAATCTTCCACCTCTGACTAATGCCACCTCTTCTTTGTGATGTCATCAACAGTGAGTATGACGTGTACGGCTTTAAGACTTTGCCCGAGGAGGAGGAAGAAGAGGAGCCCCTCGTCGCCAAAGTGAGAGCCTTGGAGCTCAAGTCCCTCTCCATGACGGATCAGGAGGTGTCCGTCGGCGTCAAGTGGGAGAACTATCTGACCGGCACCATGAACCGGAACTTGGTGCGCTCGCCTGAGCTCAAGGCGCTGATCCGCTGCGGTATTCCCCACGAGCATCGCTCCCATTTGTGGCGATGGTGCATCTCCATCCACGTCAAGAAGTTACGGGATCACTTGGCGATTGATTATTATGAGACTTTACTGAACGTGGCCCGGGACAAGCCAAACCCTGCTTTAAAGCAAATTGAGCTGGATTTACTGCGTACTTTACCCAACAACAAACACTACTCTTCTCCAAGTGCGATCGGCATCCAGAAGCTTAGGAATGTTCTGGTGGCTTTCTCCTGGAGGAATCCGGACATCGGCTACTGCCAGGGACTAAACAGGTACTAAAGTCATCAATCAGTGCCCAGTTGTTTTACACTTTTCTTACTGTAATTGAAATTCAACCACGTAGGTCGAATACGGAATATACAGCTTCCAAAAATATTGCTATCATTTCAAATATCTATCTATTTATCTATCTATCTATCTATCTGTATTATATATATATATATATATATATATAGTAGAATATCAATTCTGATAAATATTTTTAAAATCAATCCCTTTAATCATTTCAAGATAAACCTCCATAAATTTAAATGATTGAAATTCTCCGCTTCTTTACAACAACAGTAATAGAGCCTATAAGAGGTAGGTGTCCTATAGATGCCTGAAAAGGCAAAGGAGAAGTCCCTGACTTTGACATGTGAAACAATATTTATGTACTGCCCGTATTTTCCAGCTGATAAATATTTTTGCTCTTTAATTGCCCATCAAAATCATAACCTTTTTTTTCTTTTCCATATAGGCTGGCAGCTATTTCGTTGCTCTATCTGGACCAAGAAGATGCCTTTTGGAGCCTCATAGCCATTGTGGAGGTGTTCATGCCAAGAGATTACTACACAAAGACTCTGCTCGGCTCGCAGGTAAATAAACAGGAGAGTGTGTCTGTGGGCCAATCCCAATAACCACCCTTGTACCCCTCAATTGCCCGTGGCAACGAATGTGTAGGATGTCCCAATTCTCCAGAGTGTTCTGTCGCCCCTTTTGCAGTCTTGTTCCACACTTTGGCTGAGTCCGCATCCACGACCCGTCACCCGAAGCAAATTATACACAATTCATTACGGATTTGAACAAAACAGCGGGAAACTGACGTTTGAATTACTTCAGAACTGGAGCGGGAGCTATAATCTCGTTGCACACTGAGTACAAAGACAAAAAAGGGCATTCTGATTCTGATTATAATCTGATTTATGATTTACAGACTTATGTTTGCACCACTCTTGTTTGGTATATTAGAATTTTGTTAAATTGTGAACACTTACAAGAATGTAAGTCAGTGTTTATAAGATAACAACTAACTGAAGTAGATTACAAGATTTCATATTCTTGGTTTATTTGCCTTTATTTTAGTGTAAGCCTAACCTATAAATCAAAAGCATTTGTGAATAATAAATCTGATATTGTTTATCACAATTAATTTAATAGTGAGGACAAAACAAAAATCCAGATTTGTTTTTTTTTTCTCAAAATTGTGTATACCTAATTAAATCGTAATAAGGAACGCTGATTGCGCAGGTGGACCAGCGTGTTTTCAAGGACCTGATGAACGAGAAGCTGCCGCGACTCCACTCCCACTTTGAGCAGCACAAGGTGGACTTCTCTCTCATCACCTTCAACTGGTTCCTGGTGGTTTTTGTGGACAGCGTCGTCAGTGACATCCTCTTCAAGATCTGGGACGCCTTCCTCTATGAAGGCCCTAAGGTCAGATGGCCCACCAAATTATTATGCGCAGACCGTTATGTGGAGAATCTGTGTAGAGTTTGTGCTTTCTTTCGACACTCTCGAACGAGTATTTATTGGATACGTTTATTATTGTGATTGTCGTTCGTAAGTATTCAATTTAAATACACGTCTTAGGTGAAAGAATGACTACTTCCATTTGTCTTGTTGAATTTATTTGCCAACTTTCCTCCGCAGATCATTTTTCGCTTCGCACTTGCTCTCTTCAAATACAAGGAGGAAGAATTTTTGAAGTTGCAGGATTCCACCACTATCTTCAAATATCTCCGATATTTCACTCGCACAATCCTTGATTCCAGGTAATGGAAAACAGTCAGCATCTAAAGGTGCCTTGACAGTTTCTTTAAATTCTTTTATAATATATATATTATATGCTTGATATCAGGTTTGCAAGATAATTTGGCTTGGAAATGTGCAGCATGTCCCATTTCAAACTTGAAAGGTTCTTTTTCTCATAGGTATTGAAAAATATTAAATTTGTAAATAAGTTTCCTGCAATTGGGTCTCAGTTCTCAGCTTTCCTCTGATTGGTCAGTTCCTGATATGTGGGCATCTGCTGGTCACCTCTCTTCGTAGGCAAATCAATTTCCGGGTTTTGACTTGAAAATAAAAAAAGGAAAAAGAAACCACTGACATGGTTCTCTTGGTGGAAAATGTAACCATTTTGTGGCCGCCCAGCAAAAAAATAAGTAAGTTGACGTTCCTCATTATTTATTTTTTCCTTTTAGGAAGCTTATGCACATCGCTTTTGGGGATATGAACCCGTTCCCGATGAGGCAAATCCACAACCGGCGTTCCTTCCACCTGGAGAAAGTCCGTCTGGAACTGACGGAGCTGGAGGCCATCAGGCAAACCTTCCTGCGGGAGAGGGAGTCGTCTCAGGACGGACGCAGTTTCGTCAGCGACGACGAGGAGGAAAACTGAACCCCATCCGGCTGGTCAGACGGCACGGAACAAGAATGTACTTTTAATAGATACTTTGCTTTGCATTGTAGCTGGACCAATCAACTTGTGGACCAAATTATCACAGCCTATCAGTATTCCTACCTTTTTCCCTTTTATATGTTATTTTTTTTTATTTTTGCATTGCTCTTGTGATTATACAATTTAACTTGTCTTAAGATGGCTGTCCAATCAGTATTTTTTTCAGTGCTGGCTGTAATATTTTATTTGTACATGTGCATCTCAATCAATTAGAATATTGTGAAAAAAGGTATTTTCGTGCAATTCAAAAAGTGAAACTAATACATTACACAGATTCATTGCACACTTTCTATTTACAATTTTAAATATTTTATCTTACAGCCAGAAAAAAATTGAGATTCGTAATTTCAAGTATCGGAATGATCTTGCCTAAAGTAATTTTTATGTAGACCTTTTCCTACTTAATTCTTTTATATATATTCTTATGTAATATCCCAGTTTGTTTTGAGGCCCTTCTGGAAAGTATTTATCATTTTTCTTTTTTCGAACTCCTTAAATAATGTTTTCTACGATATTCTAATTTGTTCAGATGCATTTGTATGAATTATTATATTTGTCATTACCTCACACATTCAGCGTGCCACATTACATTTACACCAAAATACCACTTAGTCGCCGCCCATTTTGTTACAACTATTGAACAAGTGCCTTAAATTCATTGTATTCTGGCACAAACGACTTTTTTGTTTTATTCAAGAATATTTTTTTTTACTTAAATAATATGACCCGTCTGAAAATATCAATTTGGTATTTTTTGGCCACGCCAGGGTTATTTTAAATAAACTTAATAGAAATATATACATTTTGGTGACCAGTTTAAACGAAATGTAAAAAAAACCATTTTGGTGTTGGGCCAGGGCGCCTGATGTGCGTGTTGATGATTTTGCCAGCGCTTCCTCGACTTAAGTGTTTTTTCTTTAATCATCTTGAAAATGTTACTCATATTACAAAACTCTTAATTTCACAAAAAAATAATTTCCATTTTTTTCCCAACCATTTCAGTCTGGAAACAAGTCGTTGCTGGGATTATTTGAGCTGCTATTGCTGATGTAGTTTCATTCCATGTCCTCAAGATGGCAGTGCAGAATGTCTGTTTAATCTTGCACGCTGTTTTATTTCCAAGTTAAGTTGTTTACCTGTTTTTCAGTTTCACATGAAAACATTGTTTTGTGGCTGAAGTCTTTTACTTTCTTCTTTTGAGATGGTACCACCCCCCTCACTGAACACCGTTATTAGATTTGAAAGAAACAAATGTGGGTTTGGTCCTTTTAATAAGGTGCCAACAGGTTTTTCCTCACCTGGCTTCTTCTGTTTACGCTGATGTATTGTTGCTATAGAAACTGTTTTTATTTTTATGGAAAATGCAGTTAGATTTCCGTGCTGTCTCTTATTCCGTGCTGGTGAAAAAAAAACGGTAAATGAAAAGGATGAGAGCAGGTCTCCCGTAACATTTTGCAAGAAAGATGTCACATTGTAAGATATTTTTTTCCCAACGTCGGCCACTTTACATAGAATAAGCTCCATTCAAATAACAGTTTTTCCTTTATATTGCTTTTTTTTGTCAGCATTGTATTGCACACTTAGGTTTATAGTGCACTTCAATATCACCTGGTTCATTGTTACAATACGAAAGGTACGTCATAGTTTGTTATTCTGTTCAAATGACATGTTCATTAATAAAATTAAAATGCTTGTGTTATGAGAAAGCAGTCATGTCGGTGTGATAGCACGCCTCGTCTCACGGGCCTTTTCAAAAGAGGAAGCATCAGTGGGAGGGACTTGCGGTCACACAAAAGTGTGAAGTTGCTGCCATGGCGTGACACAAGACAGACAACACGCGGCTGAGTGAGGACACCTCATTGACGACACCGGCGCAACCTCTGCATCTCACACAAGGTACCTCAATAAATACCTTATCAGCACCCTCCCAATACTAACAGTACTCTTCTGCTCAATATTTACAAAGCAAATATTGTCATAACTGGAGCAGAACTCCGCCTAACCTGCCCTAATTATCCCAAAAGCTCCTTTTATTCCTCATAATCCTGCTACATTCCCAGCCCCTGAGCACTCTTACATCTGACCACGCTTGCCACTTTGTGAATTGGATGCTCATTCAGTCTTAACGAGAGACATTTCAGGAGTATTCCCAAGATGTAGCGAAAGTTGGTCCAGCTCTGAAATGGAATGCTGCTTGTAGCAAGCTGGGACATGTAGACTGAGAGACCAACAACAGTCACTTCTTAGTGTGTTTGTGCAGGAAAGTGGATTTAGTGGCGCCCACACTGTGTGGAGGAGATCATCCATATCAATGAGGACACCTGGCATGGCGCTTTTCAAACAGCAGGCTGTGGAGGACTTCTATGATATTGGGGAGGAATTGGGAAGGTGAGTGCAGTCAACCTCTTACAGTTCAGCACTTTAAGCCCTTGACGCACTGATGTTGCCAGGTGGCTTTGTGTGTGTATGTGAAAGGGTGTGAGTGAGTCCATGTGAGAGAGAATCTAATGAGAGAGTATGTGAGTGAGTATGTAATGTGAGTGTGTGTGTGTGCCAAGTGAGAGATGATATGTCATATAGTGCGTTAGTGTGGGAGAGCGCGCCATAGGGTGAGACCATGTGAGAGAGCACGTTGTAGGGTGAGTCCATGTGAGAGAGCGTGTTGTAGGGTGAGTCCATGTGAGAGAGTGAGTGTGAAGGGCTTGAGATGAGAGAGTGATCGTGTGTGATGTGTGTGTGACTGAAAAAGAGAATATATGTGAAAGTGAATGGGTGTAGGTTTGTGTGTAGTATGTGTGAGAGTGAACTAGAGGAATAGTGTGAGAGTGAGTGTGAAGGTGCGTGAGCTGTGAATGATCATGTGTGTGTGTGTAACTGAATGAGATAGAAAATACATATGAAAGCGTTTGAATGAGTGTAGGTTTGTGAATGTGAGAGTAACTAGAGAACATGTGTGAGAGTAAACTAGATGCTATATGAAATAGTGTGAATTAGTGTGTGCGTGCATGTGCGTGCGTGAAAGAGTGTGAATGAGTCTGCGGTTGAGAATGTCAGTGTGTATGCGTGTGTGTATGTGTGTGTGCAGCCCTGTAAAATTTGGGAGTGTTGCCTGCGTTTGAGTGCAAGCAGGTCTTAAGGGCAAAAGCGCAACAAGTCATGATTTGATGAGCTGTCTCATTTGAACGAGCCCCACCTGAGGGCGGAGGATCCTTGTGCTGAATGAGACGTGGGCAGGCACTAAGACAGACTGGACTAGCGGCAAATTTGCAAAGTTGGCACCATGCAGTCCCATGTGAGGAACGAAAGTCCATTTAGCACCGACAGAAATCTTCCCTGCTGACAGACCGACCGGGTGGGAGAGGAAAAACCTGTCAAGGTTTCACCAGTAGTCCAAATATTCCTTTTGACCTCTCTACTGTCACACCCTAACACACTGGACAAACTGGAAAGAAACTGGGGGTTGTGTATTATTGTACTAATGGAGCAGAGTGCTCAATTTTGGCCCAATTTATGTTTGGAGATTAGGCGGTTTTCCACGTATTGTATTTTACAGAATTAATACAAAGCATTTTCTGAATATTGGTGTGATTCCTCCAGCTGCTCCCCTCATCCGTCTTTTCCGTATTGACACAATGCATCATGGGATATATTACTTTTCTTTTGATAATTGATTGTCCCCTACCCAAGTCTTGTGATTGACAAGTGGGGTCATTTTGACATGTCTGATTGATGAAACATTACTTAACAGGAAGTATGACAAATGAGCCCACAGCTACCACATATCGTTCCACTGGAGACTTGTGGTGTGAGAAGTACGTAATGGCTTGTGAAAATGGAGGCTGACAAAAAAAGACGTGTCAGGTTGAACTCGTACCTGTCAAAAGAGTTACGGGACTCTTTCAGACAGTGATGGGCTCTGCGAGTAGGCTAATGAATCTGCACTAGCTATTTGTATCGGGCCGATACCGGGTACTCTGTACTTGTGATGGCTGCTGATTCGAGCCACCGATACTGACATACATGCGAGACAGAATGCTTTTCTGTGTGAGTTGCATCCTTCGCCATCCTCTCAAAAAATGCAATGTCTGTGAGTCCATAGATATTGTAACGTCGTGCAATATTCATGTGTTATACCCGAAAGTCACTTTGGGCGGGATGATGCATTTATTCTGATATTTCATGCATATATTTACATTACATATTTATGTACTGTACTTTCATCGAGTGAGAATAAGATAATGTTATTATAATTTAGTACATTAATAAGGTATTTTTGTTGCATGTTGACAGGCAGCAGAGCTACTTTACTTACCGACAAAATTCTATAAACACCAAGGTTGTTAACAAAAACTAACAAAATAACTCCAACTAAAATTGACAAAAAACATGTCATTAATGAAATAAAAATATGATGAAAATGAATGAAAAATTAAAATGCTTTTCAAAAACTGAAACTACATCGTATGTTTAGAAAACAAATTAAAGTAACTATACGGGGATAATTGTTGCAAAAATGTCCTTCGTTTTCATTTTTGTCAATCTTGAGGTTAGATTGAGATGGCTCCATATGAAGACTGACAAAAAAAAAAAGATGTCACATCCACACGTTGGAAGCAGTGTAGCCAAGAGAAACTCTAGAAAATGAAGAAAGATGACGATTGGGAATAAATTCATACAATATAAATGCGGATCATATGTTTATTCTATAATATATTTAGCTGACGTGCAAACGCACAGGATGCACTTTTGTTTTCATATACTATAAGAAGACTTCCTTCCATTTCCAACAGCAGATATCGCCGCCATGTCTTCTAGTCCCATAAATGTTTTTTACATGGACAAAAGTATTGGGACACATTGGAACTAATTTGGGAAAAAATTGCATTTTAAAATTTTTAAGTTAGTCTGCGGAGAATTTAAAAACAGTTGCATCTTGTGGCATATTACTGATTAAAACTATTTCATATTTTATATTACAGTCTGCACAGCATCACTATTGTTTTAATCGTGAACTTTTCCATACAACTCTTGCATTAGATCTCATCATTTTTTGCAGGACTACGGAATGCTGCGGCTGCTGTCTGTATATGCCATACAAAACATTGGTTTTACTGAGAACTCATTGACGCATTGTAAAAACAAAATGTGTCCGAATATTTTATGAGATTTCACTCACTGCATGGTTGCTGACCAACTGAAACAAGGCCAATGTGTGTAAATTGCAGCCAAGAGAAATGTTTTCAGTCTTTGCAGACGTTGCAGGCTCTGAGGCATTGTGAGGCCACGCTGGATATGTTGAATTGGGGAGAAGTGACAGGAAAATGGTAAATAGAAAAAAGAGGATTTACACAATGCATGAGTGGCTCAACCAGATCACGTAGTCAGTTTAGGAGCCGTTCCTGCTGCATGAGGAATGTGTTTACAATTGTGGGAACTCCGTGTTGACCTTTTGCTCATTCCTGAGTTCAAGTCCGATGGAGGTCCTCCCATAACTGTCAGCAGATTCTCGCAAGGAAACGCCTCGCTTAGTGACCTCTTACTCAAGCAGCACCATTTAAGGTGGTTGCCCTTAAAAAAAAAAAAGAAAAAAAAAGAAAATGGGCAAAAAAAAAATATAATAAGGAGACTGAAATGACATTCAAGAAAGTGTGGACCCTTGTCAATGCAATATCACATAATGTGTGTCATCATGCGCTATTTATTCACTGAAAAAATTCTGGAAAATATATTTTTTTTGCTCAGTAAATAAGAAACAATAAATGCTATTCTCGAATACAGACCAAACTTAAATTGCAAAAAATTAGCAGAGAATATTTGGAAAAGGCTCTTTTTACGAAATACGAAAAAAAACCCAAAAACAATCTATTAAATCTATTACGTGATGATACATAATCAAATGTTTTCAAGTGTAATTATGACTAATAGAAATATAATAAATAAAAAAGATACCTGGATAATTTAAATTAAAAAAATGAATATTTGGAAAATAATAAATAAATAAATAAATAATGCAATTTCTGACTGAAGAAGAAATACAAAGACTATTTGGAATACGGTACGTTCTTTTGCTAAAAAAAAAAATAAATCAATAAAATGTAATAACTACTTGTTTTAAAAAAACATATTTATAGTTTAAGTAAATTTAATTTAAAGTTATAAAACCAAAATAACAATGATATTCATAGTGATAAGACTAAGAAAAAAATTCAGAGTAAGGAAAAAAGAATGAGAATAATAGATATAATAAAAGTAATAGAATAGCTGAGGTCAAGTAATACCAATTTTGAGGAATGTAATCATCATTTGAAGCCCGACTTAACTAACTTAACTTAAGAACTTCCATAACGCTTTCATGCACTCTAGAAATGTGGGTCCACATTTCGTCATCCATCCACCCACCCAAATTTGACTCATCCAGCTAGTGATTCGGCTCGTTCAATTATGCATATGTGTGCGTCACATGACCCGCCTGTGGTTACTGGGCTCAGAAATGTGTCCAACTATTGGGCCGGCGCCACTTGTCTGAGCATTCCTCCGACCTTGGCTGCCGATAATGACCTTCAGCTGTTGGATGTAAAAAACCTGCTGCGAAATGCCACTAATGGTCCCAGCGGCCCGGCTTTTGGCTAAAACGGCCAGCACGTTCAGCCAATTGCGGAATACCGGCTACGATCGCAGTGCTCTTGTTCCCCTCGTCTGTTACTGTAAACTTTACTCTAGCTATGATGTGACTCCAGGCCGCCTTCATGATAAGCGAACTTCCTCTTATTTTTGCAGTTCGGACACACGTGCCACACGTCAATTGCTTCACCCAGCACTTTTTGCAAGTACATGCTTGATTTTGTCTTTGTCGAGAACGGGGTCAACTTATCATTTGGGTCTCAAGAGCGGAAAGGTCCCGTGAATAGAATAACCAGAGGGAGTATTCCGGAATTTGCGCTCTTTCATCTGTCTCTTCACACACTTAGAAGAAGAGTTGTTATCATCTACTGGATTCTACACCATGTCCTCTTCCTCGGTTCCTCCATCAAATAGGGGAATGTTATCTGTATGGAATTTGATCATGGATTTGTCTTTCAAGTATTTCAAGCCCAGTGTAGTTTTTTCATAAGATTAAGGAGTATGAAATGCTCTCTCATCCTGCTTTTTACGCCTACAGAAAGTGATGGTTATAGGTTCAGTAGTTGATTTTTTTTTTTTTTTAATTTTTATTTGTTCAGACAACAAAGGTTCTTTTTTTTTTACCTCTACTAGTTTCATTGTGCAACTGCCGTCTTCTTCAGGAGCTTTAAAAAAGTCCTCTTGCTCATCCAATCGCTTTCAGGTGCCGTCACTTCTGGGTGTGTTGTGAAAAATCAATTTTATCTTATTTATGTTAAATATATATCTATATTTTTATTTATTCAGACAATGGGGGTTCTTTATTTACCTCTGCTACTGGATTTACATCGAAACTAGCAGAAGAATCCCTCTTGAAATGATTTCAATGTGATCATAATGGCTTTTTTAGTTTTATCAAAGAAATAAACGCAACACCGGCTTACAAAATCTTACATTTGATGTGTTGTCATGATGCGTCATTCTCTTTTTATTGCGTTGGTTGACTTGTTTTGTGGCCTGTTGCGTATTCCTGCAAATTCAACTATAAAAGTAACCCCTATGTGCCTCATGTCATTCGGTTATTGAAAAACTGGATTAAAAGTTATCATTTTTCCTGTCATCTGCCAAAGAATGAGAGGCTCAAACTGTCCAATGTGAATTTCCTCACATTCTCCCACATGTGATTAAATAGACAAAGGGTGTTTCTGAAAGACAGCTGAGCCCCGTCCCACACATGCCAAAAGAGTGAAGAAGCGGTTATGAGATTAATGTGGTGACCAGCATTATGGATGTTTAGTTGACGTATCTCTCCTCAGCTCTGCAGACATTCTTCTTCTATGTAACAGTGGAGAGATGACAGGTGCAGAGCATGTTATTCTTAGCGCAGCAGATAACTACGATAACAGTGGACACAGGGAGGATAACCTCTCACAAACACACTGGTATCATGGACAATTTAAACACGTAGACTATTAGGTTGTCCGTAGCAACGTATAAACAACATTCAATTGTTTGGATTCTTTTGATCACATTTTTGCTCATCCATTTGTTGCAAGGAAAAATTCCTGGAGCTTTTATTTTATTTCTTCAATTTAATTCTGAGGAATTGTCTTTTTCTAGCTCAAATGTAATTCTTGAAAATAAATAAATAATAATTCAAAGAACAATAAAGGACAAAAACCCTGCCTTTGTTATATTGTATGCAACGTATAACATTTACCACAAAAAAAACGGAATCTCCTGTTTTAAGTTCCCTTTAAAAAGGCATTTACAATTTAAATAACACTTATAAAACACTTAACAATAATAATATTCAGACCCACTATAGCAGTTTTATTTTTTCATCAGTCATCAAAGCTTTAATGAGACGCTTGAGCTGACAACTGGCTGTTGAGATTTTGACTCAGTGGTGTCCCATGTTACTAATTATTATTTTTGCCAAGTATGCCGTGCAATGTTCTCACATACCCCTTTTAGGGAAACGCTTGTTTAAAAAAAAAAAATTGGAATGTAAAAGTCAGCGTATCAAGAGAATATCCACATAAGCACGGATAGAAACACCACACATAAATGCCAGAGCTGAGATTTGAACCCCCAGTTTGTCAGGCAGTCAAGTCAAATCACGTTTATTTATGTAATCCTGAATCACAAAAGGCAAACAATTACTAAAATACATGAAATCTCTTGGTCAACCACCCTCATTTAAACAAGGGAAAATTCACAGGGAAGTGGCAGTAAAACAGGCCAAAATTCAGATGTGACAAAGTGAGGCAGGGCTAACTACTTCGCCCACCCCAGACTTCACCAAGATGCAGTCATTTCAGGTAAAAAAAAAAAAAAAAAATGGGGAGTGCCCATCATGCCGCACTAATTCAGCATTCCAGAGTGCTGCGAAGTTGAAAATAGTGGAATAAAGTGGGATGACTATAGATGATCCAATCTTTGCATTGACAGTTTTCTTTCACAATGGACTACTACTACATCAGGGGTGGGCAAAATATTTGATTGGCGGGCCACAATGGGTTCTAAAATTTGACAGATGGGCCGGACCGGGATCAGATGAATGGGGTGTTTTGGTAACCTCACTTCATCGGAGAAAAAAAAATACATTTAATTTTAAATGAAAATGAACAATAGCATTACAACAATATATATCTCTTTGAAAAACCACAGTATTTAGAAAATAAAACATTAACAAGGTTTATTCGTTTAATTTCTTTCAAACTCAGCGGGCCGGATTAAAACGTTAAACGGGACGCATGTGGCCCCCAGGCCGTAGTTTGCCCACGCCTGTACTACATGTATGTACATTACATGTTCCATCGATGCTGAATGCTTCATCTCCTGCATGCCTATCAAACATGCAAGCTCCTGTCAGTTCTGCCCACAGGAAGTGTGTCATAAAGGAGTGTGAGTTATCTTTGTCAGGTTTATGATCCCAACCATTGCTCTATGTAAAAAAAGGGCTTACGTTTGCACTTGTTGTATATTAAAACCGTGATGGAATGTGAAGGGACGAGCTTGATAAGAAACA
The DNA here is from genome assembly GCF_059441095.1 of Idiotropiscis lumnitzeri. NCBI lineage: Eukaryota > Metazoa > Chordata > Actinopteri > Syngnathiformes > Syngnathidae > Idiotropiscis > Idiotropiscis lumnitzeri. The sequence goes on along the minus strand of NC_142396.1, from coordinate 9,175,405 downwards.
TAATGACCCACTTAAAGACCATCCCCGCTCTCTTGTGAAATCTTTAGCATGAGAATTGCTCGATACTTGGCAGGAAGTTAGCTCAAGTGGGAGGACAACAGCTTGGCCCTCACTTGCGACTTGAAGTGATTGTTCTCAAACAGGAAGTGATGGATCATACCACAATATTTCACTCAGAACTTCCTTCCAGATGCCTTCACCCTCAGCTATATCCTGTTGACACTTGAGGATTGCGTTAGCGGGTTCCGTCAGTGAAGATCTTATTTAGTGGCAGGCGGTTTGTTTACTACCTGGTCCTTCAGTGGGGACATCACTGACTTCATCCTCTTCTTAAGACCACCGCTATCATGATGAAGCTGCATTTAGCTGTTTTGCTGTATGCAATTGAAATAAGATGCCCACAGAAGGGAAGTCAGCCCAAAGTGGAAATGCTTTGCTCTTTTTTTTCATACCATTGGTTGAGGTCTTTTAAACATTTTTAACATTTTAGAAATTGTAGAACATGTGGCAGATATGTTATCATTATTAAATGATGATATTCATATATGTAAAGACAGTGATCATGTTTATGAGTTCTCAAAATAATATTTTATATTATTTTATATTAACTCATTTACTGCCATTGACGGCTAAAGACGTCAAAAATATTTTTTTTTACTTGGCTGCTAGTGAATGAGTTAATCTCTTCCAGTGTGAACATTTAAGTATAGTCACTTCTGCAACATTCCCTAGAAAATTACTATGTCCCTTCACTGCTGAGCTATTAGTAGCCCACGGTCTACTCATGTGGCCCTCGTGGGCTACATGTTAATGACCCCTACGCTAGACGGTGCTTCTAATAGGGTTGATACCTGCACAGAAAGCCAAAACTGTCATTCTTCTCTTTCTGCAGTGGTCAGTTTGCAGTGGTCAAGCGTTGCACGGAGAAGAGCACGGGTGTGGAGTTTGCCGCCAAGTTCGTCAAGAAGCGCCAGTGTCGGGGCAGCAGACGCGGTGTGAGGCGCGAGGAGATCGAGAGGGAGGTGGGCATCCTGCAGCAGCTCCAGCACCCCAACGTGGTGGCCCTTCACGACGTCTACGAGAACCGCACGGATGTGGTGCTCATCCTCGAGCTGTGAGTTTACAAATCATCAGGACTGCTCCAAATTTTTCTTGGGCTATTTCAGACGGGCAGTACTGTGAGACAAGCTTTCACGTTAACTTTATTGACGTTGTATGGTGCATGACGACATGACGTTGTTCAGGACAGTTGTGATTTTATTCCAACTCTTTATCGGTTCTAAACTGTTGGATTTGTTCCGTGATGGCTCAAAGCAGAGATTAGAGAGAGAAAATCGCTGATGCCGATTGATGGCGTAACTGGATCACATTGTCGGAAAATGTGTAATCAATTTGATGTGATCCCTTTTGTCATGAATTAATTTCATTTTTGGAATTGATGTTTGCCGATAGCAACTCACAGCATTCACATGTGATTTGTGAGGAAACTGCGATTTCTATTTCTTAATAAAAATCACACCCTGAGGATGTGTGCCACTTGGAATATCAACATGTTGTGCAGGCCTTGAAGGTTAGTCGTCATGGGATTCAATTTTACCGGTAGTTGTGGTTTGCTTTTTGTGGTGGAAAATTTAATGTCCCCATGCTTGACGTCACAAAAGATGTCAGCTTGTTGCACAAAATCTCTGCGTAACTCATAAGAGCTCAGTTTTACAACAGTGTTTTTTTTCGTCCCTCGTTCCAAATGACTGTCACTGCTGCTGTAGTGAGTCACTTGCCAGATATGCGTGCAGACCATGCACTATCGTGACACGTAGTAGTGGTGTCATCGCATGCTTTATTACTGACCAGTTACATTAGAAAAAGCGATGTACTTCTTTGTTGCACTTGAAAAATGAGAAAATGAGAAAAATGAGATGCACATCAGTGCATACTTTATTTTATTCTTGTATTTAAGTGTTTAAGTTAATTTGACACTTAAGAATGTTTAAATTGTTTTTGTGAAAACGAGCTCATTTATGTAAAGACAAAATACAACTGGACCCAAGATTGAACCTTGTGGGATGCCTGTGACAAGGTCTTTGAAAGTAGATTTTGTATTATGTATTTTACCATCGTGAGATCAGGTTACATGTTTTTTTTTTCTAAAAAAAAATTATTAAGTTTCCTTTTATTACACACTTTTGCAACTTAGATTCTTCGCTTAACTTAACATTTGCAACTCACTATTTAAAGCCAACTCAAACTGTACTTTGACATTTTCAGTACATGTTTGCCAAAAGGTTGTCAGTTTGGTCAGTGAGTTTCGGTGTCCTTGTTTGTTGTTTGCTCTCATTCCTGTGCCCGAATAGCTCTCACAGAATCAATAATGCTGATTTTGAATAGAGCCCTCAGTGAAGAGGGGCCCCGTCTGCCTCCCCAGGAATGCGGAAGACCCGATTGGAAACAAACTGTGAAAGCTCAGTTTAGCGTCTGACTGCTTTTGTCAGCCGTGTGACGTTACAGAGTGCGTCACTAACTCCGGCGTGGTTTCAATGTGCCTTTGCTGCTTATAGAACGCTTTGTATATGGAACTTTTCATCAATTCTTTTCAATAAAACATTGAATCTTTCTGCAGGAATAGCAGTGTTGTTGCCAAAACAATCCCAGGCATTCTAATTAAGCGCATCTCGATCCTGAGAACACACTCAGATAATGTTTCAGGGCTTGCTGCATGACTCACTCTGTATGTTTGTGTCACAGCGTTTCTGGCGGAGAGCTGTTTGATTTCCTGGCTCGCAAGGAGTCGCTTTGTGAGGAGGAGGCCACTCAGTTTATCAAACAGATCCTGGATGGTGTCCAATACATCCACTCCAAGAAGATTGCACATTTTGACCTAAAGGTACAACATATTCACGTATCTCATGTCTCATGTGTGTGTGTGTGTGTTGGGGAATTGTGATGTACACTCAAGCAGGATCTAATGTGAAATATGGTTGACGAAAGGCCTGTATTGTGACCCACACTTCCTTCCTGTTTTCGGAGGCAGAGGTCCAAACTCTCAGATATAAACACCGCAAGGTTATCACATCTTTTTCGAAGAGCAGCGTCGCCCACGCTACACGCTGACAGTCACCGTCGTGTTATTCTGCAGCCACACCTCCTCACTTTGCATGCTTATATTTCGGGAGTCAGTTAGTTGGTTACATCGTTCATTTTGTTATCAAACGGGGCCGTATTTAATCATTTGGAGGCCCGAAGCAAATCCAGTCTGGTGGCCGCCACCATTTTGATCATTGCTCAAGTGTGAATTTGAGCAAATTATCTGATTTCTTGAGCTCGATGAAATCCTTCATGAGGAAGTAACTCACATTTCACATCTGTTTTGTCACTCTCCACTTCATCTCTACTATGTCCTCTACAGTGCTACTGCAACTGGTAAGAGTGACTTGCTCTTGCTGCTGATGGTTGCGCCCATTTGAAAAAGATTAAAAAATAAATAAATAAATAAAAGACATTCTCCCCTCCTGAATAAAATCTGCATATGCACAACAAAGCCGATGTTTATGAGAACACGTATTAAAACGAGAACAATAATAATTGCTTTAAGCCAAAGAAAACTCTTTATGAGACGTTCGGAGTCTCCTGGAAATCTGTGGGTCTGCCCTGTTAAAGCAAAACACGTAACCTTCAAGTTGATCTTCAATGCACAATGCAAGAGTTATGCTTTTGTATTTCTTGCAAAACCAGCAGTTTAATCCTTATTTGGCATGGAATCATATTTGGAAGCTTACAGTGTGCACACCTCATAGTGAGGCAATAACATGTGATTCCCTAATCGGCAAATAAAAATCATGCTAATAAAAGTGTTTAAAATTATAGACATTTCTTCATGAAAATGGAAAGCTTAATTTATTTCAGTGCTTAAGTTAAAAAAGGGAAACTCATTTATTATATAGAATCATGACGCAGATATTTATGTAATATTTCATCATCCTGGTGATTATGCCTGAGAGCAAAGAAAACACCAAAGCTCATCACATTTGAGTATTGGACACAAAAAAAAAAATCCAATGATTTTTAAAATTTGAAACCAGGAAGGAATTAATCTTCTAAAATATCTTTGAATGTGTTTTTGAACTAATGACATAAATGCACTTTTCTGTGATATTGTAATTTATGTTTTAATACTCTTTGTTTATTTGGGGGGTGTTTAGTTATTTATTAGTTTGATAATAATTTGCATTTGAATGCCTTTTTTTAAGTGTCTTTGGGTGTTTTGGAAGGTCAACTAAACTACAATAATAATAATCATTTAGGGTTGATATGAGGCCTATGGATGGCTACAAACCTGTCATCAATATGAAAGTAACCACTGCATTGTTTTTCTAAATGCTTGCGCTGAAGGTCCCTTGGAAAAGGTATTTTGTGTTGTTATCATTCCCGATTATCAACAAAGAAAATTTGTGTCCTGACTACTTTTGTTTTTGTTGTTCTTTAGCCTGAAAACATAATGCTACTGGACAGGAATGTTCCTCTTCCCCGCATCAAAGTCATCGACTTTGGATTAGCACACAAAATAGAAGACGGAGCCGATTTTAAGAACATTTTCGGAACCCCTGAGTTTGTTGGTGAGTATTTTTATTCAGTGATGGCTGCTCTGAAATAAATGCTCTGCTAATGTTTGTGATGTGCTGGTGATATTTGTTATCAAGCTCCGGAGATAGTCAACTATGAGACTCTGGGTTTGGAGGCAGATATGTGGTGAGTTTTTAAATTATGCTTCATGGCAACACAGTGGAAATATTGGTTAGCACATTGTGACCTTTCCTTGTACCGTCTTCTCACAGGAGCATTGGTGTCATCACGTATATACTGTAAGTTGAATAACAAACTTGAAAGACGCCAAAATGAGATGATCAAGGAAGTTTTTAATTGGTGTCTTTTCTTTTTCAGCTTGAGCGGCGCGTCGCCTTTCCTCGGCGACACAAAGCAGGAAACGTTAGGGAACGTCTCAGCCATGAGCTACGAATTTGACGAGGAGTTCTTCAGCAACACGAGCGAACTGGCCAAGAGCTTCATCAGACAGCTGCTGGTGAAAGACACGAGGTACAACAATGGCCCCTCTCACTTGTGTCACAATAGAATACTTGCAGCTTCACAATCAGGCATCTTGATTTCTTTACACGTGTTTCCCATTACATTGCACCTCCAGGAATTGAAACTGAACCTGTTTGGTTAAGCTGAGCGTGATCCTAAGGGGGTTTGCATCACTTGTGCTTGAGGGTATTTACTCAGCTGCATTTTCTTCGTTTTAGGAAACGGATGAGCATAGAAGATGCACTCAACCATCCGTGGATTAAGGTACTGTGTGTAAACTCGGTTTATGCTGTGTTGGCGCACGTGTCTGTAAAGCAGCATGTGATTTGAGATAATCCATCAAAAATGCATCAAAGGTGTGCATGAACATAATGGGGCCACTTTATTAGGTACACATGATCCAATGCAAGAGGTGTATCATAAATTGTGTCTGCCCATTGCCGTGATAAAAATATATCAACCTAGTCGAGCTTTGTGAAAGGGACACAGTCAGAAACAGCTGTCAGTATAGTTCAGGTGTGGGCAAACTACGGCCCGGGGGCCACATGCAGCCCATTAAACGTTTTAATCCGGCCCGCCGAACTTGAAAAAAATTACATGAATAAACCTTGTTCATGTTTTATTTTCTAAATACTGTGGTTTTTCAAAGACATCTATATTGTTGTAATGCTTTTGTTCACTTTCATTTCAAATTAAATGTATTTTTTTTCTCCGATGAGGTGAGGTTACCAAAACACTCCATCCATCCACTCCTGGTCCGGCCCCTATGTCAAATTTTAGAACCCCTTGTGGCCCGCCAATCAATAAGTTTGGTATAGTTGTACACAAACTACAAACTCGGGCTTTTTCCTCAATATGGCGATTATTATTTTTGAAGGTCCTCTTCTGATGTATTTGTTTCATAAACACAAGTGATAAATTAATCTAATTTACAATAGACAATTTCACATAGATCTAACTGACAAAAGACGCGTACATTACGACTACTTCACAATATTCTAACAAACAATCGTGGCGTGAACTTAAGTCAGTACGTCATAAATCAAATTCCAACAATAATGCAAAGAAACCTTTAGCAGCTTTTCATGTTCGGTGAAGCACATGCACTTCTTAAGCGCTGAACTTATCTGGACACTACATTGATGTACAAACACATTAAAAAGCATGATTAAATGTCTTAATTTTTGACGGTTTCATTTCTACTTCTGCATTTTTTTCAAAGCCAAAAATCTTTGATCATACTACTCACCACAATGTTCATTCGCACCAATAAAGTGGCCTGTAAATGTTCCTCTTTATTTATAACTTGATGCATAGCAGTGCCATCACTAGACTATCTGCAAAGAGATTTGTTCCTTCTGTTTTCATGACAATTTTGTACTAAAAGATTTCACGTTATGACTCTTTGATGGGCACTGGTATTAATGGGAGGTTACTTGAGAAACAAAAAAACATCTTGTATGTTATTTAAAAACAAATGCCCTAACCTCCTCAACAAAGAAAGGGCCGAAAGCCTCTCGAGCAACAGTTTGAGTTGCTTAGCAGAGATATAAAACCAATAAAAAAAATCATGAAAAAGAAATGTAACATGGCATGCCTGTGGTTCCCCCACAATATAGCGGGGGATTCAACACTGTTTGCCAAAAATGCATGCTGTTCTGCAAATATGTGTAACACAACGGCATTGCTCAATGGACGCGCTTACCTGCCATGGCTTCCGCTGTAGGGTCACACACTAATCCTACAGAACCACATCTACTGGGACTCGCCACTACGTGTGTTGTAGTGCTCCAAGTTTGAGCCAACTTCTGACTCAATGTTCCTCCATCCTTGTGTCTGAAGTCCTGCGGGCTCACGCCAGAGAGCGCCGCCCCGGACGCTGAGCAGAAAGCCGAGCAGCTGAAGACCAAGCGTCTCAAGGAATACACCATCCAGTCCCATTCCAGCATGACCCCGAACAACACCTACAAAAGTGACCTGGAAGCATTGCTTGCCATTTACAATGACAAAGAAGCCTGGTACAAAGAGGAGAACGAAAGCACCAGAAAGCAACTCTCCCGAGTCCGCTATGAGTATCGCAAAGTGGAGGCCACCGGGAGGATGCTACACGAGGACCTGACGGGTGTGAGCACCACCTTGGAAAGCATTAGTGCGAAGTACCAGCAGAGTCAGCTGGACGCTCTGAAGCAGGAGCTGAACTCAGAGCTGCTGTGGCTGCAGGAGGTGGTGAGCTCTCTGGATCCACAGGGAGCACACAGCAGCAGTCTGGACACAGCGCTGAAGGCACTGCTGCAACAGTGGGAGCTCCGTCCTAGGGCCCCAAAAAATCCTCACTGAGTCTAATTGAGAAGAGGAGAGACTATTTATTCATTTTATGTGAAGACTCTTAAAGGGGAAGTCAAGTCAAAATGTTTCTTTAGAATATGTTCTTTGTGCCCCCATTAGTCTAACAACGGAAAACATCCACCCATTTTTAATCTCATTTTGCCTTGTCCTGCTACTTACTGTTGGTGGAAAAAAAACATCACATTGCCTAAAGCCTCAGGTAACGATCGGCAAGGCTCACCTGTTTTCTGAGTTGGTCACTGTGATGTCAATTTTAGTTTACAGCACGTGGCAAAATGGCCGCCCTCGTGATGCATTACAAACAGGTGCCTTTTGCTACTTAATTCATATTCCACAAACACAATATTAATCAGCCAATATTCACATTAGACAAGTCATGACAATGCACACTGCAAAACTAAGGGTGCAATAGACAAAGAATTTGAATTGAAAAATCAGTTTTCATTGAAAAGGAAGTGTATCGAATTAAATCGAATTGTTCCACTTTAAAATGTAAAGTCCTTGATTCGTATTGCACCCGTGATATGTTTAAAATCCTCTTGAATTCGAGAGATTCACTTCACTATGCAAAACCCAACTCAGAGAAAGTGAAAATAAGTATGTCTTTGAATTTGAAACGTTGCAGAAAAGAATTTTGTTGACAAATTTGAATGATTCATGAGAGGTGCTAGCCACCAGCTAGCTCGCAAGCTAACAGGCTTTGGCCTCGTGATAGCTAAATAACTCACCGTTGCGCTGGATAAACACTGATGCCAACGAAAGAATTGAAGTTCTTATATAGTGAGGAAGGGAGGTAGGCGGTCGTGGGGTGGTGTTGGAGTCATGCCTGATGATCAGTTGCAACGCTGGGCGCTAATTTAGTAGCCAACAAAATTGTTCTTGTTCGATATATATTTCTTACCTGACAGTTTTGCCTTAAAAGTGTTTTACTTGGTTTAAGTACCCCTCCGTATAGAAATTATAAGATAAAATCTGTTCATGAGTAATTTTATCTTAAAATAAAAAATACCATTCTATAAGTGTGGATATAGTTTAAGGACATCAGTGGGGTGTTTTGAAGACTTTCCATGTCAAATATTCCTGGTCTTGTGGCATTTAAAAATTTGCTTAAATGTTTCATGACGTTTTTCCCCCTTGGTTTTTTTTTTTTAACCCGGCTTTTTTTCAGCGTGTACACTGAAATATTTCTAATCTCATGTCAATTTTCTCACAAATGTACTTGCTCAGTGTGAAACATGGGCCTGTTTTTAGATGAACGCAAAGCTGCAATACTCTCAGGAAGCCACTTATTGAAATTTGAACGAACATACATTATTTGTCGTCAGTAAATAATCGTTTTAGATTCATGTGAATGAGTGAAATTAGATCATTTCCTGATGATCTCACTCTCTGCGCAGTGGCAGGCACTCACTAGTGTGAACAACACAAACTAAACGTACAATATTGTTATTTTAATTTTGATGTTATATAAGTGATGTAACGAAATGCAAGACAGTAAAAAAGAATACAAAGGCATTACTTTACTGTTCTATGTTGACGTGGTTGAGGTCAATTCTTGAGTCAGTTTTTCCTCAGCAGACTCATCCAAGCATGTTTTTATGGAACCTTATGGGGCGTACAAGCCGGGCCTTCGAAACGCCTCCAAAATGTCTTGATTTAATGGAGAACATTGGTGTCATGCCCCAAATGCATTTATTATTTTTAGCACGGAGATGTATTAAGCGAGCATGACTGATTTTAGCTTGACTTTGATAGGTTTGAAACTTGGCAATTGGAGGCAATGACTGTTACGTTATCAATTATTTATGGCTTCACCGTGTTCTGAATACAAGAGCGTAAAGCCAGTCTTTGCAATGGAATGCCCTAGAATTACACGTTTAATTTATTTTTAATTCCATTTTATGATTTAGTACTGTATGTTTTGAACTTAACAAGCAATCCAAAGTGCCTTTTGCAAGGATGTCGATTTGTTGTTTTTCCTCATTTTGAAAGCGCACTTTTATTTATTTATCTTTTATTTATTTATTTATTTGCACATTATTCTTTTCTTGGCTATATTTTGGAAAACACCAGGAATTAAAAAAGAAAAATTATAAACTGGATCAGATCTAATGTGCAAGATGCTTCTGTTATCAGACTCTCCTGATATAAACAAATGTGCACTTTTTGACTGTTTTTAAATTCATGAATTAAATATTGTTAAAAAAAATTCTGGGTTCATTGTACATTGTTCAAAGTGATCTAAGGTTCCAATTTATTTTTTATCATGATTTTAAAAGATGTGCTGTCTCTAATAATTATTTATTTACAATTGTTGTCATTACTTTCCTCCACAGCCTCACAATACCAGACAAGCGATGGTCAAGAGGCTGTCAGTGGTCAACTTGGAGAACTTCAAGAAGCAGTACGCCAGGCGCAGATGGATGGTAAGTCTTGGAACCGCACCTGATTATCATATAGCAGGAAATCATTAATTGTTCCATTTCATGGTTCCTTTTAACAGTTCTCATTCCGGATTGTGGCTCTGTGCAACCACTTAACACGAATCATGAAGAAGGGCCACAAACTGCCAGTAGAAGATGGGGTAAAAATTACTTTTTGTGTTACGATGACAGCAAGGTCCAACTTATTTCCAGTGAAGAAAATGTCAACATTGACCCCATCTGCCTCACTTATTTGGACTAATTATCTCTCATCTCTCGATATCGGATCTAATTTCAAATCAGTAGTGTCTTGAATTGAAACAGGACCATATAGAAAACTTTACAATTTGAAGACTATTACTTAAAATGTGGTTCTCACAGAATGCTGACCACATAAGGTTTTTCTTAAAACACGCAGACTCCCCACAATTGACCGAAACATTCCTCAAAAATGGGAATTGTATGAGCAGATAGATGACAAACATTTAAAGATACTAGATTTGCTCTCAAGCAGGGTGCCCACATACTGATAATCAAAGTAAACCTGAGGCCCGGTTGTCAGACATCGCTACAAAATTATCCTGATGTGGGATATTAAGAGTGATTTTTTTTTTCCTTCTTCTCACCAATTTGTTCTGATAACGATGAGGGCTGATGATCGTAAGTGTTTTACTACTCTGTTTCCAATCACAAATCCTTCTGTCAGTATGCTTGTTGACCCAGATCATTTTCTCAGCTGATCTCGAACGAAAAGTCACTCTGCACACAACAGGATAATCAATCAGGGTATTCCTTCATAGCATGAGAGATGGGATATTGTGATTTTCTAGGACTTTTGTTGAAATGATCATTTGATGATCATTGTCATGAAATACAGTCGACTAGAGAATCACATTTAATTAGAGGTCATTTGAACAAAGATGCTATTGCAGAAGTTTGTAAATAACAGGTATTCCTTAGCATTATTTGTACCCAAGAAGCATCTCTTAGTTTATTAAAATATGGGTTGCAGAGACACCTGTCAATCAGGTCGATGCTAACTGTGATCAAAACATTTTCGGCATGTGTGTATCCCGCTTTTTTGTCGAATGAATGAAGGAACAAAAAGAGGCCAGAATACCTTTTGATTACTTATAATGAACGTGAATGATTCTCCCATTAAAACAATTGTTATTCTTGCACGGCTGTTAACTCAAGCATGTGTTTCTATCAGAGGGATTGTGAGAGCGACCAGGAAGAAGGAATAGAAATCCTGAAGAGGCGGCCCAGGGCCAGAAAGAGAAGCAGCACTTCCTGAAAGAAGCATTTTAAGGCATGTCTGTCCTCAACGTTGCTGTTGTGAGACACTTAATCTGCGCACGCACGCACACACACACACGCACACGCACACGCACACGCACGGTCTGCAGCTGTTACTCTTCATTAAGAACAACCTTAAATGTTTTAACCCATGCTTTTATCATTGCTGCGACCATGCTCCGCCACATTTCATTATATGCTGGCATGTTACGTAACCTTTTCAATTAGAAGTCACTTTTTTTCCCTCGCTGTAGGAGGATTATTGTTGTCACGAACTGATGAGACAGTGTTGCTTCATGTCACCGTCACTGATGTAGACAGCTTCCGCTAATAACATGCAGTCTTAAAAACTCTTCAGCTGTGTGCCGAGTGCTGACAGGAGGATTCTCCTCTTCTTATTGAGGGGGCTGCAGAGACATTGGTCCAAAATGTGGTTCCATTTAACTTTTATTGGACAAGGAGCCATATTTGCTGACTAAAATATGTGTTCTGAATGGATCTTGAATGCCTCATTCGGCAATGATTAGTTTCTTCACATGTAGGAAGTAAATAACAGGTTAAAAAAATGGTAAATACGTCTAGTTAGAATTGTATAACAATGATAAAGCAATATAATTATACAATTGTTTACAGTCTTTTTTAAAATATTTCGGATTTGAATGTTGAATATCAAAGTATTTCAGGAAGCATTGGTGATGTTTCTAATTATTAATCGCTTAATTTGCTCATGACATTAGTGCTGTTTAACTGTATAAATAAAGTTTATACATATGTAATATACTTTTTACAGTACGAGGTCTTAATGCAATTGTTTGTTCGTGATAAATTTCAATGTATTTATGATGTAAATATAAATATCAAACGTCTTACCTGTTTTAAACACAAATGATCCTATTGGCTCTGTTTACTTCTATGTACTGTTTATTGAAATGTTGTTTAATAAACTCCTCGAAATTTCTGTAAGTGCATGCGATGTCATTTTCCCCCCTTCATTCCATGACATTATATTTGTAGTTTATCACATTGAGTCAAGCAGTTACCAGTACTTGCTCTCACAAGAGTCACGTTGTTTGGATGCAGTCACTCTGAAAGAAATTGCAGCAATCATTGGGGGCTGATTTGAATGAATGTCTGGCAGCGGCACAAGGTAGGCCACTGCCACCAGCACTGTGTGAAGGCAGGCAACCATCAACCAGTTACTCAAGCCAAAATTCCTGGCCACATTCTTACAAGGAACATCATGTTTAAACATACAGTACTTCCTCTTTAAATTTTCAACAAAATAATCGCCATGGTTGGCTTTTAAAAGTACACACTTTCCCACTTTTACTTAACAGTGGAGCTAATTAACATGATAGCTGCCCCCAAGATGAGTTTCTCCATCCATGACTTGGCAGTTAAGCTGGGTGAACATCCAGAGCCACTGTCAAGCCGCGGCTGTCTTGCAGAGCCAACCACTCTCCCGACATTTGTGGCACCCTTTCAATCATGTCAATATCAAAAAGGAATATCACTTAAAGTGTGGATTTTGGGGGAGCACAAGTCATTCTTAGATGCAGACATTTTATAAGAATGCATGACTGGAGTGATGGACAGTGTTTAGACAAAATGATGAATTTACAGGTCAAGTGAACATTAAGCAAATCCTTTGCTCAGTTATGATTAACTAATTAATCAAATTTAGGTAAAAATGGAAATGACATTTTATTCTTGTTCGTTTTTTTTTTATTGCTTTTTAGAATGAAAAGGACATTTGGTTTTGAATATTGCAATACCTTTCATAAATAGACCTTTGAAAAAAAAGTCTTTGTGGGCGTTTACAAACTTCCTTTGTGTCAGAAAGGCTAAAAATGAAGGTGAAGATGAAAAAACAAACAAAAAAAGACTGTCGTGAACCAGGAAGTGGGGAAGCTGAAGAAGGAGGGACACGTTAATTAGGAAGGGTGTGGAGGATAAATATTACACTAAATGAAATTAATTAAATATGTATTATACAGAAAAGGACACACAATAAGGACCACAATTCACTGTGAGCGTACAACCTCCATTGTAGACTTTATCTGTCTGGGTGGAACGTCTTCAGCATAAAGTAAGTACAGCTGTTTAGCTAGCTGGGTACTATGCTAATTCACTTGACTTATTCTAACAATTTACAATAACAGCTTTGTTTTAAAAAAAGATGTTGATTTTACTTTACACGTTTGGCTGTGCTGTGAGCTAGCTAGCATGTAGAATTAATATGGATATTGTACTGTACTGAACAAAGTTATCCCTGCAAGTGTGTCTAAAAATGGCTAACATCGTCCATCCTCTGTATGTTCCTTATCCACATTAGGAAACTACAATGAATCCCCAATTTATGTATTTATTTATTTATTTATTTATTTTTCAAAAGCTTACCTGGTTACTTTGCTTGGACAGGAGATAGACAGGGACAACAACACAGGTAAAACAAATTTCCAAATTTTTGGGTCATATTTTTGCCATATTTAATTGATTATTTATTTAAATACTGTATTGAAGAATGTTGAGACCTGACTGTTGTGCCTTGTGAAAAAACATGTTTTCCCCTCAGAATTGTCTAATGAATCATTTTTCCTTTTACTTGAAGTAGCATGGTGACATAATGTTAAGCAAGGTCCTCCTGTGTGGAGTTTCTCCTCCCCATGCTTGCAAGGGTTTTCACAGACTTCCTCACATATTCCTAAAACATTCTTGGGTTAAATTAAAACTTAAATGGTCCATAGGTGTGAACGTGTAAGTGAATGGTTGTTTGCCCTGCTACCACCGGTGACCAGTGCAGTGGAAAACTCACTACTTTTTCAATAAAAAGTTATGGCGGCTATAATTCACAAGCTCGCACTGCGGACTTAAAGCCCCTCAAGGCCTTGTTAACAAAGTGCGCTATGCAGTGACGGCTGTGAACTTACTGGCATGAGCTTGAGATAAGAAGAAGCATTTGGCTCACTTCATATCTGTGCGTTCACTTTCACTCTATGTATTCATTCTATCTCCAGGCTGGTGACTGTAAATATTTTAGCCATGCCTCACTGATACACGAGACGGCGGCTTTGTAAGCATGGTCATTGCTTGGGTGTGAAGCGACAGGCCTTCCCGGATACGGTTCATGTAACAGCCTCGCAGCTGGCATGCTGGCATCAATTCTTTGGTTTAGCCCCGATAGCGTTTCGGGATGAGGGGATTTCAGTGGCTTTATGGCAGGATGATACACTGGGTAGTGCGTTCGCACAGACAAAAAAAGGCCATACAGAAAATGCAGCATGAGAAACAGTTTGTCACTGCTTTGTCTATAATCTTGAGCAGTGTTGTGTCCATGCTGAATTCATTCATTAAAATTATATTTGGGCAACACCCTTGTAATTTTTAATTGAAAGAAAATATGCGGTACACTAGCAAGAGTATAACTCTTCATGTACTGTGAATAATTCAATATTAAAGCATCACTCTACTACTTTGGTATTGCTGTTCTTATGCTGAGATTCAATAGTAGGCAAAGTGTGCGTACTTATTGATTGTGTTGAGTTTATTGCATTCAATAGTTACAGAGTGCAGCAGCCACTTAAGGACACACTTTATTGCCATTTGACAATAACTCCACCTAGTGGTCTTTGTTCAATACAACAGAAGGATATAAAATGGTTTTTACCATTTTTCTTTTATAAGTAAAACGTATAAATATTGTCATATTTTACTGTCTCATTTAAATGCAATTTTGGCATGCATATTTGATTTTTACATTTTAATCCGAATAGCTTTGTAGGAACAGTATGACAAGGTTGCCTCCAGCTGGGGTAGAGTTTTACAGGAATTAACTAGAATCTAGATGATAAAGTAGAAATGTGTAAACTTTGACAAGAGTGTATATATATATATATATATATATATATATATATATATAAAATTATGTAATGATTAGTCAAAAATATATTTGAAATTGATTTGAAACTGCTTAAGATATGCATCGATGTAAAAAAAAATATTATGGAAATTTGTATTGATAACAGTCAGATCTATTTTTATGTTTTGTTCTGGCAAAACACTGATGAGACAAAATTTTATTTAAACAGTGAAAATTAGTAATTTTCATGTTTGTTGTAAAGTTTCAAAAGATGTTAAAATAAAAACAGATTTTATTATCTGCCCCCGTCGCAACTCTGTCAGACACGTGCCCGACTTGTGACAAAAGCAGGGCTGACTACGCACTCTGTTCATGTCCAGCAGCGGCTACTAACCAGGTCTTGCAACACTGTTGTTCATGTGTCACGTATTACTATAACACATACAGTGGAGTATCCATAAACAAGTTTAAGTTGGTTTATCCCTTTCATCCTGTACTGTCTCCCAAATAGACTCATGTGTCACATGAATACGTGTATGCATGTCTCACCTATCAGGTAACCACTTGGGTATTCCATCTAATAGGTGTTTGGTGGCGACTAAATGTCAACATTTCATGCCTCGACCCCCCTCCCGTCGCGCATCTTGTTGTGTCTGAGCAGCTCATCAGATGATGTGACAGCAGAGGCCGCGTGCCGCTCTCCAGACCCGTGGCGCCATTAATCTTGTATAACAGCCTCTCACTTTATCTGTGTGATCATTAGGCATAGTTTAGCATGATCATCACTCTGTGGAAATGAGCTCCTGGAGGTTGCTTCCATTATTCATACCTACATGTGAGCAGGCTGGCGCCCTATTTTTGGTAATGAGCTTTAATGAAGTCAGGCCATATTTAGGTGCCGTGCTCTTAATATGTCACTGTGGTTTCATTGACCTTTTTTTTTTTTTTTTTTTTTTTAAATAAAGCCTTTCGTTATCTGATTAATACGATCTGTGTGATTCAAACTTTGTGTAAGAGATGTCAGGTGTGATTTGGTAATTTTCTCTCTGAGCTATTGTTGTCATTTGATTAACTGAACTTTGCATTCAAGTTGTGTTCTGCAGCTTGTACAACATTTGGTCCAACAGGGTTTCAAAAGGATCAATAACTCAACTTGTAGACAGCTTTTGCCCGAGGCCTCTATTTCTAATAGCATTCCTGATTAATGCTGAAGGTGCATACTTTCAAGTTCCATTTTCAGCCAGTGATTTACATTTATCATTTTTAAAAGGCCTGCTCAAGCTCCTAACAAGACAGATTTGGGCATAACATAAAAGCTTTTTCAAACCTGTTGTGTGTATCCCATCCATCTTTGGGCTGGCGACTGTAAATATTTGAGCCATGACCCACAGAGTGGGCTCCTTTTGTAGCATTGTGACGGCCTCGGAGTGAAATGACATGCCTTCCAGTCAAGCGTGACTCTGTGGTCTGATGCAGCTCATGTAGCAGGCGCTATGCTGTACGAGCCGCCAGGGTCATTACATCACAGGCCCACTCAAGCTGCTCACTCGTTGCTTGCTGATGAGGTTGCGGTAAATGTCTCTAAATGCCAACTTTCTCGCACTCTCTCTCTCTCATCACATTGACATGCACTGGACTCCAGTGTTTTGTGTTGTGTTCTTTATATGGTTCCCTGATGATGATCTGTCATTCTAATCTAATCTAATCTATCAAACCATGCAACATCATGTTGTCTGCATAAAGATCCACAGTGAATAACAATGCTTTATAGGTCTGAGATAAGACATTTTGGATATAAAATCAATGGCGAAAACGGAGCAGCAGAATGCTCGGCATGCAGCCCGTATCAGTGATCAATGCGGAGTAGAGTGAAGATGCAGCTCAGACGAACACAATATTCCCATAGCAATATCAATGAGGGACAACATTGATTTACCGCCATCAATAAACTGGGCAACAAACTTCTAAATAATAAATTACAAGATTTGCTATTGATCATCTCCCGTGCAAGCTGAGCTTATCTGATTAACCAATATTGAAGCGAAGATTTGCAAACTGCCCACTGCAGTGAAGCACACCACTGAGAGCGCCTGTTTAGATTTCATTGGACTGTGTGTATATTAACCTGCAAGGGGATAATTTGGGCTCCTAAAGATCATAATTAAAGAAAAAAAAAACAATGAATTAAAAGCCCATCATTCATGATCATCTAAAAAAATATCTGCAACGAGATAAAAATCTTGGATTTTTATTTCCGTATGCCTCGAAACCTAAGCGCTCTACTCACTGGCCACACCACACAGTAACCCTCAGAGATGTGTTCAAAAAAGCTTCTGTTGCAGATAATAATCATCTCTTTTGTTGAAGGTATTAATGTGATAATTGTTGTGTTTCTATGTCCTAGTGATGGTGGTGGCAGCATGCGGTTCTCATGGGCTGACTGAATCTTGTCTCTGGCCCTCTTGTATGGGATTTACCTGTAGATGTTCACTGGATACTTGGGTGGCATTTCTTCTGGGTCCTTAAACATCTTTCCAAAGACTAGAAGACAACATATGTTTCAAGGTGAGCAGGAATGATTGTTTGTGTACATTACATGGGCATTTGTTGGTGCTTTAATCCGTCAATGAGTTCTTGTCAGTATTTCAAGACCACCCAGTTGGTCCTAGTCAGCCAAACGGTGCAGAGAACAGAACCGAGAACAGAATGTTAGTTACATATCTCAGTTTGATTAAGCACAATTACAAACTAAACATGTGCATAATTATCAATACATAGAAATGAATTAATTTGAGACTGATTTGAGCAAATGGGAACAAAGTGGCGTGCATTGCTCAGCTGCAGCAATCAGAGGAGCTGTTGTCTCAACTACTTTGCCATAGATTAATGATTCATTAACTTGCCCATCCCTATCTCCACCCGAATTGATACTTCTCCGACAGTATCAGTAAAAATTCAGCGTTAGTTTGAAATTGTGGCTGTACCTATTGAAATGTCCAAACGGTTAATTGACAAGGATAGGGTGACTTGTTTGGATCAGGGGCAGGTCAAATGAGGTAGCTCATCAGTTGCAGCTCATAATTATGTGACACGCGTGATACACATGCTCGCAGCTCTTCACAGTGCATGAATGCAACCTACAACTTCACCTCCATCTTATTGAAATGCAGAGTTTTAGCTTTATTTCTTCCGCGTCTTTAAGATCCTTCCAAGGCCAGCTCTTTGCAATTGGAAAGAGCAACCAGTCTTCTTTATATTTCCCGGCCGAGATTATTTGATACGAGTTTAACATAAGGTCACTCAGGGGCTGCCTTTTGTGCTATATAACCTCCAACGAGACATGAGAATAAAACGCACATCGAAAAAGATTGTACTTTTTTTTTTATTTATGATGTCTGGTTCCTGAGCATGTGGGATTTACCTCATGCATGTGTTCCACTGTGTCCTCCAGTAAATTCTATAACTTTCCCAATAAATGAGTCTCTCATGCATGAACGTACATTCTTCGCCGATGTGTCATGTTTTGTTTAGGAGTGAGCCTCAATAAATTCTCTTTATATGCAACTAAAGCTCGTTTTAAAGTGACATTTATGTCCCTTGCCCTTTTGTTCTCCGGATCTAGCATGTTCGCCAGCCTGCCTCTATCACAATGTGTGATCTGTTCCATCGAGCTGTGAGACAGGTGCCTCTTTTTTTTTTGTTGATGCAGCTCTTCCTATCATTCAGTACCACTTCCTGTCTGTGTGGCGGATCCGTGCCAGCTGTCCTTGGATGCATGCATATGCGCCCAGACCATTAGCCGAGCCTAGAGCAGCGATGCTGACGTAGTACAGTCTGCGTAACAGACCTTTCTGCATTCTGTCAGTTGCGTCTTTTAATCTGGGGAAAAACAACCAAGAGAGACTGGGATCATTTTTTTTTTTCATTTAAGCCAACGCGGTGTGAAATGCAGCACTTGCATCTAAACCTTATGAATCTGAATGCTAGGTATGTAACAATACTTGAGATGATATTAATGATATTAGTAGATGGATATTAAGCATTACAAAGCATTAAAACCCCTTCCACCGATAGAGGGCAGTATTCCGTTTCACATGTTGCAATTCCAGACGTACGGTCAAAATTGTGTGTAAATATTTTATACTGGGGGAAGTCATGCCAATACAAAGATAATGCATGCTATTAATATTTGTTATCATATTAATCTCGAACAATTTCCTCATTCATTTGCAAACCAAATGTGTATATTGATAGACTATCCCATTTTCCCAACTTATTCCCAAAATGTTTATTATTATAGTTGTAATTTGTTGTTGTGTGGAACTGTATTGCATCATACTTGAATGGTTCTGGAATTTTTTTTCTAGTATACTCAATGTTAAGGGGCAAGAGATCAACAGTGACTACTAGTTATAAATTGGGGACAGACTATGTAATTAGCAATTTTAATTTGCCGTATTATAGCTGTAATTCTCACGGGACCCAATATATTTGACCAGTAACTACTTTAATGTTTAAATGTTATTTAAACTCTATATTAGTTTTTTTGTTTATCAAGTTCACTCTCATTCCAGGCTGCTTTTGTCAATTAGTTGAATCAAATCCATTTAAAATGAAATTCTGAATTAAAATCTAATCATTCATAAAGCAAATTCTTATAAAAAACTCAATAAATCAACAGTCAGTTTGCATTGAACAAATATACACACATTTATTTTGAAAGTATAAAATTTCACACTATAAAGGCCACTTTTCAGAGTAAATTGCCAACCTCTCTGTCGGGCTTACACAGGGAACAATCTTGCCCCTGATACTGTCTGTGGCAAAACATAAGAATTGTTCTACTCCACCACAGAAATGGGTTGGCAAGAACTGAATAATTTACGCTTTCCAAGTGAATGAATGGCAGGAGAGTGACAATTCCTGATTTGTACAATCCAGCCAAGGAGCAGGAAATCCCGACACTTCTCTCGCTTTATTACACCGGCGTGCAGGCACAGCTTGACGTTACAGGCACTGTTTGCCTTCTACTGGGAGACTCAAAGTGGACATTCTTTACAATGGCACCACTAGAGGATCCCGGCGGTGGGAACGTCCACGACCAGGGTGGTTCGTGCTGCACACCTCACTATTTGTTGCCGGCGGGTTCACTGCAGATCCGCTGAGGTGTCCAGAGAGGGCGAGCGATGCGTTCACATTCCTACGCTCGCCCGTCAACTGTGATGTGGCACCCGCTGAGGTAGAAGAGTTGAACCAAAAAGACTTATTTTCAAAGTATGAAAATGAGTAACAGTCACAAAAATAAACTTAAGAGTGGAGTCATGAGAAGGAGAAAATAATGTCACATTTCAGCACAAACAATACATAGACCGCTTCTGACTTTGTTCACCTCGCAGGCAAAATGGCGCTTTCACAAATAGTTAAACGGAACCGTCGGACCTACAGTGGGACGCCGCTCCCTCCGGTTAGGGTGAAATTGCTCTCCTCCCCAACCTCAAAACCTCTACCCAAGTGTGCAAATGACAAAACATAAGTCAACAAAAATGGAACTATAGCAGACACTTGTCAGAGAGGGCACATTCCCACAGATGGTACATCATGTTTCTCTTCCATACTAAAAAGTAAACTTATCACGTCCCTTTTGAAGGCTCAGGTCTCCCCTGAAGGCTGGAATGGGTGAAGCAAGCTCAACTGGCCTCCCTGGTAGAGTACAAGGCTCTGCTGCAGGGTAAGCAGCCCGCCCCCCCAACGTAGACTAGGACCAGCTGCTGTCCGTCAAATCCGATGTCCCCTTACGGGTGATGATGCTTTCTGTCGACTTGAGGAGGCGCTCTAGACACGGCGCGTTGATTTTACCCGGGGGAGGCCCTCTGGGCACAGAGTCTGTGTTAGCGGGGCTATCTGTGCTGGAGGACACGGCGCTGTCCTGCGTTAGGTCTCTCATGGACGCCACATGCCGGGGGGTGGCCTGGGCCTGCTCTGCTGTTGGGGAGCAGATGGGAGACGTGTGGAGCCATTTCAGGTTGCTGGCTGAGTAAGGTCCGGGAGGTGTGAGGTCGGTGACTCGCAGCGGTTTGGCGGCCACCGGAGTTTCGCTGATGGTGACGGGGTTCATTGCTGCAGTTGTTGGTGTCACTAGGGAAAGCTGTGGAGGAAATAGAGATCATGATATAGATTTGGTTAATCGATATGACAGTGTTATTCTATAGAATGTGTCCCATTGATTGTGTAAAAGAGAAATGGAAAGTAATTTGTCAAGATAAAAATGTACCAAGTCATGCCAACCGTAGATTTTGTCTAGATGTTAGAGACATGACTTGCATGTCTGGTCTCATCGGTTTGGTGGCTTTAGCAGGAAGCAGCATTCCGTGCACTGCCATGACTATACCAGTATAAGTCTGCTCATTGCCTTTGACTTTTTCTTCTGGTTTCTTTATCAAGATGTGCAAATTTTGGGACATTTTGGGGGAAAATCAATTAACCATAGTAAGCACATCTCGACAAGCCTTGAGGCGGAAATAATCTTTTCGGCCAAGCTAGTCATAGAAATGACCATACAACGATGAAGTTAGATATGGATTGCGTTCAACTAATTATATTTAAAAAAAATAAAATAAAATGAAAAATCTAAAACATCGCAACGAGGTGCAGTAACCAGTCTCCCACATAAATTTCCTTTCCTTATCACGGTTAAACAGTAATCTATCGGTCAATTAATCTGGTATTAGAGTCACATTGCTACTTGCAAATAAAGTCTAATTGACTATTATCCGTTTTCATGCTGGCTTTGTTAAGTTCTACAGGTAGTTGCCAACTTTTTGGGTTTCATGCTGAGATTCAAGAAATCTGCTGAGTGTTGAGCTAACCCAAGCAGCCAATGAAGTCAAAATGATCCGTTGAAAGGTGTAAACAATCTTTGCCCTCGTGACACGGTCTGCAATGGTTGGCATCTTTCACAAAATATTTGTTATAGTCTATCAACGTCGTTACCCAAGAGAAGTTGGGAAACGTGTAAAAACACGAGGGTGTGTTACACCTTGGCAATAGAATGTCACAGAATGTTCTGACCTTTATTATTCCCTTAGGGACACGCCTTTAAAATTACCTTTTCTCCTCTGCGATTGTTCACATGGAACACGAGACTTTAATACTGTACGCCAGTAAAAATAGCTTCCAATCCTCCCTTAACGGTTTTAGACCAGTGATTGAGTAATAATAGAATTTTAATCCCCATTTCCCTGTGTTGCCACCATATGTTATTGACAGCAGGGTTCTTGAAATGAAACTTTTTTTTTTTTTTTGTGCAATATCCAAAGTGTACCTTCAGTTTCTTGGTAGGAACGGCTTCCTCTGTGTGGGTGACAGCCAGTTGTTGCTGGGGGTTTACATTAGGGAACCAACTCTTCAGCATTTCCTCCATTTTAAGGATTATACTAATGTATTTTTCCCTGAAAAAGAAAGAAACAAAGAGAGTGAGGGAAAAACATGATCATCTATGAGCTATGGTTGCATGAATCTGAGAACTCTGCCTGAAATCTTGCCAACCTCCGCGGGGAAATCTTATCTCTCTGTTAAGCTCACACAGGAAATATGCACTCTCAAAGAGGCAAGTGAACAATTACGCTCTTATAAAAAAAAAGCGTGCGCTCCATGCGTGGGGAGGAAAATTCTCCTTGGTACATTTCTCACGTTTGGCTCTCACACGTGCCCTCGTGTATAACAGTTCCACTCGCCTCTAAATTTAAAGCACCAAAGCCGCGATGCTTTCCAACAGCGTCACCATGAAAATAAACTAGTGGCCGTGACGCATTTCTCATCGGAGGCGGGCAGAACGTGGCGGCTCTTTAATTTCCAGCCCATCAAAACCAGATGGTGGGCAGGGATTAGCCAGTGTCATATGATCAGGACCTTCTTTCCTTACTCCTTTCAGAGCATGTTAAATTCATGTGAAAGATTATCTGTAACAGTGACAGCTAAAAAAGTCACTTTGATCCTATCTGCCATTGTGTGGCTGTTGGAGGTGCCAGCTGGCAGCGCCGAGCCGGCACAGAGGGGACGTGGGGGACAAGAGGGGATTTATAGCCACCTTCCAGACTATCTACAGGGAGGCTACCACACCCACTCTTTGTCTCCCTGATGACGGCGGCAGCTGGCAGCTGAAGGCACCAATTAGTGTGTGCTCACTAAAGATGATGTCAGAGTACCAGCACTGGCAGCACGTTGCATGCAGTATGCTAATTAGGCCGCTGTTTCATTCTTTGACAGTCAGAGTAACGTATTGTTACGGAACTGCTGCTTATCATTCAAATGTACTACTTGTTGTTCATTTGAATTTGACTGCAAACAGCACTTGCGGACAGCAAAAGGTATATATTTTTTTTTATTTACTTGGGCAGTGATTATATTTACCAGTTTTTGGTCTCTGGCTCAATGAAAAAGCCAACATTTTTGGATTATAATAGGGTGTTTTTAATATATTTATGTATGATCATTTAATTTGCATCACACATTTGCGTATTAGGTACCACCCGTACATTCCAATAGCACTCAAATCAGAGCTGGATCAAAACCTTTGCTTTTACAAAGATCATTTTTTATATGTAGTCATTTAAAGGTTTTTTTTTCTTTCTGCTCATAAATGCACCTTAAAGTCCACTTTATTTAGATCTTTTTCTTATTGAGCTATATGTTGTCACATTTGGCCACTGTCCACCTTTAAACATGTACATCCATTTCTTTTCAATCCTCCTTTTCTTTGTTTTTGTGAGGGGAAAAGCATTTGGAGAAATCTCCTTTTCATTCAACATTTTTTCTCTTAGTCACATCTATTGTTTGTATTGTACTTTCACAACATACCGAATTTCCCAGAGGAACCAATGAAGTACTGTGGTTACTGTATCTCTCATGAAACCAAATAGGTACCAAAACAATAGAAATGCCTTTCTTTGAAGTCTAAACCGAACATTGTTATCTTTGTAAAGCCAGATTTTGTATAGTCTCTTATATCGGATCGTATTGGATTGGGCTTCATAATGCGGAAACAAAAACAAAATTAGAATACCCAGTAACAGACACGTACAACAGCATGAAAATGTACTGAAATGCTCTGTTTCAAGGAGTGGTGATCTCACATGCCATTAGAGCATCTAATCAAGCAGAGGCTCGAGTGCCGCTCCCACATGGAGGCTTATTCATTTTTAACGAGATGCCCGACTGCAGCGAGACCCTGCAGTCTCTGCAGTAAATTTATCCTGAATGTGAGTGTGGAGAGGAGAGGGCGGGCGGGTTATAACCCGCTGTGTGCCATGTGTTGCAGCCATGTTGGAATCGGGGGTGGCAATCACAATTTCTAGAAGTTTCCATCAGTTGTGTAATCCTAAGTAGTACTTATTATTCAGCTTTCAGACCGGGAAGGGAAGGGAAGTGGATATTTGCAATTCCATTTTTATTTAGTTCATTATTTAGGCAATTATAATCACTTTTTTAGTGACCCACGTTATTCGTGAATTCTCACTCATTGTGCAAAATGCGCTATATAAATAATATTGTATTGTATAGACTTTATGGTGAAAATCATCAATCCATTAATTCCCCCAATGAACAGTTCACATAAGGCCCACCATGTCCATAGGCCCATACTTGAATGAGTTTTGTGTGTGGGGAGAACTAGACCCCATCACGCACCTTCAGAATGAGAACAGAGTGTGTGAGCCAGCTTGGCTCTCAGGTCCAAATGACCTCTGACTTCACAAATTCACTACAAATCCCACAGGTGCACTCCAAATTCTGAGAAAAACTCTTCCCAAAATATAATGGCCTTTGTATTTTTGTCTATATAGTGAATATAAACAAACATTGCATATTAAAACAGCTTTGTTACATATGTTTAAGTATTTATGTGCAAGTTGAGGACACATACCCCAAGTAAGGGTTTTGTAGAACACCCAGGATCCTTTGGATTCGGTCCATGGCAACACTCTCTTGGAAACTGCTGAGTCCTGGAGAAGGAAAATGTTGTAATACATGAGCAGAGTTGACGGCAGGACAAAGCAAAGTGTGCAGTACAGATGGCTTCCTTAAAATGTGCATTGGTGTGTGTGAGTGTGGTGTGTGTTTATGCGATCAAAACAGACTCCTCCTCTCTCTGAGGCTGGGTAGTATAGGGTCACACGAGGTTTTGGGATCATAAAGTGAACAGGCTGTCTGAGCATGACGTGATCCTTCCTCGCGCAGGACTTTTCAGTGCCTATCAGACCAATAATTAAGAGTGGCTCTCGCCCTGTACAAATGTGGCACGCTATGTTCTCACTCCACTTCGCCAGGCATCTCATTTACAGCGATGGCTCAAGTGTGACATTGCCTGTTGTCAAGTTGCTAAAAAAAAATGTGAAAGGTGTTATTTTTTTGCCTCCCCACGTGAGGTCATTTTGAGAGAGTTACTTTTTAGTTAAATATGTGGTGCACAAATGTGTATATATTTGTTAAAATATTGCACAAATGAGTTGTCAAAACACACAAAGAGAGGACACTTACTTTCTCGGTATCTCCCTGAACGAAGGCCATTCAAGATTGACGAAAGTGGTTGAATGTAACATTGCAGCTCCATGCACTGAAAACAGTAACAAATTGGTTTTAAATTAATGTCTTTAGCCTCATATCCACAAAAAAACAAAAAAAACGTTTTGGTACGGTTCATGTTTCAATCATCTTGCCTCATTAACATGACTTAAGAATTTGTTGGATAAGGTGGAATTGATGGGCTATACTTGAAATTCTCAAACTAGTATTGGTCTAAAGAATAACATGACGTGTACTGTGAGAAGTTAAACTTCATCCATGCAACTCTGGTCTTAATCTGCTCAATATAATCCTGACATCAAAACTACAATTCAGATTTACGGATAGAAATTGCAGTGCTATGATACCTAAAAGGTGGAGCTAGACCCACTGCAGTCTGTCAATAATTCATAAAAATCATCACTACCGTGCAGCAATGGGGAAGCAGCGTTAAAAGCTCGAAATGCATCTAACAAACCATGCAATTTAATGTGCCAAGAACAAAGAACCCACAATGCTCGATGTTCTCCATAGTTGTCCTGTCCTTTGTTTACTGTATTGACGTGGTCTTGATGATTAACACTATTAATATGTAATTAATATACTATTGGGATATGATGTCATTCTGTTCATAAAGCAGACATTGCTAAATCCATTGAGCATTCGCAAAACCGGATGTAAACAAGCAAGACCAGGGTTGACTGTTCCAACCTGAACTCTGGCAAGCTCAACTGGTTTGTACCACTTGGATGAAATGTGGAATAAATTAATTAAAGTGAGGCTTTTAATGGCTATTCAGTTTAAACAGTTAACAGTTGCTAGACATGACTCAGCCCCTGTGTCTCCGCCCCTTGTTCTGTGGATAGGATTTATAGCAGAAAACATGACTAATTCTGCTGACACTGGTGAGTTGAGTTGGGTCTTTAGCGCGCATCATGCCATTCATGAGGCACTTGTAAAAAAGTCAAGCATTTGATACTGGTCAGAGGGCACGGCCCAGTTTTGCTGACACCAACCTGTGGGAGTCTGACGCGATTGAAGGAGGTGCTCACCTTTCGGGTGAAAAGCCGTCCCTTCTCGGACTGACTGGAAATGATACGTCCTCCCTCCTCTTCCGTGAAGCTGTGGCGTCGCTTCGTCTTCTCGCCTTGTTGTGTTTTATACAGTTCAATGTTGTTCCTTCCCCATGCTTCCTTGCAGCTGGAAGGAGGCCCCCTTGAGGACGCCTCGTGGCTCCAGCGGCTGTCGGTCAAAGGAGCATCCGACTGGTTGTGAGACCTCTCAGACTCCTGTTCACTAGTGCTGTCCTCAGTGTCGCTAGCAAGCCAGTCAATGGAGTTGTCCGAATCTGTAGCAGACATCCTTGGCTGCAGGTTTTAACTATCATTGACCATCACTGACCTGAAAAGGAGAGTTGCTTTTAATATCATCAAACAGTACAATATTCTTCCACTATATCGCAATTGTATCGATTCAGCATTCGCAAATTCACTTTCGATGTTCTGATTCATGGGTCTTTCCGGTATACAGATAGCCTGACTTTTGAGTTGTACATCTTCACTGTTGTGCCGTAACTGCAGAATTGCAATGTAATTAAAATCCGTATCCCACCGAAGAGGCAAATGCGCATTCACGTCAGGATTTGTTCAAGGTTGCAAACATTTGCCACATGTTCTCCAGACGTTCGCCAACTGACAAGAAAATTACAGGTGAAGGTCTGCCGAACATTTACGAACTTGTACGTAGGATACACGTTTAAGAACATGAAAAAGAGGTCCATGATTGACTCCAGTAATAATAATTCCCACAGAGCAGAGAGAATCTATTCTTATATTGCTGTACGCTCTTTTTTTATGTGTAGAAGGAACAGCTGTATGTGATGTCGGTTAGTGCCTTGCATTGCCGAGCTCAAAAACTGATCACCTGCAGCTTGTACTTTGCAGCCTGCAGTCAACTCGAAACCTGCCTTTGAGCAGTATAGCGTCGCTTCCTTCTTTCCTTAACATTGCACAATACAGAACAAACCATGTTTGTTCATTTTCTTCCCTGTCAATTTGAAATAATGTCCTGGTTTTGTATAAAGGCAATGAAAATTTGGGTACAATTTGTATTTATGATTATTATTTTTTAATCTGATTCATGGATTATTCTGAAAAAAAAACTAAGCGATAGATGAATCCATTATTAAAATAATGGTTTGTGAGCATCTCTAAAATGTAAAACTGTGCAGCTAATCCATATGATCGGAATCGGCCGTTCTCACTCATGGTTGATTGTTTTGGAATTAGCAGCATAAAACCCTAATTACGGTAATATCTTTGCTAAGTTCCATGCCAGTGTATGGTATTTTGCCATTGTTAGCAACTTAGCATTAAGCAAGTGGACTGTCATTGGAGGAAATTACAATGGTTGAATATTTAAACTTTTAAATATACAATATTTAACGCCTTTTTGTTTTATGAGTCACTTTTCCAGTAAACTTCAGTTGGGAGTGACAAACAGCTTGAGGCAAGCTCTCTTATTTCAAGAAGTGTGAGAGCAGGCGTTAATAAGTTCAAATATGTAGGAGGGTTCAAATTTAAAAAATGTTTTTTTATGGTCTGCACAATGCGGATTTTCATCTTTTGCGGGTGGGTTTGGAATGTATCCCCCCCCCCACACACACACACACGATAAATAATGGTTTACTGTAGATGAAGCCAAAATGTGTTCGACATGAATTCTAAAACTGGATGAATCGACCCCCCCATCTCCAACTCACATGAATACAAAGGCAAGCTTGAGCAGATGGTGATGACCACATTCACCTGTTTGTTTTGCAGACTTAACACCTGAGCCAGTAAACACACAGATGAGTCTGGCACTCGCACAAAAGCCCGCACAGCAGTCCTGCGCATCCCACAAATTTTCCAAATCATTGTCATGGTGACCTGACACATTCAGCCTCAGTCAGCAGGCCTACCAGCTGCTTGCTTGCTCTGCACTCATTCATAAAACATTGCTTGTTTTTTCAAGGAGAGGGCCAGGGGTCTGCCACCATGGTGACCAGTGGCTCAGACGGCTGAACCCCATCAACACATGTGACCCTCAGAAGAGTTTACAACAAGACGATAGTGAGACAGTCTCAGAATATCGCTTTTTGGTGCCTCTGTTTGTCTCTAACACGTTTCCTCAGTGATTAGCAGATCTCTCGTCATGTCCAGGAAGCAAAAGAAACATTTTGAGCACACAGGATTATTTTGGGGTAGGCGAGAATGCTTTTGCTTCAGCCATGTCTCTCACTTCCTGTGAAATTTGTTGGGAAAGAGAGTTAATTGTGCCCTGGTTCTTTGTCCCCTATGCTCTTATCTTGTAAATGATGTGGGAGGAGCAAACATCTGCAGATTCTACTAGAGTAGACAAACCAAAAAACATAAAATGACCTGAGAAAATGTTTGGGCAGTGGCCAGGTTGCTGCGCAACAAGCCAAACAGCTGCGCTGGACAATTGAGACAGAAATCAATTGATATCGCATTTTAGACAGATTAAAACCAGAAAATGTTCACTCCCAAGGCCAAAGAGACATTATAAACTACAGAGTAACAGAGGACACACATTCACACCATGCCCTTGTGTCAAAGTGTCCGCCACCGCCTACATAGTTTAATCTCATTTAATCCAATAATGCTTGACTATAATCCTCAACGTCTGTACTATAAATTAGGAAGAACCAAATTGGGGAAAGATAAAACTCTTTTAATGCCTTTGAGACATTAATTAAGGCTACTGTGATGCATTTAATTTTGGATTGGTTCACACACCTGGCACACGTGTCAAATTGTGCATGTCCTAGCCAAATTAAAAGTACAACACCGTAAAACCAATACATATCTAAAATTAAGTACGGAAAGCTCTTTAAAACCACATTCAAAATCTGCATTTACCTGTGGATGTGGGGCCCTCCATTGAGATGCCCACCACTTATAACACATAAAGAACAATTACTACGTTTAAAATGAAAACAAACCCGCACAACGTTTCCTCACCAAAAGCAAAAAGCAAAGGTAAATGAGTTCCTATCGACAGATGTTCAGACACAATGAACTTCCTCATCAGTGGCACACGTAAATTTGGCAACACGCGCACTGAGATTATACAATAGAAAATCACACAAAGACACACAATGGAAGAAAGTATTATATTCAAACTACCCCAGCACGCGTCCTGATAATCATTCTACTACACCCGGCGTTTGTCTTGAATGCAGTGAATTTTGACTCAATAATTCTAACACATTTTGTTCGCCTGACAGCGATGTTTGAACGTGTGTTGCACATGAAGTGGACACGTACCTTCCCACTGTGGAGCGGACCGGTCCTAGGCTGTTCCTTTGTTCAGCGGCGTGAATATCGCGCGTCTTCCGACCCGGAGTTGAGCAGACGTGCTATACGTGCTCGGAGCGAATGCGGAGGTCTTGAGACCCAACGAGTAGCCCGTGTTGCTTCTCCCGAGACAACGTGTCTGCGGGGGCGGGGTCATGGGCGGCCGACTCGCCCATTTGCTCCGGCGGAGGGCCCGGCTGACAAATGGGCTCGTTGGCTGTGAGCAGAACTCGCGCGATAGGCTAAACCGGTTTACATATGTAAATGAGATGCAAATGAGACAAACACGTGAACACGCGGCTCGGTTTCGTTTCAGCTGGGCGAAAAGTCAACCTTTTTTTTTTTTTTTTTTTTTTTTTTTTAGGAAGGGGGCGGGGGGGGGGGGGGGGCATTCCAGAAGCGTTCTTTCTCGTTATGTCATCTGGACACCATGATGGCTGGCTTTGTGGTGCAGACTTTTAACTGCATAGTCAGCAAGTTAAAGAACGACTAGTATTAGTAAGAGTTTGCACATTTGAATTAGCAAAACAAACCACCTCTTAGTTAATTTCACACTTCAGTAATTATATGGTTATTGCATTTAAAGGGACATATTGAGGAAAATGTACCTTTTACGAAAGGTAAATATAAAATACGGTAACAATAATATTCATCCATCCATCCATTATCCAAACCACTTATCAATCGCGAGGGCGAGCCCTGTCTTTGGGCTGTTGGGCGGGCGCACCCTGAACTGGTTGCCAGGCTATCACAGGGCACACATAGATAAACAACCAATCTCTCACAATACAGGGGTGGCAAAAATACTCTTTTTGTATAATAAAGTAGACGTATAATAAAGTAAAACAGCTGCACAAAAATAAGTATTGAGTCAAATGTAAAGAATACTGCCTCTGAAATATACTATCGAACAAAAGTAACAATTATTGTCTTATTCAGAATATCCCCATTCTGTAACTTGACAGAAAAAGGCTCTCTGCACACAATCTACTTTTCCCCTTTTATTAACTTGCATAGTCCTCATATTGAGTTAGGGGGAATCATTGACCACACTATGAAAACAACATGCTACGATAGCTTTGCAAACAACAAACCTAAAATGCTTGATGATATCTGAAAATAATTCATCTTAAATATATTTTTTTTTTTTCACAATAGCGATAGGATATTTGAACACCAGATGTCAGAGGTTATTTGGTGCACTTAGGGCGTTTTCTTTTACACAGACCCTGCGCACATTTGGTGGCAGAAAGTATACTAATCTTTTGACCAATTAAAAGCAGATCGAAATTGGGACGCATTTGGTGTATCGCGATCTTGGTCAATTTGATCGAGGTGTAAGCTGACAGATTCAGATCTCCAAGCACCCATTTCACAGCAGCCAACTACGCTTCATTGCAAGTGGATTTCTTCTTGCAGTTCAATCTCCTGCATGGACTCCAACGAATCTGTTTATATTTCCACCATGCAGACTTAGCATGTCCTGCTCTGGTCCTCGAGGGCCGCTGCCTTGCATGTTTATGTTTCCCTACACCAACACACCTGAGCTTTGAAGAAGCCGATAACCTTCCGGATCACTTGAATCATGTGCGTTGGAGTAGCGAGACATATAAAACATGCAGTACAGCGGCCCTCGTGGAACGGGTTTGGACACATATGATGTAGCACGTGCACCTCTCCTGCACTGAATTTGAGACCGGGAAGCTGGTCAGCTGTGTTCACTCCCACAATGGCGCACAAGCCCCTTTCTAACAGCATGCGTCTACGAAAATTCCAAAGGAAAGAAAATTCCACCCATGTACACATGTACGCATTGCGCTTTGTCACACTCCACAAACGAGCAAGATGTCAGCTAATAACAAATAGAGGGAATATTTATTTTTTTGTCACAAGCGTGGCCTTGGCGGAGGTTTGTGTGCCACTCTGTTCCACTTTATATTTTGCGTTTAAGCGCAACACCTTAATATATCTGCCTGCCCGGATAAAAAACCCTCTCAGTGAGGTCAGACGAGCATGCCGAGCCCGGAGGCACAAGTGAGTCATGAAGACTCTCTCTGCAAACGTGATCACGTGCGCCTGAGATAACACCAAGTCAAACACCAGCCTCATGTCCTCGGCTCCCATGTTTGGCGTAACTAAGCTAGTTGAAGAATGTGTCTCCCTTCGTGCTGCATGTGAGCACATTAAAAGCAGAACGACATCTGGTAATTAGACTTTTGACAGTATTTTGTGGCCAAGTTGTTTATTTGATGGGACTCTCCAAAACCATGTTTGCAAGTTGTTCAATTCAGGTTTGCCCAGAACAGTAGCTTTCATTGTGGAATGATAAACTCTGATCTGGCTTGTGTTTCCACTGCTGTGCAGACGGGTGGAGAGTTGACGATAGCTGCGTCAGTCGTGACGTCATAGCAGTGTGACGCACTAAAACTTCAATGGGGTCAACAAAAAGGAGGAATGCGGCACAATACAGTGCTGCATGCTCATATTTTCAGTGAAAATCAAATTGTTACCTTAATCAATTGCTTGCAATGAACTGCAATATGTCTGGTACCATCCTATTACTGGAAGGGTGCCCCAAAAGTTTCTTTCTTCCCCTGATGACGTCTTTAGGATTGTCCTGTCCTGAACTGAACTGCACCACACTACTATGAGTTCCAAAAGCCACACGCCCACAGACGTCATTTTAAAGCCGGATGCATCATGGCACAGCCAGCCAACTCTTGTTGATTTTTAATTGTACTGTGAGGTGGTTTTACATGGTTTCCCGTCGTTATGCCGTCCAAGCCCAGATCCTCCTCTGAACGCAGACTCTGTGACGACACAGAGCTTCCGAGAAAACTCTCATTTCCCCTTTTTGTCTTCAAGGCCTCCAGCACACAGCGAATGCATCATTCCTCTCAAAGCACAGGAAACAAGACATTTTGGATCAAAGGATCGGTTCAAGCACATGCATGAGCCACTTCAATGCAAGGGTCAAGAATAAATGGGTCTGTCTTTGGACACTGACTGACTCCCTATTGTACTTTACAATTTACAGTGGCGAGTGCATATATAGGACAGACATTGGCTACTAAACAGCTTTGGAAAATGACTCTTGGTGAACTTTTTGTTCAAATTAAGTTCTAGCTTGTGATAAGATTCTCTACCCACATTGAGGACACATTTTCAAGTCACTCCAGTGTCAAAACTGGTGATGGGTAAAAAACAAAGTGGTCAGTCCCATACTACCCTTTGGTACCCTTCCTCTGGAACACTAGCTGCAATGGAAAAGTACCTAAACAATAGAGCTAGACTGCAGTTCTGATTTATTGCCACAGAAATCCAAGCTCTATGGAGCATGAAAAACACACAATGCGCCTTTTCTCAAACAAAGAAAAGTTTAGCAACTGCTGGTTTGCAAATTGAGTACGTCTGATCTGGGGTTGCAACGGCGATGACATAATTGTTGTTTTCCTTACTGTCATCCATCCATCCATCTTCTGTGCCGCTTCTCCTCACTAGGGTCGCGGGGGGTGCTGGAGCCTATCCCAGCTATCTTCGGGCAGTAGGCGGGGGACACCCTGAACTGGTTGCCAGCCAATTGCAGGGCACACAGAGACGAACAACCATCCGCACTCACACTCATACCTAGGGGCAATTTAGAGTGTTCAATCGGCCTACCATGCATGTTTTTTGGAATGTGGGAGGAAACCGGAGTACCCGGAGGAAACCCACGCAAGCACGGGGAGAACATGCAAACTCCACACAGGATGGCCGGAGCCGGATCGAACCCACGCCCGATGCTGTCTCTCACTGTGAGGCCATCGTGCTAACCAGTCGGCCACCGTGCCGCCCCCCTTACTGTCATTTTACAGATAAAATTAAGATATTATTTTGGAAATATTTAAGTTACAACACATTATTTTGTTAACCATTTATAGGGTGAATTGAGATAGAAGCGCTGGCAGTAAAGTAAATTCAACTCACGTAACCATAAGCAGCAGGTGGGCTAATGAGGAACAATTAATCAAATAAGAGGCTTCAAGTTGATTAATTCCACTCCTTGTTGAACTTTATTGTTCCAGTAATCATAAAGCAAAGAGAATCACATGTTATGTATACAAAATAAATAAAACTTTGGCTTAGGAAAAGTCAGCATTGGTTTATGCTAACAAACAATGCAAAGCACCATTAACATGCTAACAGTTAGCATCGTAGGTCCTGTTTTCAAAAGTACCGGATATGTGAGCATGGTGGTGCAACACCTGTAGACAGATAAGAATATTCACAGATTTATCTTCTATAAAATTCTGTCTGCATGACTGTAATATAAAATGGCCGAGGCGGGCTCACCAGAGGGAGCAGCACAATGAATTGGAATGTAACATTAAGTTTCATTCTTTACATTTAGTTGAATTGTTTTATTGCTCTGTTTTTATAAAGTACAATATTATAGTGTGCTATTTTAAATTAAAAGCCACAAATACAAAAAAAAATTGCATTGTAACTGGAATGGTTGAATGCCTTTTCTGTCAATTGCAATATGAGTTTTTTGAACATGATCACAGAACAATTTAAACTCTTATCTCAAGGCACCACTCAATTCATAAAATTGACAAACCAATATAATATTTAAATAATTGCAATTTTTTTCTTTCCTATCCTAATTTTCTTATGAGGAACTTTCTTCATTTGATCGTCTGGGAGAAATCCTGGAGTTTTACTGCCTACTGGCATCCATTTTGACCTCAGTTTAAGTCAGCAAATATTATTCCTTTCCCTATAATGCCTCATGGCAACAGATGAATAAAAGGCTGAAGACCAGAGTTTCACAGCTGCTCCAATACCTTTCATCGAACGCTTGTTGGAAATGTGGCACGCGTTCGCAGCCGTGTGTCACTCACTCCCCCTTTATTGGGGGTGGGGCGATTTATTTAAATTTTGGCGTGTTCTGCTACCAGGATCCGAAATGAGTCATGCGACACAAGCTAGCACTGTGATTGTCATTTAGTCACAGAGGATGACTTGTTGTTTTGGTTCCCACAGTTGGCTGCATGCGTCTGCTTTTATTGATATAATTTCATTTTCTGAATGCGAGGCAAAGACGGACTCTCACGCCCATTTTATGACATGACAGGCATAAAACATTTGCCATGTCTTTTCATGCACATGTTCTATCTTCGCCACTCCTCTTACTGTTGCAGACGAGGCTTTTTATGCACTGTGGCCTTTTTATGTGGGGGCTGGTTATATGAATTTATGAAGTAAGTCCAAGCGAGTAGATTTACTTATGTAAAAGCTTGCAAGCAGTTTCACCTGGTTTGAACCCCCCATTCCCCCACCACACAACCTCAATGTCATAACGAGCCGCTACCTGCCAGTGTGCTGCAAGAGGATACGGGTGCATGTGTGAGAGTGTTTGGGTGCTGTTGGCAGAGGGAACATATTTTTGTGTGTGTGTGTTGTTAGCGGCAGCTGTCCACATGATGATGATCTGTGACTCAGCTCCGTGCACCCTATCTTAAGGTCGTACTCCCCACTTGTCCTCAAGTGTCATTTGGGTTGCATTTAAGATCACCTTTGGGCTAGAAGTGAAGGCGAATGGTCGTTTGTTTGTGAGATTTAATCAAATCCAAGCCAACATGACAATGTAGTCGAATGTAATTTTTAAATCGTAAGGGCTGATTTTTTTTTTATTATTATTATATTACATGTATGTTTTATTTATTTTTTTACTGTCTAGATATGATCAGTGCTTAAAAACTGCAGTTGACAAGTTTACAGATCATGAAAAGTTCAAGTGGTAAAGCCACAGAATTGTTTGCATTATTATTGTAATCAGATTTATGACTTAATTATGTTCATGCCACATTTTCTTGGGTAGAATTTTATAAAGTTGTCACAGTGAACACGTAACAGACTCTATTTTGGTAGACAGCGCATGAGTGTTCGGGCGTAAAAACTAGTGCATCTTGATTTCTGTGCCGGTTGCAAGCCTTACTTAGCGTGTTTGAGAATTTGACCACGCTGGCAATTCCGGTGGACCGAGAGCATTTTTCTTTTACACACTACTCATGTACCTGACAATTTGTTGGCTGAATGTAGACAAAATTTCCGCCCCAGAACTACTCCTAAATTGTAGCACAGGTGGCGTTCAGGCGATTTTGGTGATTTTGATCAAGATGCACTTAGTAAGATTTTGCGCTCCGCGGATGCGAGTGGTCGTTAAAAAAAAAAATCACATTTCATTCCTAAATATGACAACAGCGTGCACTGTAACCTCTGAATCATTTTAGAAACCCATCATTGAATGCATTATTATAGTTATCGTTCTTGCTAAACTGGAGGTACCCAAGATCAAAACACAATGGGTTCTGAGAAACATAATTTTCCACAGTAGTCAGAAGCTATATTGAGGGGGGGTGATTATTCATCCCCAAACTAGCGCAGCAAACTAGAATGTAAGCATAAACATGAGCGACAACAGTGTGTATCCAAGCCTCAGACACATGCTGCACGTACATGAGTTCATGCAGCCTGTCAGGTCCATTATAGCATGATTATATAATACTTTCGCTATTAAGATTGCCAGAGAGTGAAGAGCCCTCGCCATCTGCTTCAAGTCACATTACTATCCTTTGTAATATGTAATGCACATGTCTGTCTCTGCGTCAGTCGAGCATAAACTTTTGGCACTTGAGTCTCGTTTGCAAACCACATCGCTAAGCAGAAGAAATGTGACTGCATGAATGCAGTAGGGTGGGTGGTGGGGCGGTTGTAACGGAGCACCCGTGCCTGTGGCGGGTGGCATGTGTGGCTCAGCCAATCGCATTTTGGCATGCTTGTTAAAAAGGTTATGTAGTCGAAGAGAAGTGACATGAGGTGCGTTTTTGTGACTTTTAAAGGGTTGGACTATCATCTTACCCTCCTCCTGCCCTCCTCTCTCTCTCTCTCGCCCTCTCCCCCTCTCGTGGCTTCCTCCCGACCCAGCTCAGTCACATGTGACTCACCCAAGAAGGAAAACTCCTAACCATTTTCCAGACAGTTCACGTAGAGCCGGGTTACGATGGCCCGGCAAGCGAATCACTGTCAAATATTTTATGACCCTGTGTGTGCATGCGTGTTCATGCACGCGCCCTCAAATGTCTGTATGGGTGCCAGAGGCGCTCAAGCAACAGTGGGATATCTATCTGCAGGGCTGATCATTACATGTGACTCGGGTATATTTTAACTGGGTTATGTAAGTGCTCCAGCCTGTGCTCTCTCCACGCACAGATGAGAACGACGCACGATGCAGAGAGAGATTGAGAGCGCACCACAAGCCTCTTCTCCACAGCACATTGAATAATCCCCAAGCTCGGCCTGCAACTTTAACAAATTTGCCTTTTCAACGTTTCGATGAAAAGCAACCGGCCTTCTGTACTTGTGATCTCAAATGATGTAACATTTGGAGCAAGTGGCCTATGTAGAAATATTTAAGTGTGAGTGCTTATGTAACAGGATTTGTGATGGCTTTTAAAAGTGAACTTCCCAAAAGCTCTCGTTTGTTTCGCCTGCGGTTGTCATCTTGTGGCAGCGGAGCAAATACAGAAAGCCAATAATTCAGTTTTAATTGGATGCAGACAGATGATCGTTGATGGTGACTGGAGTTGCGGCTCCCTCGTGGGGATGGGATGAGATGGCTGATGACCAAAT
Source organism: Idiotropiscis lumnitzeri (assembly GCF_059441095.1). Lineage (NCBI taxonomy): Eukaryota > Metazoa > Chordata > Actinopteri > Syngnathiformes > Syngnathidae > Idiotropiscis > Idiotropiscis lumnitzeri. The sequence goes on along the minus strand of NC_142396.1, from coordinate 9,137,807 downwards.
TCATGTCCCCTGTAAAACTACCCACGCTCCCTCTGCTAGCATTTCGACGGAATCACCAAGTGGGCGTGTGAGATCTCCTCTTGAAGTGATGTGACAGCGATCAAGGCTGTTTCATAGCAATTCATTTCATATGCCTTCCTGTGTGTGTGTGTGTGTGTGTGTCCATTAATAGGCATAAGAAATTGTAGTTGTCATTGTTATTGATGTGATCTCAACAAAAGGCTTCTGTAGGATTTGGTCCTCTTCTGCAGTATCTCTCTCTGCACTATGCTCCCCGGAGTTCTCTCCCAATCTTCAAAATTAAAAAAAGAAAATAAATAAATATCTTTGAATAGGTTCCCCTCGGCAGTAGTGTGTGACTGCAAGTGACATTGCCTTCTACTGACTTGTGTCAACAATTGTTGAGGACTTTACGGTAACTGTTTAGGTGGTTAGTGGGAGTGAAGATTTAGACAGCTGGCTGTTCGTCAAACACCTTGCTCGCTTGTTGTCACATCTTCCGGCTGTCTACCTTATGAATATATAGTTGTTAACTTGAGGAAACGGCGATCACTTAAAACAAGTTAGGTGACCCTCACTACTACTCAACCACATGTTTTAAGAGGTTCCTGTTTGGGTTACAGAAACATGGTGAACAAGTGATTAGCATATCCGCATTGATTGTTCTGCGGCTCTAGGTTCGAGCCTTTTCTCTGGGATCTTTAAAACGCGCAAGTTAGTTTTGTTTGATTGTCCACAGATATGGGAGTGTGAATTTGTGTTCTGTGACTGACCTGGTAACCAATCTAGGGTGTACCTTTTGCCACTTGGCCAAAGTCAGCTGGGATAGTCAATAGTTGGATTGCATTCTTTCATTTAAATTCAAACAGGGAAAATCAGTCAATATAAATGTTGATTATATTTTGAACTCTATGGTGTTGTTGTAGCCAAGACATTAAATGAGAGAAAGAATGTCTTTATTTTTCAAGGGGCATGTTATCGTAAAGTCACAGCGTGTTCGTATTTCAAGTTTTGGAAGATCAAAGAAATTCTGGATAAAGCAGTTGCATAATGCACGCAGAGTCTCACAAGGTCACTGGTGTGCTGCTCCCTTCATTTCTTGACATTAGTTCTTAACACCTGTCGTTTTAAAGCCATGCTGAGTGGTCTCAATTGTTTTCTGTCCTAGCTGTCTTCCAACGCTGACCTCACTCTCACCTTGTTTCTGCAGTCATTTACAAGACCCGCTTTACCGAACTTTTCCGTGAACCAATCACAGCACGGAAATCTCAAGGAAAACATTAAATAGAAACTTTATTGTGGGCTTTTTCTTTTCCTTGTGCTAACACGTGACTTTGGCCATGCCCCAGATGGGAACGATCTTCCTCCCCACCAATTGCAGCCTCAGAGTCGTATTTGTTTTGTTTTTTTCTTTCTTGTATGACGCTGGTCCAGTCAAACACTTGCATAACATTTGATGGCGGCATTCAAACGGCTCTTTTGTATTGGATCACATCCCAGCCTTTAAAAAAAAAAAACAACACCTGGCATCTTTCCAGATACCGCAAATGTTCTAGAGATGTCTCATCACTGCCTTTGCATCAAACATCCAAAAAGCGCTCACTCTTATACAGTTTAACCTCTTAAGTCAAATGCCCTTGAGGTTGAACAATTCAGAATTAGGAAAAGGCATTCAACACATTTTTTTAATGTCTTTAAATACTATTTTGAATCAGATGGGAAATATTCTCTGTCAATGTTTATGCTCCTCCTGGTTGCTCACAAGCACTTTCACTTTCTTTATTACTCTATTCAGTCAACATTTAATTTAAAAACTCCACTCAGTGCTCCTCAATTAATCTGCAAATAATGTCTTACAAAACTTTCATTCCAGCTGTCGTCATGCTTGTGAGCATCAGAGATTGTTGTGTGCGTTTTGCTTTTTTTCTTAGTTTTGTTTTGTGCCATTTTTGCAATTGTCATATTGCAAAGGACAAGCCTCAGTAACAGGTGTTAAGAGAAGATTGTCAGAAGAGAGGACCACCTGCGTGCCAATACCTTTGTCAACATATGCAACATCACATGTTCTCAAAATCCAAACAAAGCGTATTAGTGTTTTTACAGATCACCGTGGTTGACATATTGTTTGACAATTATAAATATCGCAAATGACACAAGTCACATCTGTGAAGCATATGCAACGGCATTCAAAAGTCGACTTTTTTTTTTTTTTTTTTTACGCGTAAGGTCTACCATATGAAGTATGTGTCCTTAGATGAACTCACTCCATCTGTTGACTTCCTGGGAAATCCATTCGGCAGCCAAGTGGGAATACGATTGAATTATTGCAGCAACATTTTTGGGGGGCGTTTGCTTTAGTAATAATAACATAGAGCTAGGCTGAGTGCCTGTAGGGTTAGATAACGTGACTGTGGGCGGGACTTGTCTGGGGGAGGGTGACAGGCAGGTGGCTGAAATTGCTGCTGTCGAACTCACAGGCGGGTCCGACTGACCGCAGTTCTGACTTCCTGTCGCTGCTGCTCTGTGTCCACAGATCACCCTGTTGCAACTCTCTGCTTATTCTGGCGTCCACATGACACCCCCACCAGCCCACGACTCCCTTCCCCACCCCCGCGCCTTACATACCTTCCATCACTCTGCATACAGTACACTAATCCCCTCCATTCTTCATCATTAGAGTTTTCTTTTAAAACAGCCCCTTCACTAATTCCTACAATGATCATTTGTGTGTCTCCTTATGTGTCTTGTCATGTCTTACGTGCATGAGAAGCCGCTGGTGGTAGCGCTATAGAAATAAAATTGTATTGTATTGTTTTAGTGAGGCTTCATGGTTTCACAATTCCTTGTAAATCCCTTCCCTTCCTCACGTTAGCATGCCGTATTTCACTCACGTGACTGCGCAACCTTGTTGACATTCACATTTATGTTGTCAAGCCCAAAATGGCAGTCATATCCCACTATGCATTGGGGTTTCCAAAGCATACAGTACTGTGTGCAAAAAAAAAGCTAAGGCTTGCCACACACGTAGTTCCTCTTGCACAGTGATTGGCTCGCGAACACCATGGGTTCTATTGTCGGTCTGAGCGCAAGAGTAGCGCAAAGCGCAGCCTAACTGTGCTCATGGGTGGAGTTTTCTTCCTTTTGATATTGTGCTCGACTGTGCGCTGGTAGAATTGGGCGTTACTAGGCGTTAGCGCTAGGGTTGTAAAATTAATTGATGTTCAAATCATGATTTTCTCAATCTTGAAAACTTTATAATTGAAAAAAAAACTATTCGTGTTCAGAACGGCGCGGCGAGGATGGCTGCTGGTATCTACGCTGGCGAGGCCCGGCCTTGAAATACACCGGCCATTTGGGAAAATTCAAATGTTTCAGAAATTTCCAATGGCCACCACTTACCAAAAAGATTGTTTTGTTCCTCAGTGTCGTCTAACCCATGTGTGAATTCAAGTCCAACGCCTCATCCAAATCTGATTTTGTAGATGTTCACTTAAGACAAATTGCAAAATACAATTTTTCCTGCAAGGGCACGGTGTATGCGTGTAGGTGCGTGTGTGTGCGTGTGTGTGTGTTTACTCCTCCACCTCTCAAGCGACATTAACTAGGTCAAGCGCAAATGAATCAGCCAGCAACCTAAAGAATGGTGAAGACAGGTTGTGGGAGGTGGAGGGGAGTTAGGGGGATTCAGTGGACTTTGAGCCCAAATCTCAGACTCGGGATTAAAAAAAGGTGTCACGTAATTGTGTCTCAAGCTTACCCGATGGTCCATTAACTTGCCATGGAGGTCTAAATCCACTAGCCTGTGGGGACTTGGTTTAACAGTTTAATGGTCACACAGCTAATTATGCTTCGCCACAGACTAAGCCAGCCACTCAAGGACACTCAGCAGTTTATCCGGCACTAAATCCCTGTTCACTGCAAGCGCCAAGATGTTTCAAAATGATATGTTTTCTGTTCCCATAAAGTGCCAAGTCTTGATGTTTTTGCATGCGACCCCACAGGCAATTTCATGCTGTGTAGGTTGGAAAACACCCCAGCAAGGTCCACCCTCTCCGCGGTGTTGTAGTCTGAATGACGCAGCTAGTAGTGAGATTGCGAGTGATTTCCACAGATGCAACTTCTTTGTTCCCTTTCAAAAGAAATGTCCCCAAGTGTGATGGTGTAGTGTGCCCATTCAACTTCAATAAATAGAACTAAGGTTTTAGCTATCTGCCTTGGAAGGTCAGCAAGAGAAACCTTACCAAATCTAATAACATTTTAAAAGCTTCGTTTCATTCCTCATATTAAAAATTAATTTTGATGCATAATGACATTGGTAAGAAACTCGTTCACTTCTTTGTGTTCTTCATTTAATAATATTAAACAAACTTAGGGGAGGATGCATGAAGTAAACCAAATGACTGTTTAGTTTTTAACCCAATCAATGAGCACCACTCACACCCTTGCATAAAGGTGTTGGTGGTAACGGGTGCAAGTCTCACACTGGTGCTGACAAGTGAGCCCCAGGAGAACAGGTTTCAGCCAAATGCTTCAGGCTAATTTACAGGTCTGCTTTTCCGCAAGGTCAGTAGGTTCAAAGTGTCACAGATGGCTGAGCTGTGGAGTAGAGGGACTGGTACTTCTTGTAGTGGGGTTGGGATGGGAACTAAGCAGGTCAATGAGTTTGTGTACATTTCTGTATGGAACATACTCATAAAAGTAGTCTTTCCTGCCCCCAAGATCAGACACTTAACTGCTTAGTTTGTGCGTTTGTGTATAGACATTTTCAGTAGAGCCAAATATTTAAATGATAATAGAACAATAAGATTTGTAAAAGGGAATAGAAATTTCAGGTGAATAAAAGACTGCCACATGTACAAAATGTTTATTGTACTTGGTTGGGAGGGTGAACCAGAGTGACTGATAATTTCTCACTTAAAAATAGCCTGGACTTTTTGTCTCAGGATGGATCAGTTGTCAAAAATAAACATCAGTGGATGTAAGAATGAAGGTGATTTGTCCCCTTTGATTTGCCAAGTTTGTTTCGATGGAATTCTATTTGACCTCTCCAAAGTTTAATTATTTGGATAATATTAGAGCAAAGATTATATATGTATATATATATATATATGACGCATAATGTTAGGGGAAATTTAAGGTGGATCAGAGTTCACCATTCCAAACCTAAAATTCACTTCATTTGTAATAGAATCAGCAGTGTGAGCATAGTAAGCTTACGATCCGTTGTCCATGAGATAAAGCTATCCTGATCCCTAATCCTTGTGATTTCAACTTGGCCATCTGACTGGAATGACCTGCGTCTTGTTTGCTCAGTGACAACAAACGTGAACATGCATGGAAAATCTTGCATGTGCAAGAAAAAAAAGATCTTTGGAGGGGTCATGACCGATGAGGCTGGCAAGTGATACCCCAGGTTTGCAAACATGCGTCTCCAGCTCTACACATAAAAGGAAACTTTTGTTCTGTGGTGTTTTGTGGTCATTGCATCTTCGTCTGGTGGAGTGTTAAATTGAGTTAGCTGAGTCAGGGACCATTTACACACACAGGAGTATTTTTCATGAAATCATTTTGGCCTCTTGGTTATAATGTATAACTTGCCAACAGGTCTCGAACGGCCATAACTGACAAAAAATGTCATTGTTCCCATTAATACCCCGACAAATGTGACGATCTTTCAAAAGTATGTCACAACAAAGGTGTGGTGTGCCTTGCGTGTGTCACTCAAGATAATGATCTTGAAAAAGCTTTTCCATCAAAGTATTCCTTTCATGTCCTTTACAGTAACTGACATTTCCAACCCATATGCACTTTTGGAGACCTGCAAAGTAAGCAGCTGGTGCGTGTGAATATGATTAAGGAATGAATGGTAATGAAATTCTAATTGAAAACATTTTTACATTTTTTATTTTTCCGTAGGCGGTGCAGGACTTGAGGCTTCATGATGGCATCCAGACATCCCCTTTTTGACAAGAGCATTTTATTGAGCCTCACGATCAAGTATTGGAAACTTTCAAGGACTTCAAATTGTGTAAGTTTGAAATTCTTCATGTTTGCTCCTCACTCTTTTTGACTTTTTGAGCATATTCAAGTTTTAACCACCCAAAATGACTTTCCATTGCTCGTGAATATCATTCTTTATCTTGAAAGCAAGAACACATAATTTCACGCCAAGTATAACACAAAACTTGTTTTGTTTTTTTTGTTGAAATTTGTGATAATTTGACCGAGAATTGACTCGTTTATTCGATTACAAAATAATGTCATTTTTTGGAACACCTGTTATATATTTCCAATACATCTTATCTTAACTTAAACCTTGATATTTCCTAACATTAAAATTTAAACCAACACACGAATAACAGCTCGCTCTTGTAATCGCAGGAATTAATTATTGGCAAAATAAACACATTTGTGTAAGGTTTATTGAATATAATACCACTAGCAATTTTTTAGCATCTTGCTGCATATTTGAACACAATCACTTAATTCCCCTATCATAGTTTGTATTTTCGTAAACCTTTGTGAATAAGGCAAGTCTCAACACTATTGTTGCGAGCCCCACTAACTATTCAGCCAGAGATGAAAGACAGACGGCCTCAATAGATGCGAAAATGCATAGCAAGCCTGGAAGAGGTGCAGCTAATTGACCTTTGTCTTTCAATAGCCTGCGCAAATGTTCGGCTTTGACCGCTGATTCAAATCAAAGACTGTGCGCTTGAGTGGCAAATGGGCTTTGTGCTGCCGTTGCCGATGATTTGCTCCTGCTCCCCAAAGTAAGAAAACCATTAAAGCTTTTTGTACAGTACATCTCGTCTGCCTAAAATCCCCGCCTACTGCAATTTGTACGCTGACAAGACAAGAAGGAATTCATTGTGAGCTCAAGTTGAAAGGCTGCCATTAGAAGTACAGTATGAGCTCCATCTTGTACCCATGCTGTGATTCTTACAGCCGCCCACTCCCATTGCAGCACCCTGAGCCCCTAAACTGTGCTTAGCTCACACAAGACTGCCTCGTCCTCCCACAGGCAAGAGATAGTGAGGTGTACAGCACCTTCGAAAAAGACGGCACATGACATTAAACTACCCGTAGATTGTCAGTCTGATATAGCTCCAAACAAACAGCAAATTTGCAAACCGCTTTTGTAAATCGTGTTCCAACAGTGAGCCTAAAAAAAAATCTTGAATTGTTCTTTTGTATTGATTTTCACGTTAAATTCATTAGTTCAGGATTAGCAGATTATTACAATAAATCAGTAAGAAAAAGCACACATTTAATGTTGTTTGTCCCCAAGGGTCAATCTTCAGATAATAACCGCAACATTGAATGAATTTGCTTGCAGATTTGTTCTGAAACATGAGACGATTGAAATACATGGCACCAGCAGGCTATATTTTCAAATGTGTGCTTTTTATTTGCTTCAGCCTTGCAAGCTCTGGAAATGCTACAAACAACATTACAGTACCGTACCTTCTACATTAGGTACATTTCCAATACAAGAACCGCCTAAATTCAATCTTTAAAACAATAATGCTCGATTTTGATTGACTTTGACAGAGAAGAGTAATGTTAGTTTGAACTGCACTTCAGATTAACTCTTTCAGTTGCACAAATGTGCAAAAACTTTAGAACCACTTCAGTACAGTACCTCATATGGAATGTTATTAATGAATCAAAGTTTTCCATGAC